>NC_091181.1:33751924-34106924 GCF_040958095.1 Procambarus clarkii
TCTAAGGCTACTGATGGCAAGACTGGGACAGCATTCACTGTAATTAAGAAAAAGGCCTTCAAAAAGGGAAATGAAGAAAAAGCACATATTAAGAACTATGCCTCTTCAACGCAAGCAGAGCTATCTGCCATCGTTATGGCATTAAGAGTCCCTGAAAGAAACTCTAATGGTCAGTGATCTCGCTGATTCAAGATGCACTAACAAATTTAAAAGATGGCGTTGGAAAAACAGGCGGAAAGCCTAGCGATAGTCGCTGAGATGAAGAGAGTTGTGATAATAGTAACCAATCAGGGAAGAGTGATCATGTTCCTGTGGAACTCCTCCCACGTAGTGGGAATGAACGAGCAGATGTGCTGGCTGCTGAAGGCGCTGAAGGAGACCATATTGAATACTTCATACTCAAGACTTCTACAAATTAGAGGTATTATCAGGCAACATCACCATGACAAGGTAACCGAGGAAATGAGGATAGAAGCACAAATCAGTGAATCTGTACGCTGGTACAATGTGGTTGCAGCTGGCAATCCCAATCATTATGGACGAAGAGGAGGTGGCCGCGGGAGAGAATCAGTAATAGCGAGAACACCCCACACTCCCACACACACAGCATACACCCCACACCCCCATATGCCCCCAGCGGTGGCGCCGTTCACCCATCAGTATATCATTCCTAGCAACGGTTCCTGTCACCTCGGGCCCATGCAGCCACCACCCCGCCTCCCCCCTCTCCCTCTGTCTACAGGTTGGCGGGTAACCGTTGTCCTGCACAGGCGGCCTGCAATAGGACCAGGGTTTATTGCAGGGGTCAGGCTTTGAGGGAAAGGTGCGTCCCCCCTAAAGATTCCCACGCTTGTGATGATAGATGGTATGGTGGCGGGGCGGCCCACCCCACCGGCTGGTTATAGGGGCGGCCCACCCCACCAGCTGGTTATAGGGGCGACCCACCCCACCGGCTGGTTATAGGGGCGACCCACCCCACCAGCTGGTTATAGGGGCGGCCCACCCCACCGGCTGGTTATAGGGGCGACCCACCCCACCAGCTGGTTATAGGGGCGGCCCACCCCACCGGCTGGTTATAGGGGCGGCCCACCCCACCGGCTGGTTATAGGGGGCGGCCCACCCCACCGGCTGGTTATAGGGGCGACCCACCCCACCAGCTGGTTATAGGGGCGACCCACCCCACCAGCTGGTTATAGGGGCGGCCCACCCCACCGGCTGGTTATAGGGGGCGGCCCACCCCACCAGCTGGTTATAGGGGGCGGCCCACCCCACCAGCTGGTTATAGGGGCGGCCCACCCCACCAGCTGGTTATAGGGGCGGCCCACCCCACCGGCTGGTTATAGGGGGCGGCCCACCCCACCGGCTGGTTATAGGGGGCGGCCCACCCCACCAGCTGGTTATAGGGGGCGGCCCACCCCACCAGCTGGTTATAGGGGGCGGCCCACCCCACCAGCTGGTTATAGGGGGCGGCCCACCCCACCAGCTGGTTATAGGGGGCGGCCCACCCCACCAGCTGGTTATAGGGGCGGCCCACCCCACCAGCTGGTTATAGGGGCGGCCCACCCCACCGGCTGGCAACATGGCAGGCCTCGCCACACCAGCTGGCAACATATCAGGCCTCGCCACACCAGCTGGCAACATGGCAGGCCTCGCCACACCAGCTGGCAACATATCAGGCCTCGCCACACCAGGTGGCAACATATCAGGCCTCGCCACACCAGGTGGCAACATATCAGGCCTCACCACACCTGCTGACAACATATCAGGCCTCGCCACAAGTGCTGGCAACATATCAGGCCTCGCCACACCAGGTGGCAACATATCAGGCCTCACCACACCAGGTGGCAACATATCAGGCCTCGCCACACCTGCTGGCAACATATCAGGCCTCGCCACAAGTGCTGGCGACATATCAGGCCTCGCCACACCTGCTAGGAATAAGGGTCGCTTCGCCCCCTTCAGCGGACTTATGCCCTATGATTTTTGCCATTCATTATCTATGCAAATTACCATAAATTCATGACATATATGTAACTCATCATTCAGGTGTTATTTATGTGATGGAATTGTAGCCGTCAGCACACATACGGTGTGGTGTGAGTTGTTCCATGTGCGCTAACATTGTGCTATTATTTACCGCTGTTCAAGGCGTGGACTGTATATATTTGTTGGGAATCTATTGTCAGGGCGAGACGATGGGGAGAGGGAAGGGGTGCGTTTCCTTACATCTGATGCCTCTGTTCACCTATCAGGATTTATTTTGGTGATGAACTAGGCTGCAGGAAGACCCTAACACCTGTGAAAACACAGCGGCTACAGTGATAAACCAGACTACAGAAAGATCCTAACACCTCTGAAAACATTTCACAGCCGCTACAGTGATGAACTAGGCTACAGGAAGACCCTAACACCTGTGTAAACATTTCACAGCGGCTACAGTAAGGAACTAGGCTACAGGAAGACCCTAACACCTGTGAAAACATTACACAGCGGCTACAGTGATGAACTAGGCTACAGGAAGACCCTAACACCTGTGAAAACATTACACAGCCGCTACAGTGATGAACTAGGCTACAGGAAGACCCTAACACCTGTGTAAACATTACACAGCCGCTAAAGTGATGAATTGTAAGCAAAAATAAAGACCGTTAAATTATGACGAATGATCATGGGAGGAAAAAATGATATTAAGGAGTGACAAAAAAATCTGATAAAAGGAGACGAGAGCTTGAGTTGAAAGCCAGGACCGTGTGGCAGTGTTGCCACCCCTGGACGTTAATCTTCTTGTGACGTATTGGTCCTTCCCGCCCACCCTCAGTGTCCGCCCACCCTCAGCGTCTACCCCCACTCTCAAAGTCCGCCCCACACTCGCTGTCCACCCACTCTCAGCGTCCGCCCACCCTCAGTGTCCGCCCCACTCCCAAAGTCCGCCCACTCTTCCATCCTCCCCAATCGCCCAACCTTTTTCATCCATCTAGTCCAATTCCCGCCCACAACACCCTTCCCGCCCCATCCTTCGATCTCCAATTATTCAAGAACGGTTTAAGTTCAGTCTTATAAGAGTATCCGACCAGGCGGTGTCGGAGGCCTTACCACTGGACCTCTAAGGACGAGAGAACACTTCCTGACGACCATCGTACTTTGCAACACTTGAATTAATAAATCTATATGTAATATGCGAATATTTGTGATATATATACACGTTGCATTTAAATTGCATCTTTTAATTAATTATTCATTGATTGTTTCCCTCTCGTGCACCTTTCCTAGGGGTACGAGGGGGGGGGGGGAAGATGGACCCCTTCAACGTTACAAGCTCGAATAACGTTGAATCTACGTTGAATCGACGTGAATTCAACGTTGAATGAACGTCGTATACCCAACATGTGCTCACCTAGTTGTGCTTGCGGGGGTTGAGCTCTGGCTCTTTGGTCCCGCCTCTCAACTGTGAGCACATGTCCCCGTGCTCACAGGGATGTGTTTACCATTAATGAGTACTTGTTTCGCTCGACTTAAGAGTGATTTTCTTAATGTTTGTGTTTCATCAATTGCTTTTAATGACACTCCTCTGAGGAGTGTCAGTAGAATAGATGTCAGGTAACCATAGACGCTTTGATTTTCTTTGTGAACTTGTATGCGTCTGTTAAGAAAGAAAACTTCCGTGAAGTAAAGGGGATGAGGGAGGTCTTATTTAAATTGCGAATATTTCAATAGCTGATAGTCCGATGTTAATTATAATGTTGTGTTAATGGCTTACACAATAGGTTTGGATTACTGTGTTAATAATGGAACTAACTAATTAAAAGTTGTAGCAAATTGATTATGTTGTAGCAGTGACTCCTGGCGTCACAGACCGACTACGCTGTAGCAGTGACTCCTGGCGTCACAGACCGACTACGCTGTAGCAGTGACTCCTGGCGTCACAGACCGACTACGCTGTAGCAGTGACTCCTGGCGTCACAGACCGACTACGCTGTAGCAGTGACTCCTGGCGTCACAGACCGACTACGCTGTAGCAGTGACTCATGGCGTCACAGACCGACTACGCTGTAGCAGTGACTCATGGCGTCACAGACCGACTACGCTGTAGCAGTGACTCATGGCGTCACAGACCGACTACGCTGTAGCAGTGACTCATGGCGTCACAGACCGACTACGCTGTAGCAGTGACTCATGGCGTCACAGACCGACTACGCTGTAGCAGTGACTCATGGCGTCACAGACCGACTACGCTGTAGCAGTGACTCATGGCGTCACAGACCGACTACGCTGTAGCAGTGACTCATGGCGTCACAGACCGACTACGCTGTAGCAGTGACCTGCGGAACAACTTGGCAACGTTTCAGAGCTCTTAAACTGTTTAAGAATTACGAACAAGTCGCCATGTTTGAGGAAAGATGTAGAAGTTTCGTAAATTAACTCGTAGATACCAATTGAATTTTGTCCTGGCCGAAACGTGGTCACTTTCCGTCCTCTCGAGCGTTTCCAACGTCACTAAACTGACGTACTAAATTGCCCGAACCCAACCTAACCGAGGACCCTCAAATAGAAAACGGAACGTCACGATTATTTTATGGGCCACTATGATATTTAGTACATTAGTTTTTAGCCTTAGGGTGGATTTACACGTTAAAACGCGATGTACTACTCGAGAATTTCATCTAATTATGTGTATGGCTGAGTTAATTATTTCTGGCAGGCTGTTGTGACTTGCTCCTTGCAGTGTGAAGCTGTGTACCGGAGGAGCGCCAGAACACCGTCAGTGAGTTACCCTATACCTATAATAGGTTAAGTAATAATTGTAATTACGAAGCAATAAGATGCTTATCTTAACATACTAAGAAGGTTAGGTAAGGTCGGTGTTTTCTATGAAGCTTTTCAAGGTAAACTAAAATATTCACAATAAATTAGTATGTCACAAATGCACGTATTTAATAAGTCAATATTGATTATACGAAAGTGCGAGAACGGGTTGCAACAGCAAACTGGGGATATTTGGCTAAAATTTCTGGTTGCAGATAATTGTGAATGAAACACATGTCTTGTACATTTGTTATATAGTTGTCTCTGAATTCACGTATCTTTATTTATTGATTCATTTATTTATTTTTTTTACAAGAAGGTACATTGGGTTTATGAGAGTGCCATAAACATTGAAGTTTTAAAGTTTTATAAAGCCACTAGCATGTATAACGTTTCGGGCAGTTCTTTAATCTAACATATAATCTTAAGAAGGTAATTTCTAACAGAATTAAAAAACTTTTACAGGTACATTGTAAGAAGGTGTAAAAATACATTGTAAGAAGGTATAAAAATACATTGTAAGAAAGAATAAAAATACATTGTAAAAAAATGTAAAAATACATTGTAAGAAAGTATAAAAATACATTGTAAGAAAGTATAAAAATACATTGTAAAAAAAGTATAAAAATACATTGTAAGAAAGTATAAAAATACATTGTAAAAAAGTATAAAAATACATTGTAAGAAAAGTATAAAAATACATTGTAAGAAAGTATAAAAATCCATTGTAAAAAAGTATAAAAATCCATTGTAAAAAAAGTATAAAGAACACATTTTCGTGTTTCGTTTCGAAAATACGAACACGTTTTCACGCGAAAATCTTTTCGCACTCCATCACACAGTGACGCTGGGTGGACAAAGTGGAATTTACACTAACAATATCTATGTGTCACCATACTACCATACATAATGAACCATATATATCTAGGTCATCAAATAAGGTGTTATATGATGACCTAGATGTTATTACTGCTAGGCTTAGACTGGCTGATAAGTATCTCTGGTCATTTTTCACCCCCTAAACTGCTCACTAACGTACCCAACATCAACATGTAATTAAGTGTGACAATTGCAACTACCAGTAATGTTAAAAAATGTTCATGTATATAATCCTGGATGACACATTATCCCAAACTCTAGCCACGTATCCCAGTTTAGTTTGTCTACTGTGGATATATTACAATATGTACTGTCTGTAAAATTGCATTCTTAAATTAAGTTACAAATCTTATTTACGTAATGACTGCTGGTTAATTAACTACAGTACTGTAATTAGACTACAATTTTTTTAACTTCATAACAAATTTACTTAGCCATTAAAACGAATATTGGTTCATTGTGGCTGTATATTTGAACAAACTCTGTAGTAAATATATAATTCACCACAGTGCTGTAACCTAGTATTAGGCTATGACTCGCTTTCATTAAATGAATGTGGGGGTGCACGATAAACAAACGCTAACCTAATGAATACCGGCAGCTAATTCACCACAAATGTAAATTGTTCAGCTGAAGACACACTGGCGTCCATTTCCTGAACCCATTATATGACTGTATAATGGTCACCGCCCTCACTATGCTCATTCATTGAGTCCATAATTAACTAATGACACTAGTTAAGTTGCATAATGCCCAATATTGCGTTAAATTATTGTCCCGTCTCTCTCGGAGATTTTTTTCATCTCAACTATTGTTTAATTTTCACCTATGTGTTTTATTGAAAATAAGGGTAAATGTAAACGGCGTTATCTACATGAAGAGATTTCAAATGACGTCAACAGGTTCCAAATACACCTGACTGATACCTCGTACGTGAGTCTACACGGACTTCTGCATTACTCACAGCTCAAGGTTTATTTGTACAAACATAAACTGTACAAATGGTTTCTTGTGAGGTCATTAGTTTATGAAACATTGTAGGATAACAAACAGTAGATGGTTTCTCTCCCATAGCGTAAAAACCTATGGAATCTCTTATCCGCTGAAGCCGTAAATACTAAAACAAAAGCAAAAAAATCCTTAAAAAAAAAAAAAAATGAGCTAGGGGACCTTTAACAAGCATCTGGCTTTCAGTCCCCGTCGAGACCATTGCAGAGGGTTAAGCAGACCTGAGGCAAAGGTTTCAATGAGATAACTTGCAAACAGAGAACTTATCCAGTGTAAAGATACTGACAAAATCAGCTTCATTAGGAGCAAATGCTTAGACTAAATCATCATTTTATATTATGTAGTCTGAGGCCAATATGCGATGGAGCACATATTTGAAGGTTATGAGACTCTGCAAAGAAACAGAGCAGTGTACCAGGCTTTTAATGTGTTGATTGTGCCTGGCTTACCCGTCGAGGTGATGTGAATTAGTAATTATAAAGCACAAGAACAACATTTGTATGTTCACTTTCACATTACTCTAATTTTAAGGGATTTAAGACACAATTGTAACATCTCTTGTGTCTGAATTAAGCTAGACACAGATGCAACATAATGACTAATGTGGTTATTGTGGTTAGCTATTTATACGAGTCTCGTTGATAATCTAATACTTCAATGCTCAAGTTATGGAAGGCCTAATTTATGTCTTATTTGTAATACTGTACCAGCTGCGTATCTTTGAAATCCTCTCTTATTGTGGTGCACTCAGTAGCTCAGTGGATAATATATATATACAAGCTATCTGACCCCCGACAAAACGAATGATATATTATCTCAGTGTGCATGTACCGAGTTATTAATTAAGCACAATTAAGAACATACTTGCACTTCTCATAGCTTATATGCATAGCAATACTGTGCTAGTTAGTGCCTTTGCGATTTATTCCCCCTCCCTCCGATTTATACAGAAAATTCTATCGTACCGTCTTTAATATAATACAACAAATAATAAAATATGTGTGCAATGTTTGAGAGGCCGAGAGCAGCCAGAGTGGCAAGTCAGCTGATCCCGGGGCCTGACAAGCGTAGTAACGCTGCCATATGCCAAATGTCCTACATAAACAAATCTAACCTGCCGCCAAGAGGGCACCTATGAGCCATAACGTGCGTCTCGAGGCGGCTCCACAATTACGCAATAGTTCCAAAAGATTATCTATGCCGGGGTGGGAGGGTAGGCGAGGGGGAGCGATGGGTGCAGGGATAGGGGAGAGGTGGCAGCGGGGGTGTGTATCAGCTGGGCCCCGAGCCCCCATCACTCCCTCACAAGACGCCGCCTCATACACCCCTACGCTGCCTCATACACATATACTGTATATATATACACTTGTATACGCACTACCACTCATTTCTGGAGACTCCCTCTCTCTGCTGAGACGTCTGGGCTGTAAGTCTGAATACTGTTGTATTGTACAGTGAGGCTAATGTATGCCAAACTTACACATTCATTGAATCATTATAATACAGTAATTCAATAATAATTATGTCATTTATAGTTTGATAGATCGCTGTAGTATACAGTCTACATATATTGTGAGTCTAGCGTGTATTGTGAGTTTACCATAGATAGGTTTATTAGATTTAAGATGGATGTGTGTTATAACTGTGATAACGGGTTAACCTAGTGAAGGAAGGGTTATAGGCTCCTTACAGGCCTATGCAGTAACGAGTAATAATAGATTTTGTTAGTTATTACTTAAAGTTAATATTGTATTACCATCTTTAACGGTATCAGGGGTTCATCATTGAGCGATAAATATGATATTAATGAAAATATAACTAAAATATCAAGTTTTAGAAAACATTGTACTGTACTGTATTTAAGCTTAAGTACTATGTAATGCAGTACATTAATGTTTATATAATGCTCTTGGATACACCACAACCAGTTGTATGTCTTCAGTCCTGTGATTTTGTTTTTATTTTACAAAAGTAACATTTTATAATGATGTAAGTGTTTATAATGATGTAATTGACCTGACTGAAACAGTGTGTGTTTGTGGGTTTGCAAGAGTGTAAGAACACCAATGTTATGTACTCTCACAACCCAATGCACCTTCTTGTATATTAATAAATAAATAAACAAATAAGTTCACCTGAGGGCCAATAACACTAGTGTTATTAGGTACATTGGGCACACCCACTACAATGATTGTTTGCCACATTACCTTTGGGTACCTAATTTTTCTTCAAGTGATTGCATGTTTTGTTACACTCATAGTTTCTCATTTTTTTTCTTGGTTTTAAGTTGATCTTTGATCCCTAAGCTCCACTCGCCTCACAGAGCGCCAGACTTAAATTCCCAGTAGGAAAGAGTGTGTCTCGGAGGCCTGGTGCAGCTTCCTATGACCAGCTTTGAGAGCTACTGAGGACCCACCAAAAATGGGTGTTTCTTTACATTCAAATCTTGAATTTTTGGGGGGAGGGCAGGGGAAGATAGACTATGCTTGGTAGGTATGTTCTACACTGCTTTGCAAAGGGACTCATATTGAAAAAAGCTGTACAGTACTTTTCGACTCGTAACTTAAGAAATGTTTTGAATTATTAACTTGTATGTAACACAGGCTAAGGATTGTGGCTATGTTGAATACAGGTCTACGGAGCATTACACTGTCTAGATACAGGTGCATGTAGCACTTTGGTATTGGAATACATTTTAAATTAAAATGAACTAAGTAAAGTCAACGATTGTTGTTTTCCATGTATCCAAATAATACAGCATCCCATGGACTTGTATCTAAATGTGCAGCACTGATAATTCTGTATCCACAATATTCATAGTACTGTATGTAAGCTAGAGTGTACAGTACTTTATGGTTTTGGCCCTTGTATGTTGTTGATTTCATGCTGATACTTGGCAAGGGTGTAGAGAGATCATGAAATGGTTAGTCTATTAATATCTAAATACTGTATGAAACAAGAGTGGCTTTCCTAACACATTCATGAACACTAATCTCAGTAATTTTAAGCAAAAAGAGAATGTTTAGAATAGGTTAGAATGCCAATTTAATTGAATATTGTTTTCCAGAATTATGAAAGTGAAATAAATACTGATCAAGAACTATGGTGCAATATCAGACGCGAGAGGCCAAGGTTATGACAGCTGACAACCTCCTAGTGAAACTTTTGCACCCTGATGAAAAGTCAGTTAAGGTTGGTTTGCTGATGTAGTATTTTAGTATATTTCTCTATGCAGTATATTTTTTTCTTTATGCAGTGCAGTATTTAATTTAAAAATATGTTGGTTATGTAATAGGTTCATCTTGTATCTATGATACAAAAGATTAAAGCTTAGCTTCCATCTACAGAACAATATTGTGAGTGCGGGGGTCAGTAATTTGACCTTGGAGGAGGGGACCTCGATATAAGCCTAACGTGTATGAATACACTCTGGTTGCCTGTCCCCCGACACAGTGAATTATTAATTTAATTACAGTATTACAAAAGCTAACCAGTCTATGATCTGGGGATGAATTAGAACCTGCCAATAGGCATCATGTAGGTCCAGGGACTCCATCTAGCAGAGCCCAGAAAGGGGTGCTTCTTTACTCTTGATGATCTGTTTTTCTATGGTTAGTATAATTTGCATTTATATATATTAACTGAAGTCATTTCCCCATAATTGACATTTAACTAATTGGTCAAAAAATTTAACAGATCACAACGTGCTGATAACAATGTAGAGAAACACCAAGCTAGGAGTAGGCTATATTGGAGATAATATTTTACATGTAAGAGCTTTGTCAGTTTATCAACTCAAAACTTCATTTTCAATAGAATCTACTCTGAACTTTGTGTTTCTCTTCATGATCGAACATTAGTTCGAGGCCACTGATCTACCTGGTATATTGCCTCATTTGTGATTCATTGAGTTGATTTCCCTTGGGTCGGAGGTGCCGGTCGGCCGAGCGGACAGCACGCTGGACTTGGGATCCTGTGGTCCCGGGTTTGATCCCGGGCGCCGGCGAGAAACAATGGGCAGAGTTTCTCTCACCCTATGCCCCTGTTACCTAGCAGTAAAATAGGTACCTGGGTGTTAGTCAGCTGTCATGGGCTGCTTCCTGGGGGTGGAGGCCTGGTCGAGGACCGGGTCGCGGGGACACTTAAAGCCCCAAAATCATCTCAAGATAATCTGGGTAGACTGAGCTCCTAGTCACATTCTTTTAGAACAGTAGCAAATATTACATGGGAACAGATAGATTGATAAGATTTAGGTTCCAGGTCATGTGGTGAAATCCACGAGTCATTCTATGCTACAACATGGAGACTTATTTGGCTTTGGTTTTATAACTTAAAGACTTAATTTCTTTTTTAGCACCTCTAATTATTTGTTATATTGCAGAAACATGTATGGCACATCAGGGTGGCTGTGGCACTACTTGCAGGAGCCTTGCTTGTAGCAGGTATTTTTGTCTTCGTCTCAGGCTTTCCATGCAGTGTAAAAACTGGCATTACCAATAGACAGCCTGAATATACTATCACCCCTAATGATCTGGAAAAGGCCAAAGATTATACCAGATGGGTCAAGAGTCTGCCCAGTTTAATAATCTGCGGTATTGATTGTTTGTTCTATAATTTGGTACCAGAAAATGCAAAAGATGAGAAGCCAGAGTTTTTGCCCATCTCCAAGAACTTTCATGTTAAAGTTAATGAAAGTCTGTGTACTGACATTCCAATGACCATGAGGTTTGACTGTCACCCAGATGCTCTACCAAGTCAGTCATCGTGTGAAGAGAGAGGGTGTTGCTGGCGAGAGGAGAAGGTACAAAAGTCTACATTATATTTTTAAGGTGGAATTATACTTATGCTCTGTAGATTATTATAATCTTGCCTATACTGTACAGTGCTTCTCTGTACTGTGAATGAACTGTTCTCCTGGGTATTATTATAATTATTTTTACAGATGGTCTTTATTAAAAAATTATATCTTTCAAGTCCTATTTTCTAATGCTATTTGTGTACATTTTCATTGATATGTTGAAAAGTCTATTTTGTAAGTCTTTAAGTTAGTAAAAACAAATTTTTAATGTAAATTATAATATAAAAGAATGAAAAGTGGTTTCATGTGTAATGCTCTGACAGATTCCAAAGAGGAAGCGGCCTTTCCCTAGTCTTCGCTTACACCAACCAGCTCATGGCCCATCTCTCGATGATTTACCACTCAATGTACCATTCTGCTATTATCCACGAGACTACAAAGGCTACTCATTCATTAATTTCACTTCTGAAATTTATGGCTTTAATGGATACCTAAAGCGAGAGACTGCAAGTGGATATCCTGGTGATATTGATACTCTCAAGATGGATGTCTACTTCGAAACTGAGACCAGGTTAAGAATCAAGGTATGTTCTTGGGTGGATGGATGGATTGATGGATGAATGAAATTTAGGCCCAAATCCAAGTGCAGGGACAAAGACGAATACTAATTGTATGTTTTTGTACCAGTTTTATTTGATTAATTTATGATTTTTTTTACAAAGATGTATTATGAAGTAAGATACTGTAGTTAGCATCTCTGTATATCATGTACAGCACATCTTGTAGTGTGCAACTTCGTCCTTTCAACCAATATAATTTGTGTTTCTGCAGAAGCATTTTCAGTCTTATTCCTAGTGTTTGGGAAATTTTCAAAGTCAATGACAAAGTATCCAAGATATTTTTGTGGCACATGATGATATGAGGCACAATTGAAATTAATCTACCATATGTACATATTAAATACACATTATTGAAAAACATGTTCAAGCTCACACTAACCTTTCATATGGATATAAATTTGTTCATGTTGTGTACACACATCAGTTTAATATGTTCCAGTCTAATCACTGTAAGTTGTGATTATGATGATTGTGATCTGCCTGTCTACTCTTACCTCATGAACATTTTAAGTATGTTAATTATGATGAACATTTATTCCCCTTAGATCACAGATCCCTCTCGAGCACGATGGGAGACTCCAATACCTGTTGTTCCTGAAGTAACTAAGTGGACAAATAGCACACAATACAGCTTTGTGGCTCATTTACAAGATGGAACCTTCACTATTACACGCAAAATAAATGGTCTCCCAATGTAAGTACTGCATGGAACTTTTTCCTTATGAGTGTAGCAAGTAACTCCTCGAGGCAAAGCACGAACTTACAAGCCTTAGGGAATCACACCAGGCCTCTGAAATCCATTCAAGCTTACTAGGATTCCCCCCCCAAGCTTCAGTCGCTTATAAAGGGGATTGGAGCTTGGGGATCAGAGATCAACCCAAAACAGAAAAAAGCAAAAGCACATCAAAACAAACAACAGTATGAAGAAAATTTGTAACAGGTTTGAAAATGAGGCAAACAATTGGCTGTTGTTCAGGCTTGCATTTTCTTTTCCTCAGCAGAGGCATGGAAAATGTGTGGTATGGGTGACCCTCACTACAAGCTCACTATTCTTGTCATCCTACTTCAAGGTTGTTATTGGTTTCTTCCACATTGCAAGGCCTCTTAATGGGGAGTGATAGTAGTTAGCTGTATGCTTGTGTGGGTATTGTGCCTAGTTCTGTGTGGTCAGGCCCAGTGGTTTAACTGAGGATACACTTTGGTCACGTAAGTGGTTGCCTATGCCTTCTCTCACTGGGTGGTTAAGGATGAGGGTCGGTGTTTGTTCCACCAAGACATTTTCCCAACTCTTGGTCTACCTGCTCGTCTGTGGGTATTCCAGGTGGTCAGTGCCTCTCACCCACATGGTTGGGGGGTTTGATCAGGTTTACTGGTTTTCATGAGTTATGACTGTTCCCAGGCTGTGCCCTACGGTCTACTCATGCCCCAAGCCACCTTTTTTGTTGGCTTAATCTTCATCAGTCAATCAGGCTGTGCATTCAGCCCTGCTTGGTCTATGTACCCGAATCTGACTTGAGTTGTGTGCCCATCTCTGCCTGGGCTGTATACCCAGCTCTTTTTGGGCATTTATGTCTAGTAGGGTTTTTCTTGGTCTTGGGTTGATCTCTGATCTCCATGCTCCCCTCACCTCAAAAAAAAGAGCCACATTCTGGTCTTGATTTCCAGTAGGCTTGAGTATGAGAGGCCTGGTGTGATCAGTAAGGCTTGGTAGTTCCAGTGTTATAACTTGGAGGGTTACTGAATGAACCACCAAAATGGGGTGTTTCATTACATTCCATGCTTCTTTCTTTTGTTTTTTGATTACAGGTATTTCATAGTCAGCTTATATTGTGGACGTTTCTTACAGTTATGTATATACAGTATATATGGAATATGTATTTACATGTGTCAATAAAATTAACTTTGTATAGTAATACTTAGCTAATTTCATAACATTGTGTTTGATAGATTCGATACAACAGGCATGGCTCCCTTGATCTATGCAGAGCAGTTTTTGCAGCTGTCTACCAGCTTACCTTCAGACTATATATATGGACTGGGTGAACACCTGGAGGGACTCCTGCTCGACACTTACTGGAAGCGTCGTGTTCTCTGGAATCTGGATAATGTTCCAGAGCCTGGGGTTGGTGCCATGTCCTAACCTTCAGTCTATCATTCACACTCTCATATATGCCTTAAAAATTACGGCTCAGCATCTTCAAAGCAATCATCTTATAGCACTCACCCTACCTAACTGTGTGTTCATTTGTCAATAAACCATCATGTAGTTATTGTTGTCATGACGTATTTCTTGTTAATTAGTTTCTGTGAATATCCTCTTAAAGTGATTAAACTTATTTTGCCATCAACCAGTTATCCAGCACCCTATTTAGTTGCTTCAACATGGATCATGTGTTCTCTCTCATGCATATATATTTGCAGTTATCCCTGTAGGCCTTGATTAAAGTTGAAATAAAATTTCAAATTTTAATGCAGAAAAAATGTAACTTGGCAATACTTTTTTTTTGTAAAGTAGTGGAACTGTTGGCATATGTTGCAAGTAAAATTAATTTGTCAAATTCATTCGTTTACCTGAAAAGGTCAATGGGAAGTTCCAGTTCAGTTTATAGTAGGTCCTGGAGTATGATCATTTCCCCACCATTTTCATATAAAAATTGACTGGGTCACAAATAGCCAAATGATGAAAAATTCCTTCAGATCTCATTTGTGTGTAGGTGTGACTGCAGACACAAAAATAAGTAGACATAAATACTTTCTGGCTTCTGTCCTAATAGGACAAGTTGCTTAACAAGCCAAGTACAGTATTCCTGAAATATATTTTTCAGTGAGGATGTTAGAAAAGATCCTTGCTGTGCCAAGGAGTAAAGATAGACATAATCTGGCTTGTCCTTGAGAAAAGCAGGACATTTCTTAAAAGAATAACCATGAGCTTGCATATACAAGAAGATTCCATCTTCATCCACAATCTTAGTTTTCTCATTTAATGTGTGTCAGAACAGTAATTATGTATGCTTAGATTATGAGTTTAACCAAGAATGGTGCACAAATACTGTATTAGTTTTTAATGTAATATGTTTATCCATTACTATAAACAATGAATTTTAATTTCAGACCAATTTGTACGGGAGTCACCCATTCTATATGGTGTTAGAGCCAGGTGGCAATGCCCATGGCGTATTTCTTCTCAATAGCAATGCTCAAGGTAAATTCTAGTTCTGTAAGAGGAATTATGCCATGTTTGATCACAACACCATGCTTCAACATACTTATTGCATTGTTTTATACAGTAACTCTATATTGTTATGTACTATTATACTTTGTTTTACATTGGTATAATGTTTTAGCATCATCATCATCATCATTACTGTACAGTACTTCATTTACCACTTTCACGGGAAGGCTCCTTGGGAGGCGCCTGTCTGGGAAGGCCCCTGTGTGCTTTTTGGCACTCAAAGGCACTCAATCCATGTAGTATACATGGATTTTGCTAAAGCTTTAGATAAGATACCACATGAAAGACTGGAAAGGAAATTACAGGTGCATGGAATAAATGGTAAATTATTAGAATGGATAAAACAATGGTTGAAGGAAAGAAAACAAAGGGTCATGCTAAATGGAAACGAATCTGAATGGAGAAATGTGACAAGTGGGGTGCCATAAGGGTCCATTTTGTGACCTACTCTTTTTGTCATATCAATGACAGATGAGAATATTATAAGCCTTATCATCAAATTTGCAGATAACACAAAGATTTATGGTAAATTGGGAAATGATAATGATATTGAAGCCTTACAAAAGAGTTCAACATGAACTCGACAACTGGTCAGAAGACTGGCAAATGCTTTTTAATATCGACAAATGCAAGACCATGCATGTGGGGCAAAACAATCCATGTCATGACTACCAAAGTAATAGCATTACATTACAGTAGATTGATGAAGAAAAGGACCTTAGAGTCAAGATCCACCACTCATTAAAAGCTGCACAACAGGTGGGTGCAGCTGTCAGGAAAGCTTACCAAACTCTTGGGATAATCAAGCATAATTTTGACTATAAGGGAAAGAAGGTAATGATTCAACTGTTTAAATCTCTGGTTGATTACTTGATCACTTCATTACTGTTTCCAAGCATGGAGTCCTCATTTTCAGAAGGACATAGCTGCTCTGGAAAAGGTGCAACACCTGACAACAAAAGTCATTCCAGAACTAAATCATCTCCTGTATCAGGAATAGTTGAAGGCCACAGGACTAACAGCACTGTAAATCAGACATGACAGGGCGGATCTCATTGAAATTTTAAAATACTGAACAAGTTAGAGAATGTTGATTTGGATATTTTCTTCGTAAGGTCAGATGTAACACAAACAAGGAGCAACGGTTTCAAGCTCAACAAGCCACAATGTAGGACTGAGAACAGAATAGGCTTTTTCACCCACAGGGTTATTAACCCATGCAACTGCCTACCCACCAAAGCCGTAACTGGGAAAACTGTGTTGAGTTTTAAAGTACAGTATACCTAAAAAAGGTCATAAAGGCAAATGGAGGGACCTTTGACAAGCGGCCAGCTTCCTGACCTTATCGAGGCCACTAGAGTTACTGGCCCTCAGGTAAAATCGGGTAAATCAGAGGCCTAGTTCGATACTCTAAGCATTATCACCCCAATGCTATAGCTCGGGAGCTACCAGGTGCCTTACCAGAAAAAGCATCTTATTACATTCAACTTATAAAGATAAATGTAATAAAATGCCTTAAAATCAAAGTTTTTTCACTGAGCTGATGCCTCTCCACACATCATGAATGTGGGATTGGAGCAATTACTATGTACTGTTTGTGTATACTGTATTTGCATATATAATAATAATAATAATAATAATAATAATAATAATAATAATAATAATAATAATAATAAAAATTATTTATCCATTCATGATTCTGTTTTTGTAATATAGTTACATATAAATATTACAAATATAGTAATATTTATCATTTGATCCAATACCAACATTAGACATTTCCAATGTCATTCAGTTATTTGAGTGTGTCTGTGATGTCATTGATCATTTATGTCAACATTATTGTGTGTGAATTATTCTCTTGTAGATATTGTGCTGCAGCCTCATCCTGCCCTTACTATACGAGCCATTGGTGGCATCATTGACTTATATGTGTTCTTGGGTCCTACCCCTAATGCTGTAATTAGCCAGTACACTGAAGTGATAGGACGTCCGTTTCTGCCTCCATACTGGTCATTGGGTTATCACCAGTGCAGGTCAGTTATTCTTGTGTTTGGGAGGTGTGGGTGTTGCTAATGGGAAATTGTGTATCCAACATAATATCTTGCTCAAAAATTGAATACAGTATAACCTAAATAAACTAGTTGTCACTTATGGTCTCATAAGTCTCATTGTTCACTGAATCAGTTGCATATATAACAATATTTATTTAATTATTTCAATGCTAAACACTATTTCTGTGGGCTAGTCATTCTATTACTTTTAGAGGTATTCTGTCTGGTGTTCTAAATGTGTGTGACTTCATTTAGAGAAGAGGACTTAGGGTAAGGGAGAGAGCTATCAGGAAAGCGCCAAGCCATGACGACTATATAGCACTTGGGAGGGGTCAGGATAAGGATTTAGGATGGGAGGGGGGAAGGAATGGTGTCCAACCTTTTGGATGGTCGGGGATTGAACGCCGAGCTGCATAAAGCGAGACCGTTGCTCTACCATCCAGTCGAAGTGGTTGGTAGGACATAGGGTAGTCATATAAAGTGGAAGTTCTGAAAAGCCTAATATTCGGGCCACAATTTTTCCCTACTCCAGTACCACCAGGTAGCAGTACCTTCAATTTAAGGTTCACCTACCCATAACCACCTTACTCATCTTAACTGTTATTTCATGCCTATTTCAAGTAGGGCTAAGTTACTTAGCTAGACTCATTTTGATTTCCAAGAGACTTCATCTGATGTCCAGGGCACTCACCAATAATGTCTGCGGAGTTTGTGGTTTTTGCTGGTACGGGTTCTGGTTTCATGACTGTTTCCTTGTCAGAGCCAGCCCCTCACCCTCCCCCAAAATAGCTCCCTCTTGTCTTATGTTTCTGGCACGGACAGGATATTTTGAATATTCGTGGTTTTTGGTGATTCTCGGTCCATTATACCAAGTGGCAAGTGCCCATAAAAATACTGAGAAGCATCAGAACACTAAGCCTCCTTCAAAACAATGTTGGGCTGCACCTAAACATCAAATAAAACTCTTAGATGTAATAGTCTTAGAATGTGACTTAATTCTAAAGTATGATGACTGCTAACTTGCTTATGAAGAGTTTTCTTTAAACCTAGTGAGGCTTTGAAAGAGGTAAATGTTGTCTATGCTCAATGACTTTCCCATGATACCAGTTACTTTCTCCAAGGTTGTGCCCCATTGAGGAAAAAAAAAATTGACATCTCTTTCAAAGTGTGATTATGCACAAGTAACAAACTCTAATCCAACTTAGGATACTTCCCCCCTTTTGGGCCCTTTAACTTTTTAATGAGTATTTCATGAGGCACAGTATGAAAGGCCTTATTAGTCAAGACATAGAATGTCACATTTCTTTCTGCTATCAACATTTCTCCATTAAATGTGACTGATTTGATGAAAACGAACGTGTGATCTCATTCCATTGACAAGTGTCATTGGGGGGGGGGGGGGGATTGAAATGTTTGAGAAATACCTCCCGACTTTCCTTTTAACAATGTCATGGTGTAGCGATTATCATACTGGTTATGCCAGTGTGTGTGATGCACCTAGCTTCCTAAGGCTCGAGTCTTTCACAGGAGAAGAGTTCTTGGTGTTACATATAACTTGTGCGTTTATGCAAGTGTGTCGTATATTTCAGGCTCGCATTTTCTCCATTAAATGTGACTGATTTGATGAAAACAAACGTGTTATCTCTTGCCATTGACTAATGTCATTGGGGGTTGAAATGTTGTGGAAATACCTCCCGACTTTCAATCCAATAAATATATACTGTATATACCTACACACACACATACATACATACCTGTATATGTATGTATGTATATGTATATATATAAAAAGTGTGTGTGTGTGTACACACACATGTTGTATGTAATCATACTTGTATTTTAGATTTGGCTATGGGTCAGTGAATAGGACTAGAGAAGTTTGGCAGCGGACTCGCAATGCAGGAATCCCGTTTGTGAGTTCTAGATGCTTAGAATCTTGTTCAGTTATTTTGTGTATATGATGAAGTAATATTTTTTACATGTTATAAGTTTCATATCCACTGCATGCATATTTATAATCAACTTTTGTTTTGCATAGGATGTACAGTGGAATGACATAGACTACATGGAAGGCAGTAAGGACTTTACCGTTGATCCCATCCACTATAGTGGTCTTTCAGACTTTGTCGGTGAAGTTCATCAGGTAAATAGATTTGTTTTGTGGTCATATGTTTTGTCATTGAAATATCATTCAATGTAGAATTTGATGTAACTAAGGGCATTGAAGAATCTATTAATTTAGATTTGCAAAATTTGATGAATGTGTATCATTTCACAAATGCCCATTTTCTGGCAGGATTCCCTCAGTAGAGGCCCAGTTGTTTCATTGAAACATGAAAAGGTTGTTTCATTACCTTCAACACTTTATTTTTATTTAATGAATACAATATTCATAATTAGCACTGAATGTTGATTGATAGTCTTTAATGTTGATAATTTTGTCCTGCACAACAGGCTGGGATGCATTATGTTCCAATTATTGATCCAGGCATCAGTGCAGCAGAGCCGTATCATACTTATCTGCCCTGGGATGAAGGTGTGCGCTTCGCCATTTTTGTCCGGAACTCGTCCAATTTGCCTTTCATTGGCAAGGTAAGGGTTGTAATTAGTTGTCTTCATTATGGGTGCCATATGTGTTTTAAATTTTGTCTACCTCTTGATTCTTGCATATTTTTTATGTTCATAAAATTAAAACTCTTTATTGAAATTGAGCAGTGCCATCCTCCTTGTGGTTATTTTGGGAAGTAATATTTTGTTTGTGATCTTTATCTGCTCTGTTGCAACATGCAGTTGCAACATTTACAGCACACATTAGCTAGTATTACATCATATGGATAATAATTGACAATATCCATTGAATTTCATGGGCCATTTTTTCACTCCACTAGAACCATTTTTCTGTAGTTTTACTTTGTTCACTACAATTTGTATAATATTAAAAAAATAATATTTAAATACAGGAAATTGCTACTTATCCATACCTGTTATTTTTTTACAATACGATTCCTGTAACAATGTAACATGGTTTAATTAATTAGGTGACATTGGTAGATTGTGAAAACAGTGACTGTAGCAGAACAGCTTGCTCCTGACAAAGGATAATCTCCCTGCAAACACAAACCGAAACTGTCTCTATTTTCCGCTTGTTACAACTTGTAATGAAGTTGTTACATCTTGGCTTAACATGTTTATGATGTATTAGAACATTGTTACAACTTGCTATATTGGTTGTTATAAATGGTTAGGAAGTGTTAAAACTTGTTCGAACGTTGTACCAACGTCATAGTTTCGGTGTGTGTTTGGCGGGCTGCTCCCCTAGTAGGTGACCCAAAGCACTCACTTATGTGTGAGAGATTATGGAGAATGGACTTCATAATCACACTTAGCCCTGGTTTTTCAATCATTCAAAGGCTCATCTTACATGTAATCATTATTTTTATAATTGGTTTTATGTAATTGAGAGAACATTAATAGACTTGTGAATTACTGTACTATTGAAGGTTATCTTGAGGTTATCTTGAGATGATTTCGGGGTTTTAGTGTCCCCGCGGCCCGGTCCTTGGCCAGGCCTCCACCCCCAGGAAGCAGCCCATGACAGCTGACTAACACCCAGGTACCTATTTTACTGCTAGGTAACAGGGGCATAGGGTGAAAGAAACTCTGCCCATTGTTTCTCGCCGGCGCCCAGGATCGAACCCGGGACCACAGGATCACAAGTCCAGTGTGCTGTCCGCTCGGCCGACTGGCTCCCTGATTTGGGGCAATTAGGGGCATCATAAATACTAAAAATTCTAAATACACACACTTGAAAGACTTATGAATGGTGATACCTACAAGGAATATTCCTATTATTAAAGGCCAATATTGGTGGCAGATTTTAGGATTAGTTTACATGTAGCTACATTATACTGGCTAACATTATTTTGCAGAGCAAAATCTGTCCCATACAGTATGATGCTGGTCATGGTAATGTATAAAAGATTATTTTAGCTGCCAGAATAGTTGTAATTAATGTTCTTATACTTTACAGGTGTGGAATCCAGTGGCTACTGCCTGGCCAGATTTCACGCATCCTTTGGCTGCGTACTATTGGGGTCGTCAGTTGCTGCGCTTCCACAACACAGTACCAGTGGACGGGGCTTGGATTGTTAGTACACTATTACATTCCCGTGCAAAATTATATTAAGATGTGACTCGTCCAGAAAGTGAGAAAGATTATTACATAAGTAGCAGTAGGTGTAGTGGATGATATTGCCTTATAAATAGCTTGGAGGATAAAATTCATTATAGAAAAATTATCATTATCATAAAATTCAAAATTAAAAGAGGTAAGGCATTCATATAACGGACCAAGAAGATTTTAACCCTTGGACAGTGGCTATGGTCATACCTGCTTATGTGCAAAAAATAAACAAATTTCAAAAAATACATTTTCATTATAGAATTATTAATTCGTATGCAAAATGTAAGAAAAAACACGAAAATAAGGGAATGTTTATCATTTCACTGGGTGGGAGCAGTTTGGAAAAGTGTGCGGTGGGTGTGTGTGGCATCTGTCACACACAATAAGTGCTAAGCTACCTGGCCTCAGAATATGTAGGGTTCTTTAGCTTCTACAATTGTTACGTAATTGGCTTAAGTAACAATGTGTAAACTGAATGAGTCACATTATGTAACCTTAAGTTTCCATGCTTCTCTGTGGCTAGAGCAGCATGTGTAGCATTCCTGCATACATATGATCAAACCCTGGCTACTGCTCTGATGGATGAATATATGTATAGAGTTCAGTATAATGAACTTCTTTTTGGCGGCTCCTTAGCAACTCCCCAGAACTTATACACTGGTATTCCAAGACAAATACCATCTCACTGTGCATGTATACAGTATATATTTTTACAGTGGTGTTTTAATTTTATTACAGGATATGAATGAGCCGTCAAACTTCTTGTCTGGCAGTGTCGATGGTTGCAAAAGGAGCAACTTTGAGAATCCCTACTTTTCACCCGCAGTACATGGTGATGTTCTCTTTTACCACACATTATGTATGGGTGCTAGACATCACCTGGGCATACACTACAATCTGCACAATCTCTATGGATTTACAGAGACTATTGCTACAAACGCGTTAGTATCACGAAGTTCTTTAACACGTTTTATGATGTGTAGTTTTACACATCATCCATAGTCATTGAACTGTTAAGTACAATTATCATATAATAAATTGATATTAATTATAATAGAGACAATAGCGTGTTGAATTTCATTTGGCAAAAACTCATAATGTGGAATGAAGTAGTATTATAATGAGTTGTAGGAAAATTATTTGTAAATCGTACTTTATTCATCACTCGTGAAGAATTTTTCCTTAAGTAAGTTTCTACTATGGGGTACATTTTAGATACTTAACCTGAAATCACAGCCATTAAGTTATTATTAAATTGTGAGTTAGAATGTTTATACAATATGTTCAGAATTAAAAAGGTTATTTTCTTGGCCTATTGGTTGATTCCAAAGTGATGAGAAATGGTTACAATGTAACTTCATAATACTATATTAAAAAGGTTAAAGACTGAAATATTTCTACTTCTGAGTACGAGCTGCATCGTTTGCTCTTTATTGCACATGCTTAGCTAAATGGGTTCAATCCCTGAACCCATTATGTGCCTCTGTAACCCTTTCCACCACTGCCCATAGGATGGGTATGGGGGGTACATACTAAATCGATAAATAAATGAATGAATGAAATGAATACAGTATTACCATATTGTATCTCTTATATACTCATTGCATTTACTATAGACACTTACCATTTAGTAATTGATCTTGGTTGTCAGTGCTTTACAGATAATTCGAGCGAAGCGGCCGTTCATCATATCCCGGTCAACGTTTCCTGGACAAGGTCATTATGGTGGCCACTGGACTGGTGATGTGTGGTCCGACTGGTTTAATTTGTGGCAGTCCATTTCAGGTAGGCAATAGACTTTATTATATCTTTTAAAATACATTTATTATTCGGGATTGACTGGAACTTTAATTGAATAGCCATGATTTATTTATTTATTATTATGACAATGATTGTAATGATTTTGATGGTGATTTCATGGTAGATACAGTCATGCTGTACTGACTCAGGGTAATTCTTGTTCTGTTTCTTACTATAGTACAGTATACTATTTAATATCTAAAGCCTCAAGAGGTAACAAGATCTTTGTTTTAATGTAAAAATTATTAATTTATCTAATTTTGTTTAGGCAGTTCCCTCAGTAGTTTTCCCCTAGCTACATACACTCACCTCTTAAAACCTACACTGACCAACCAGTAGCCAGAATCTAGCTCTCTGTATGAGGCAAAAGGAGTTTGGGGATCACAGATTTACCCCACAACAGGAAAGTCACCAGAAATTTTAAGCAAAACAAAAGAAGCTACTACTGGAAAAATATAAAAAAAGAATGTGAGGCAGATACAAATTCTAGATGATAAGAGGCGATCAACCCTAATGTTGATGCTCTCAACTGCCACCAGATGGCAGCCTTGGTTACTTAGGATTCCCAGTCAGTCATCCACCTCACTTAAATGGTGCAATTAAGAGTGTATTCTTCAGCTGGTACCTGCAAGCTACTACTACTTTCAGCTAAGTGGGGTTGGCTTTCCTGTGAAACAGAAGTACTGCAAGGGATTATTGCTTTTTGTTCCATACATATGTTTCATGATTGTATTTAGTTCCACTCAAATTGTGTGTTCCCTGTCTGTTATTTCAACCCATCCTCCTGTTTAGGTAGTAGTTTTTGTAACTATGTGCACCATTGTACAAAGATTGCCATTCTAAGCAATTAGATAGTAGAACTTTGTACTACTAGTACAGTATTCACTTTATTGAGTCTGAAAAACTAAAACTAAAAACAAACAAATATTCCTAGGCCTAGTATAGCACATGTATGTTCTATATTAGGCCTCAGATATTGTGTATTAACCTAGAAAGGTTAGTTTGGTTTAGTTTAGTTTGTCTTTGAAACATAAATAGAAAATCTTTTCGGGATTGTCCAAATTCAGTAGAGCCGATTTCTACTTTGTAATTGCGTTGTACGTTGGTATATGTACTGTGGTCCTCATCATTACTATAAGTACTGTACTACCAAAATAGGAGGATGGGCTGGCTATTTCATTGTCAGATTGAAATAAGGGTTGCCTAGGCAACCCTAAAGCTACCCTCAGTATTAGGGTTGGGGAGTTCCTTAGGAATGCACTGCATTCCTGTTTTGTTGGGGAAAGCTCTGCAGGGCAAAGGTGCAAGGACCCAAAACATACATGAATTAGAAACAAACACAATACACACACCAGTGCACAGCGAACCTCTTCAACTCCCCATCAACAGACCTCACAGGTGCAGGCATCTTCTGCATGTTACCTGGAAGCAAGGTGACTGAAGAGAAGTCAACTCATAGAGGAGAAACCCAAACCCCTCAGAGCATGTATCTTTAGAGGAGCAAGACAAATTAAAGCTGACCAACAGGGAAGGTAAACCTGGTCCATAACCAGAGTGAAATAATAGCCATAACTCCCAATATGGGTGGTGCAAAACACAACTGTGAAGCATAATTGGGACAAAACAAAGTACAGTAATTGACCCAATTGGATCAGATACCACTTACCTGATGAAGGTGCAGCTCAGTGTTGCAAGGAGAGGAGTGCAACTGCCGTGTAACCAGGCAAGTGAGGGAGTTGGGCTTATGTGAGGGACAGCAGGTGACTTCTGCCACCATCTGATGGCAGTCTTTAGGTGGTTTAGATGAGGCTCTCCTCTGTGTTTTCAAGGCCCTCCTCTGGTTTTCTTCCTCCCAGTTATTTATTCCCCAATTCCACAACCATTTGGTAGTGGTGGTGTTTTGCTTGTCTCAGGTGACCTGAGCCGCCATCTGGTAGCGGGTCTGGTTCACAGAGGTTCTGGTTGTTTGTCCACGGCAGTGATTGTTCGCCTTGTTTATCTCGGGGTTTATTTCTTTCTCTCAAGAATTGGCTAGTTTAATTTTCATCAAACATTTCTGGTAGGTTTGTATCCATCTTATGTAGGTCTTTGATCCTGTAACTTCCTTAGACATGTAGAGAGAAATAGTCTGGTCCTGGCTCCTGGTAGACCAGTGTGGATATCAGCTTTGACTATACCAGTGTGTAAGCTCCATGAAGCATCTTGACAATTCAGCAGAAAAAGTTTCATTATATTTATTATATGAAATTTGTTTATTTCACTTGATTTATTTGTAATTTCTCTTATTTATTTTAATTAAAGTTTATTTATATTTTTCAGGAATTTTAAACTTTAATATGTATGGCATACCAATGGTTGGTGCCGATATATGTGGGTTTAACGGCAACACAACAGCAGAACTTTGTTTGCGGTGGATGCAGCTGGGGGCATTTTATCCATTCTCTAGGAACCACAATACCGATGATTCTATTGTGAGTATGATGTATATATGTCTCTTGTGCAAGGGAACTGTAATGTTTATAGTGGAGGTCTTTATTATTGCCATACAATGCTTTTACCTTCATGAGATTAGGTAAAAACAAGTTTATTCCTTGTGTAATAATAAATACAAATAATTGATAACTGTTTTCCGTTGCATTTCTGAGCTACTTTGCTGCTCTCATAGGTATTTTCTCGGGTTTTGTGGAGGGCACAAACTGCAGTCAAATAGATAACATACAGGCATCCTCACTGGGTCAGTAGAAACAGTGTCAATCAAGCCCAAAAAACTGCTGCTGAAAAGTCTTTTCACAAACAAAATCCTCCAGCATTCTCAGTGACAGCACCTTTATGGCTGCCATTGTAAGCCCAGGTCACCTCTGTAACCTATCATAGCCTGCACTCACTACCCTCAATGCCACCAGTTGGCAGCATCTCACAGGACACATGCTCCACCATCCTTCAAACCCACTTTATGTTCTTCATAACTGTTATGTAATTGCCTTGAAATCAGTGCTCAATTACTGAAAATATGTTAAACCTATTATCCAAGTCTAGTGATCTCTGGGATTAACAGTTACCCTTCAGCATATTATATGTGTTCTGACTATTGGGGGTTATTGGTATGTTGAGTGTCCCTCGTGTTCTCCAGACTATTGTCTCTGGTCCTCATAAGTACTAGTGTCAGAAGTTGACTAGCAGTGGGCAGTTTTCTGCTTTAGAGACTGGTATTTATTTTATTTTTTATTGAGTTTCTCTTCAGTGTTATCTGGGAGGATCCCATGTTCTTGACTGGTTCACGAGATCAGGTTCTGCCCCTGCTTCGGCTTAGAGTTTTGGACAGCATATTCACATCCAAGAGGTACAGGAATAGGTCAGGGCCTCACCTTGGCCTACGGGTTGTCTTGCATACAAGTGACCTGGTTATAGGGCAAAGGTAGATCAGGTATTGTTCCCTGACATCTTGACTTTCCTGAATTTGCTAAAAGTTTTGTAGATACAAACATAAAATAGTGTTTGGTGTCACTTCTCAGGGTGCCTCCTAGATCCTGCAGCACAGATGCACAATTATGCTTTCAGTAACAGTATAGGAAAAGCATGTTTAATTTTAAGTATTATTATGTAAATTGTGACATGTTAACTTGAATGTATTGTTAATACAGTATGTTTGAAGAAACTCTAAGGAAAACATTTCCTGAGGGAACAAGGCATCAGACATATATAAACAGATACCTGTAGAGATATATCTCATGATGTAAGAATTGTAGATTTGCATGCACATATACTTTCACTTTCCATTTTTCTCTTTGCAGGATCAAGACCCAGTAGCCATGGGAGAGGATGTTGTGATTGCATCCCGTAATGCATTGACTCAGCGCTACATGCTGCTTCCATATCTTTACTCTCTCTTCTTCAATGCACATCTCACTGGAGAGCCAGTAGCAAGGCCACTTTTCTTCCAGTACGTAATTCGTTCATTTCACTAGTCATTTTCTTTTGCCAGTATCACTCATCGTTTTCTATTTTACATCGTATGATGGAACATATTATATAATTGTAATGTGTGTCTTACTTTCTACTTCTTCAGATGTATGTGCTTGCTTGGGAAGTCTCTCTTCATTCTCTTCATGTGCTATAATTTCTCAGTACACATGCACATTAAGACAGAATGATGTACTGTCCTACGTAACTACTGCTCTCTGTGCCAATGCTTATTAATATTATTTGATACTGAAAATCTTTCCCATATTCCAGGCATTTAGCATGTATAACATTTTGAACCAGACTAATTTTTTTTATTAAATATTCCTCTGATTTTCTTTACCGGCAGATTCCACAAAGATCCCAAGACCTATGCCATAGATACCCAGTTTATGTGGGGCCCAGCACTTATGATAATTCCAGCTCTCCATCCGGTAAGGCAACAAGAATTTTGACGTGCAGATTAAAATTCACAAAGCTATATTCCTTTGGATATAAATCCATAACTTAAGAAATACACCAGACATCTGGAGAACAGCCAGTATAGTACAATATACTAGTTTTTATAAAATCTAACTTTTGAGTGTGTGAAAAGCACTTTTCTGATTAGTATACTCAGTCACTTCCTAAGGCAAGATCCTACTTTCCATTGGATATGATCTACATCAATTAAGGCAGGTTGGTATTCCACACACTGGTATTGTGCGGAACTTTTCAACCTGTACCTGTCAGGTCATACTTGTACTTGGAAGACAGAATGTAGACAAAAATGCTGTCTAACACACTGAAAGCTTATCTCAAACTCAAATTGGCTTACTTCCTAAAAACTAACAGTGGCTTCAACACCTTACCTCTACCATTCGATCAAAACCTCGCTCACATTTCCTCCTGAGGTCAAGGTTAAGAGATCTAGGGCCAGATTCACGAAAACACTTTCGAACCTGTACATCTTTTCTCAATTTTTGGCTGCTTTGTTTCCAATTATTAAACAGTTAATGAGCTCCAAAGCACCAGGAGGATGTTCATAACAATAACAGCAGTTGAATGGGAAGTTTTCATGCTTGTAAAATGTTTAATAAATGTAACCAAAGCCGTCAAAGATTGAGGAAAGATGTACACGTTCGTAAGTGATTGTGTAAGTGCTTTTGTGAATCTGGTCCCTAGTTGCCAAGGTAATAACTCCAGCAATCCAAATGTAACCCTAATGACACAGATAAGGAAGGACTTGGTAAACTGGTCTCCAACCAAAGTAACAAATAGACACACTAGTTGTGCCATGAGGTGACTGAAGGAAAACAAGCTTTTTTGTTTTCAGGATGTAAGAAGCGTGAAGGCATATGTGCCTCATGGTAATTGGTATGACTGGTATCTCGGTTACCCAGTAGAAGGAGAAGGGAATTACATAGATCTGGACGCTCCTAAAGACAAGATTCCTTTACTGGTGCGTGGAGGTCACATCCTACCAACTCACATACCTGCAAATACTACTACTGAAAGGTAAGAACAATATACTGTACTTTTATATATAATACTGTGTAATTAAATTTCACAACCACTCACTCTCTGGTGAGGTGAAAGTAATTTAGTAAAAGAAGTTTATTGATATTAATTTAAATTAAATAATAAATTTTTTAAAATAGCTCTTATCCATTTATTATATTGACAATATTTAGGATCATGAATAAACAAGCTCATAAAACCAGATGAACAGTGCTTCTTGTGAATTTCATATAGTTTATATATAAATACATTCACCACTTTCTTGCAAACCTATTTCACCTTTTCATGTCCCTTACCATATCCCAAGCATACTGTAGTTCACACTCACACCCGACTTCTATACACATTCCCTTCCTACTTCTTCACTCACTTATGAAGTCCATCTACCTTCTTCCTGGGTTTCCATGAGAGAGCTCAACTAAGGAACTAAGGGAGCAACTGAGTGGTTTACCTCTGAAATGACTTTTATTGCAATTTTTCCTAATAGCCGCAAGAATGGTATTGGTGTCATCGTGGCACCAAGTCAGTTTGGCCGAGCTTCTGGGGAGTTTTATTGGGATGATGGAGACTCCCTTAGTAAGTACAAGATTTCATACAGTATTAATTGTGACACATTTCTTGATTTGCATCAATAATAGCTTTATAATTTGAGTTCAAATATTTTCTTTGGCACTGTTTAGTTTTAAAAATTCCATATATTGAGTAAATTGTTCTTGAATCATTTTCTCTTAATCTCTTTAGCATCCAAAATTTTAAATTCATTACTTAATAGTTACTACTATTTATTTGTACTGTGTATACTCAGATGTTGTGGAGAATAAGGCCTATACCCACGTGCAGTTCATCTCTGGCCCCGGCATTGTCAACTTTAATTGCACGGTAACGGGCTATACAACACCTATCAATCTCAGTAAGTAAACCTTCTTAGTAAACTGGGTATTTTTTAAATCTCTTCCCCATTATGGTATTGAAATTACAGTGTAAAATTGTCATTTGAATTAAAAGTAGATGCCACCAGACTTTAAAGTTTTTAAAGTCTTCCTCTATTCTTTTATTAAAGTATCGTAATGTAGATATTCTATGCTAATAATATGCCCAAAACTTGTATTTCAAACAGACTAAATGTTTTTAGGATCATTTACTGCTTGCATTGACACAATCAGCTCTTTATTATTTGAAATACATTACATGTTTGGGGAAAACCAATATACTCAAGTGACAACCACACCACCATCCATTATATTTAATTCCCGTTGATGCAGGCAGGAAGCATGTATTTAGGCTTACTGAAGTCTTCCTAAGCCAACTATTGACCTTCCTCAGGATGCAACCCACAATAGTTGCCTTACCCCATGGTACTTATTTATTGTTAGGTGAACAGATTAGTTTCACGTGACATCCATTCTCCATCTGAGATACAGCGAACCTTTGTGCTTGCTCTCACATAATTTCTGTCAATTGATAGCCTGCATAGTGACCACCAATCCCGTGACCATCATTGGGATTGATACTGTTGCATGCAGTTATAGTAAATTATACCCTCACAGTAGGACACAGTTGCAAGTCTAATGTGCTGGGTTTATGGTGATGGTGCAGTATGTCCAGTACCTAGATTGAGGTCTGAATACCTACAGATACAATTTATCCTGTCCTATGGGTATGATGGATCTTTCTTTCTTTAGTGAACAGCAGGATGATCATCTCAGAAAGGTCCTTTTCATATAACTCAAGTCTGATTTTTCCTTAAGAAATTTAGTCATTTATTTCTTTGACAGCTTACATGCACATCTTTAATGTGGTCACCAACATAACAGAAGTTGTTGTTGCTGGGAAAAAAGCCAGATTCCAGTTTGATGAAGCAAATAAGGTAAGGCTGTGAGACGTATTTACCCCCAACTTGTTATAACCTTTCAGGGCAGGGCAAGCCAGTAGTTAGGAGTGTAAGGAAGAGAACCATAAAGCAGCTCTTGTTTAATTATAGCATTCACACCTATGTTTGAGCCTTGTATTAAATTGCTTAACATTACAAGCCATATAGACACAGCATTAACATTTATACAGCAAAGAACTATATTCAACTCTGTAAACATTGAAAGACAGTTACTGCTCACCACTCACTTATGCAGCCAAATGCAGCTACTGACTCCATTACATTAACACTTTCGCTGGCCCGGTGGGCAACCCGCCGTGCACCTCAAAGTAGGCTGAGCGGTGCGCGCGAACTCACCACCACCCACGAATGTTTATACTCTTTTTAGCTTTCTCACTTCAATTTTTGTGCTACATTGTTCAATATGGTATAAAATTGTTCACAATAGAATGCGCTAAAGGAATATGTGCATATAAGAACAAATGTCTCGCTTTCCTATACTTTAGACCCACCGCGCACTGCAAGGTAGGCCGAGAGCTCACCACCATGCAAATTTTTTTTTACTATTTTCAGCTTTCTGACCTCAATTTTTGTGCTGCATCTTTCAGTTTGGTATCAAATTGTTTGTGATAGAATGTTGTAAAGGAATATTTGCATGTAAGAACACACAAGTCTCACTTTTCTATAATTTTGATGAAACTCTTAACTTTTCCCTCATACTGTACATGTTTCTTTCAATGCTTTCATCATGCATTGGCTCTGTTCTTAGTCAGTATCCATCTGAAAGTCAATTTGTCATGTTTATAAACCCGATAACAATAAATACCCGAGATAAAATAACCAGAATGGGAAAACTTTTCGACTTGATGGGAGGCCGGTGGCTTGAGCGAGGTCATGAGAACAGTGAGGCTCCAGCGTGGGTGGGCACCCACACGGCAGAGTCAGGATGCCACGTGGGGTATATACAGAGAATGGGCAGAAACTGGCGCACATTTTAAAACTAGTCCCATAGTATTCGGACAATAAATGGAATTTCTACAAATTTTTAAATTATTTACGCCTATTTGCATCATCTGGCATATTTCATATTTTGGTTCTATGCCGCAATATGCGGCATCGAGCAGCGAAAGTGTTAATATAGTACACAATAATACAGTATTACCATATTTAGGCTAAGTAGGCATTATTACATTTAGTCTAACCTAGTGCTACCTCACTTGAGTCTAACCTAATGCATGATCACAATACACTTGGTGTAACACAATACTGTACTACATAGCTTAATACTTAATACTGTACTCTGATTTGGGGCTCCTCAGTCACACCAAGCTTGGTGCTTGTACTGTCATACCCAGCATAGTACAGTATTATCAAACCCAACATAAAATGCTACTACTGCCACAATTAACCTAGTGTGTGTTACACCCAGCCTAATACACTGTACAGTACTGCTATTGTCATACCCAACCAAGTTTAGTACTGCTAATGTCACAGTCAGCCTAGTACTGCTCATGTCACAGTCAGCCTAGTACTGCTCATGTCACAGTCAGCCTAGTACTGCTCATGTCACAGTCAGCCTAGTACTGCTAATGTCACAGTCAGCCTAGTACTGCTCATGTCACAGTCAGCCTAGTACTGCTCATGTCACAGTCAGCCTAGTACTGCTCATGTCACAGTCAGCCTAGTACTGCTCATGTCACAGTCAGCCTAGTACTGATCATGTCACAGTCAGCCTAGTACTGCTCATGTCACAGTCAGCCTAGTACTGCTAATGTCACAGTCAGCCTAGTACTGCTAATGTCACAGTCAGCCTAGTACTGCTAATGTCACAGTCAGCCTAGTACTGCTAATGTCACAGTCAGCCTAGTACTGCTAATGTCACAGTCAGCCTAGTACTGCTAATGTCACAGTCAGCCTAGTACTGCTAATGTCACAGTCAGCCTAGTACTGCTAATGTCACAGTCAGCCTAGTACTGCTAATGTCACAGTCAGCCTAGTACTGCTCATGTCACAGTCAGCCTAGTACTGCTAATGTTACAGTCAGCCTAGTACTGCTAATGTCACAGTCAGCCTAGTACTGCTAATGTGTGAACATATATTTGATTTAGTTAATTAGCATTTGAATGAATAAAGATATACAGTAATAATTAACTAGCATTTATGGTGAACACTGCTTGATAATAACAATGGAGCAGGCAGTATTCAGCTTGTTCACATTATTTCATTGTACTTTTTGGTGTATAGTGAATTTCTACATCCTAAACTGTAAGTTATATTCAGTATCAAGATAGGTTAGATAATCTAAATTATGCTTTAATGTATTTGTATTATACAAAAGATATTTGTTATTAAAATGAAAGGCAGTTATTAAATTTGTTTATTATTGCTAGTGATAGGAAGCAATTAACAAAATACTGCGCAGTATATGATATACAGTTTTCTCACTTGATCAAAAAGCCACTTTCCGTTTACAATATTTAATGTGTATTATATCAAATAGCTTTAGTATAGATGCCAGGAATTTGTAAGATATTTGATGTTGTTTTTACTTGTTCTTATAAGGTTTGATTTTTAGTATAGCAATTAAGTAATTTAAAGCCATTATTAACATAATACACAATGGTGTTTGTAAAGTATGTATATTGTATAGTAAAAGTGTTACATGTCCTCTTCCAGGTACTATCAGTCACTGACATAGCCCAGAGTCTTCTGCAGTCTTTCATTGTGACATGGAAGTAACGGAACAAGAAAATTCTCGCAAAAAAGTCTTGAAGAAGAATTGCAAATGTTGTTTTCAGTATTTTATGGTTGTGATTTCACTTGGCTACTCTCTTTTCTACATAAGTCAGTCAATACTTTGTGGAAAAAAATGATAAATATTTTATATTAATAAATATTAATGTATATAACAATTTTATTTATATAGCATATACTGTAGTACTATATATTATGTTATTAATACAGAGGGGGGTCAGTTATGGTTCAGTTATGATAATGTCATATAGAACATTCTCTAGCTGCCCACACCCAACATATTTATGTTCTTTAGTGTGTGTAACAAATTCTTAAATTCTAATTAGTATCTTGCTCTACTAATAAACAACAGGACTATCAGTGGCCTCGTATGCAAACAAACTTGCTGTAGATCTTATATTCTGAAAAGATATCTTTTTCAGTTGATAGTGTGACAAAAAGACTTTACTACAAATGTATATTCTGAAATGCATATCTAGGGTTGTTAGGGTATCTTAGGTTCTGCCATTTCTCTGTCACAAGAATGGTCTATGTATTTATACAAGGCATAATCCTTATATCATTAGTACTACTGGAGATAAGACCAAATCATTTTTTACATTAACAAATTTGTAATGAACTTATTTGCATACCATAGAATTGTTAAAGGTCTTGTATAATTGTATTGGACCTTGGTTTCTGTGTATTAATTATATATAGTATGTTTTATTAATACAGCATTTGAAATTATTTACCGGTGAACATATCCAATAGTACAAGCAAATAGTTTGATATTTATAGATCTTTTTTTAAACCAAAGAAACTTGCCATAGTAAGTTCAAAATGTAAAGACAGCTTTGCAGTGAAAATAAATTAATGATAACTGTATATACAGTATACAGTACATGTATTATATGTATGTATGTATGTAGGATGCATAAGTATCCACATAGGAAAAATGAAACAAAAATGTTTATAATTTTTGTTTCATTAGATACATGCAACTGAAGCAACTGTATTTTGTGATTGTTTTATTTTTATTTACAGTATGTGTGTGTATATTATATATATGTATAATACACACACACACTTTTAATTTTAAATTTTAATTTTCAGTGTCAGAGTAGTTACCAGATGGAATGCATTAGACAGTGATATGGTGGAGGCTGACTCCATACAGTTTCAAATGTAGATATGATAGAGCCCAGTAGGCTCAGGAATCTGTACATAAGTTGATTGAGAGGCGAGACCAAAGAGCCAGAGCTCAACCCCCGCAAGCACAATTAGGCGAGTACACACACGTATACACTTCGTATGCACACATATATATACATACATACATACATACATACAGCTATCTGAATAACTGAAAATCCAGATAATCATACAAAAATGTTGAGAAATAATATTTTGGCTATTTTATTGGTTATTTTACCAAAATATAAATTTTAATGTTAAAAATTTTCCTAAAAATTCCAGTAAAGTTATTCTAATTGAAATGCATCAAAATAAGTGTATAAGTGAGAAACGAATGAAATTTTTGGTGTAATTTTGAGTATACCTGTACTCTACATGTGTTGTTCTTTCAATAGCATCAATCCACTACAAAGTTGATATTGAGCCAGTGACAGGTCAATAATGTTGGTTCAGTATTATGGTTTGTAAGATCTAGAAAATTCACAAATCTAGAATTCACTTGCTCCTGATCAGTGAGATTTTCTAGACTCTGCTGTGCATATACCATACCATAAATAATGTGTGTGTAATACAGAGAATTGTTATTGGTTGTAATTATGCATTTGCTATTTATATAGTGTATGCAAATACAGTATACATGTTGATGTAGAATTATACTGTACAATCAATTAATTTGCAGAACCACAAAGTTTCGTATTATAAGGAAATTCTGGTTAGAGGCTGATGTTTGGCTTCTATGTACTATTATTATAATAAATGTTTTTAAAAATATTGTGCATTGGAATTAATTCTCTAGCCACTGGTTAAGATATAATAAATATGATTAAAATGCAAGACACAATGAAGTTAATGGCAGTATCAAGAAGACTGTGGAGCCTTGCCACAGCCCAGTGCCCAGCAAAGAGAGAACCTCATTTTCTCAGGTTCAAATGGGAAAACCTTTGACAAGCTGCCGGCTTCTTATCCTCAATAATGCAAGACCTGGTCAGGAACCGAGCCACGGGGACATTGAGCACTCGGATTTTTGTCAAGGTAACCCGTTCTCAGACCAGATTCGGCCAAGCAGTGGCAGCCATCCCCGAAATACATTTCTAAATTTGTAAGTACAGTACTGTACTTTTGTATTAAAAATGTTTCTCCTCATATATAAATAAATACTATTATGTACGAGAATATTTTGTATATTTAGGCATATATTAGGTGTTTAGGTTCTGTTATCAATGATTTGTATTTGCAGGTACAATTATTTGTATGTGGGTATCCTGTACCGAGGCTAGGATCAACCAGGCGGCAGTTGAACCCAAAGGCACATATGGAGTTAAAATAAATTTTAACGCACTGCATATTCAAAATGAGTATTTTCTCAAAGTAATATTTACTAACGCTAATATTTACAGAGTAATATTTTACTAACGAAAATAATGAGTATTTTCTCAAAGTAGGTTTAATAAAATGTGTTGAATATTTAGGCCCAACTTAGGTGGTTAGGTTCTGTAGTTATTATTTGCAATACATGAATGAAGCATTTATAGAGGTGCGATTCGAGTAGAGGGCGTGGACGAAGCAATGCTCGAAAAAATACATAATCAACAATTATGAGTCGTGTTTAGTGGGAAGGGGAGATTTTTAGTAGCTGGATTAACGAGCATTTGACGTTTGTTTATCAGGAGTAGTTGATGTGGGTGAAGCATTTAAAAGGTGCTATTCGAACAGAAGATGATAAGCGAAGCACTGTTTGAGAAACGCTGGAACTTCATTGCACAACAGAAAACACATTTGTAACCTCGACATCGACATTTCATCATGATTGTTCGTCCTTACAACAGAGGTAAGTGGAGTGCCTCAAGGCTCTGTCCTGGGACCTCTGTTATTCATAATACTGTATATATAAATGATTTAGATTCAGGTTTGAGCAGCAATATTTGCAAATTTACCGATGATACAAAAATCGGGAGGGAAATTAACATGGAAAAAGACTTCTCTTCAAGACGATCTACATAGGATTTTGAAATCGACAAAAGATTGGCAGATGCAGTTTAAATGCAGACAAATGTATGGTTTTGAGGCTACGTAACGATGATATACTGTAGTTACAAGATACGATCTAGATGGTGTTGAGATTGCGAAGTCGGATTGCGGAATTAGATGGTTTTGAGATTCGGATTGCGAAAGGGATATGGGAGTTATGATAAGTAAGAATTTAAAACCAAAAAATCAATGCACAAATGTTCGTAATAAGGTAAATAGGACACTGGGATTTATTTATCGAAGTGTTAGTAACAAGACACCTGGTGTTGTTATTCACCTATATCTTGTTCTTATTAGGCCCCATTTAGATTATGCAGTTAGGTTTTGGTCGCCATACTATAGAATAGATATAAATTCACTAAACTGCATCCAGCGTAGGATGACAAAGTTAATCCCGCAAATTAGAAACCCGTCATATGAAGAAAAAATTAAATTATCTAGAAAGGCGAAGAATTAGGGGTGACATGATAAAGGTGTACAAGTAGATGAATGGCTTAACATAGGGGGATATTAGCAGGGTATTAAAAGTATCAACACAGGACAAACACGAAATAATGGGTATAAATTGGATAAGTTTAGATTTAGGAATGATCTGGGTAAATACTGGCTCGGTATCAGGGTTATTGATTTGTAGAACCAATTACAAACATAATAGAAGTAGGATCCCTTGATGGTTTCAAGCGTAGGTGAGACATATATATGAATGAGATTGGATAGATATAAATAGGAGCTGCCTCGTATGAGCCAATAGGCCTTCTGCAGTTACCTTCATTCTTATGTTATAGGAGCTGCCTCGTATGAGCTAATAGACCTTCTGCAGTTACTTTCATTCTTATGTTATAGGACCTGCCTCGTATGAGCCAATAGGCCTTCTGCAGTTACCTTCATTCTTATGTAATGCCACCCAAAGGCATACGTTGCTGTATGTTGACACTTAACAGCAACGTTATCGGCGGTGATCATTTATGCAGTGATACTAGAAAGAGTAGAAATACAGCTAAGATATTTTATTAATTTTTTATTTTTCTGTTACACGCCTTATATATGCCATACTAGATTTCTGCAGGAGTTTATACTTACAACATTTTATGTAAAAACAACAATATTTATACTCCTCTTATCCTCATTAAAATAAATACAACTACCATAGCATTATTATATATAATAACTAATAGGAACAAAATAATCAACATTGCCATCCCTCTCAAAGCCTAAATGAAATTATAATGATTACGTTCTGCACTGCCGTTTATAATGCTATCCGTCTTTCATGCAATAAATGCAATTTTTTTCATAATACTGTACAGTATTATAAAAAAAAGTATAATTTTAAAATCCCTAAAATTTTAGGGAAAAGAATAAATCCCCAACAATTAATCTGTTATTAGACAGCTTAGGCTATCTAATAATAAGGTAATATCTAATAATTAGATAGCTTAGGCTGTATAATAATATCTTAGGCTCGTGCTATTAAGTACCTCTTGAGTTTGCATCGTCTGCTGATCCTGATCTGAAAAAACTGTAAACGGTCTGTTGGACTGTTCGTACACACCACATCACTATGTAAACGAAAGTAAAAAAAAAAAAAAAAGGAAATTAGATAAATTTTATTACCATTTATCAAGATAATTGAAAACATGTAATCCTAAACGACATATTACCACTAGGCAATCAAAATATTCAGGGTTAACAAACTGTAACTGGTCTATAAACTTCCTGAACTTATTATGTAACTAATCTTTTAATGTTTAACTCGCTACCCACTGGATGGGAGTGGGCTGCATGATAAGCAAATTAAAACTGAATTTAATGTAACTAATTATCACATGTAACTAAAAATTCTGAGATTCAGATTATGTGACTAACCCTTCCACCACCACCCACATCACTCCACACTGTGTGTGTGATGTTACCGGTAAGCATTATATTAACTCTTACTGAATGAACTTATCGCATTAAACAATCTGCTACCCTCCTAATTTTCTAATATTTTTTGAGTAATTTTATTTAGGAAAAATAACTTTAAATGCAATTTTAGTATATCCTTTCGACAGTTTTCTTTAATTTCTGAGTCCGTTTAACTTGAGTATATTTGGGGAAGAGGGAGTAGAGACTCAGTAGTAGGTGAAGTCTTCAACGAAGCAGGAGCAGGCGGTGGGGATCTGGAACACGTCCACCACTGGCTTGATGGACGGGTGGTACGGGTCCAAACACAGCAGACGGACGTAGCTGTACCGTTGTACGCACCTCGACTTGTAACATGGTGGCAGGTACTCGCACCTTTTCCCTCCGTACCTGCAGATCCAAGGACGTAGTGAGGGAGGAATAACGACACATTAGGTTAATTTTTAGACGTTCTTATCGTTATAAACAAAATCATATCTTCACTGGAGTGATTAACTTGTAAAGCTGTTAGAGATAGGGATCAGTCCCACGATATGAGAGGCCACACTCAACACTACCTTCCTTGCCGGGTACTGTACACTCAACTGATAAACATAATGTTAAACAAATTCATTATACGAAAAAATAACTCTAATAAATACGAATCAGAATTAATTTGTTTGAAAATTCTTTATAACCATTTCACTAAACCCATTCATTCATGAAAGTTTGGAATTGACATGATTCATTTGTCAAAATGAAGGTTTGCCAGAGTGACTATAATGGTTCACCCTCCAACACGCTCTATTATTTTTGCTCCGTTTGTATAATTTTGCAGGTTAATAATTAAGTGCGGCGTAGGAATCTCCATTTCCCGATACTATAAGTTCTACACCAGGAAAGATGACTGTACGGCCAAAAAAAGTTCTATGGTGCCGTTTTCAGGACAAATGGGGGGGATCTTTGACAAGCCACCGACTTCCTGTCCTCATCGAGGTCATTAGTGTTAATGGCCCTAAGGTAAATTTAGGTAAAGTCAGGTAAATAAGCAATAGGAGTGACATAGGTATCAATATAACCAACGAGCCAGAGGGGATCGATTTATGGGAATGGTTCTTTGCGGGTAATGTTAAAGCTAGTACTGTATATTGGTGTTGCATTCTCCTATTGCTTTATTAATAGCAATATAATTATGAACCTTAAATGGCTGGCACTTTGAGCTTATCATATCATATCTTCATAGCAACCTAACTTATTGCAAGAGAAAACAAGGACGAGGTAAATATAGGGTTAAAGAAACGTCAGGGAAGATATGAACAAGTGCTGAAAGAGCAATGAGTGAGGAGAGTAGATAAAAACAATATTTGTTAAATCTGTTTAATGGATAACAGGAGGAAATCAGGAATATGTAGCCCAAAATATGAGTCGCATTAACACAGCAGTGACGAGATGTACAAAGACTATCAGTGTTTTCATTTTTTTTTTGTTGAATAGCGTGTATGTCCTGACTGACGAAGTACCATTATACAAAGTAATGAGAGAAGAAATGATAGAGTATCTCACCTGCAGGTCTCGACGCGCATGGTCTGCGGGAACTTGTCAGTGTTGAGGATGGCCACCCACTCTCCCCTCAGGTTCTGGGCCCAGCCTGGCCTCACATACTCCACGCTGCTCTCACACACGAAGTTCCCCTCCCTCCTGCTGTGATGACGAGCACCGGGTGAGGAGTTGTGCGTGAGGTGGGTTGAGGAGCTGTGCGTGAGGTAGGTTGATGGTGTTGCAGTATGGTGTAGTAGTAGTGACGTAATGGGTGCAAGGACATGGTGCTAATAGTGGCAAGACACATCAGGGTGGTGTGGAGACGCAACCCGTTCTCGCACTTGCTTACTGTCAATATTGGCTTATTTAATAAGTGCATATGTGACATACTAATTGATTGTGAATAATTTACTTTACCTTGAAAAGGTTCATAGAAAACACCGACCTCACCTAACCTTCTTAGTATCTTATAAGCATCTTATTGCTTCTTATTTACAATTATTACTTAACCTATCAACGGTATAGGTTAAGTTCCCGAGTTCTACTTCCAGAGACGACGGGAAGGTAGTCGTGCCGGGAACCACTTGGCAAGGTATGTACACAGAGAACACCAAGGTTATGCACGGCCACGCTCGTGTGTTGTTTAAACATGTAACATAATCTTATAATTTGTGAGACAACGTCATGTGTCACAACCTCACCACATTTTGTAAATCAAAGAATGAAAAGAATTTCATATATTGAATAAAACTAAATCATCTTCCAAAATGATAGTATGCTTATATATATAGTGACTGAGAGTCATGTGTACAAAATATGTCCTGTTGCACAGAAATAATAGTTCACATTTTGTTTTATGACTTTCTAAACCGCAAAGAAACTGAAGACACACATAACTAAACACCCTAACCTATCCCAGCCCTAATTTAATGTATACTAGCCCTTACATAACGTATCATAGGCCTAAATAAACCATATCAACATTTTACTTGGACTAGGATAAGTCAGGTTGTTGCTTTCGTTATTTTTCCTTTCATTATCTTTGAGTTTACAAATATTTATAATACGAAATATGAACTGTTGTCAGTGTGCTCCAGGAAAAAAATTATGATTTATTTAGAAATGCTACCTATGTATATATATATATATATGGACAGCACAAACCGTTCACCAAACATTGCAACATAGTGGTCGCCAGGATCAGGCTAGGCTACGGTTACCTGGGGCCAGATTCACGAACGCAGTTACGCAAGCACTTACGAACGTGTACATCTTTCTTCAATCTTTGACGGCTTTGGTTACACTTATTAAACAGATTATAAGCATGAAAACTTGCCATTCAACTGTTGTTATTGTTATAAACAGCCTCCTGCTGCTTCGGGGCTCATTAACTGTTTAATAATTGGAAACAAAGCCGCCAAATATTGAGAAAAGATGTACAGGTTCGTAAGTGTTCGCGTAAGTGCTTTCGTGAATCTGGCTCCTGGCTACTAGTGACGAATCTTCCAATCTTGAACACTAGGTGAAAAAACTTTTGTGAGCAGGAACTGGGTCATGACATCACACACACTATATTATTGAATGTTCAGTCCTAGACCCTTTAGACCCACCTCGCCATGAGGTACTGAAACCCTTATGGCCTCATGTCTGCATTTCCTTGGTAATGTGGTGAAACATGAACACGTTCGGAAATTTCGTTTCATTTTCTTAGTGGATACTTACGTACACACGATGTTGATGGGGGTAGTCAGGGTACCGTACTGATAGTGTTGTCATGTCAGGATGTCGGGAGTGTTGCCATACCTGTAGTGGTGAGTGACGTTCTCATAGTAGATGATATCGTGGGCGGGGAACCGGTAGAGGTCGCTGTAGATATGGCGGATGTCATTATAGAAGCGGTCGATGATGGAATTTACCTTGTCTCTGGAGAAAGGAAAGATGTACTGAGATGTAGGTATATAAGATGTGGCGCAGATGTAGGTATTTAAGATGTGGCGGAGGAGTGACAACTCCTAAAATAAAGATAACAAGACAAGACTTCACTCAGACATGATATGTTTAACGCAAATAATAAAGTAAACATCGATAACTGCTTTAAGAGATCTAACGTCACAGCAAGCAATTTGAAGGTTAGCAGAGATAGAGGAGAGATGACGGCTGGAAGCTTATACTCACATTGGGTAGCTGCGGTCATAGAGGCAGTATGTACCAGAGCCTGCACACTGGGGGCGCTGCCCCCTCACTGATCCAGTCACTACGGGGGCGTGGACCACATCTGTGGCAAGGAGTTCATGTCACACCCGTACATAAGTACATCCGCACCCCTACACACACCCGTACATAAGTACATCCTCACCCCTACACACACACACACAACCTTACATTTTTTTGTATTGTTGCCGCCGGAAGCGGCTAGTTTATTGCGCATCCCATACTCACACTGAGCGGTAGCCCAAAAAAAGAATTACAGAGGGCACAAAAGATCTTTATCATACCTCAATGGAGAATATTACAGTAACAATTACTATATATATCCTTCACACCTTATGATGCAACATATCCCCCCCCCCCCACCCCTACACACACACACACCCGTTGGGTTCCATTCTAGACTTGCGATAACCATCTCAGACTTCAACTGACTCCATACACCACTTTCTCCTTCGTCACCCCAGCCACAACACAGTTACCTGCACTATCCCGCTACTCCCTTCACTTTCATATCATATATATATAACCAGTTAATAATAAATAACTACTGTATATCTAGTAATCTAATAACTATACCTCAAAATACAGCAATGTCTACTATAATGAGTTAATATTAATAATAATAATGCAGAGAATAAGACACAATCCACCCAAATGAAAATTAAAGTGACAACGTCATCAAGTTGCTACCTTCATTAGAGTCCAGGACGGACCGATACGTTGTCACATAAGGATGTGCCCAGTTTTATGCATAGGTTTTGGAAGAATAATTTGCCAGGAATCTGATATATGAAGGCTATGAGAGATTATAAGAGATGGCAAGGATTAGAATCTCAACTGTTGGCAGAGAATGGAGTACAAGATTAAAAACTATATACAGTATATGCAACTGAATATTGGTTTTGGAAGCAATGAAAACTAATATATTTTCTTATGCCAATGTAAGCAAGATCCGGACACAGTGATTATGCTGTCTTAGATCTGAACCCTTAACAAGAATGACGGGAGACTAAGTAGAAGCGGGAAAGAATGAGCGGCGAGGGCTACAAAATGGCCATAATCATGGGGCCAGAGATATGAAGAGCATAATAATGTCTCACCTGGTATTGAGTAAGGCGGCCCTGCAAGAGGCAGACCTAGGTCCACGGACACCCCGACGGGTCCAGCGACGGATCCCAGCGCTGCCTCAGAGGAAGAAAAGGCTACAGTACTTGATATTGGACATTCGTCTCGTCACGTCGGCAGCTTCTGTTTAAAAGTGTCGTGGGCTGTAGTGTCTCCTCGGTCTTCTGGGGGCAGCTGGTCGGCGGGGATTGTTGTCGTGTGTTGGGAGCGTTGATTGTTGTTATGTGTAGTGTCAGCGGTGATTATCAAGTGGTCAGCAGTGATTGTCATGTGGGGTCAGCGGTGATTGTCAAGTGGTCAGCGGTGATTGAAATTGAAATAAGTTTATTGAGGTAAAATACACACAAAGGGATGAGGTAGCTCAAGGGATGAGGTGACTGGGGTCTGGTGGCAGAGTGGTGACCGCACAGTCTCTGCGCATCTATTATAATCTCACTGTAATTTCCTCACTGTAACCATATTTCCCTGAGCTAAACTGGGCTATTCATGACCATCAAACCAAACACTTACCAATAGTCGTAGACTATATATTAGGTTACCTTACTTTAGATTATTTGAAAGTTTTATCATGGAATGTGCACGTGTTAAGGAGCTGTACAGCTCACTAATTCATGACTAGTGACTAGTTCCTCAAGACTGTATGGGTGTGGAGCCTCGTCTTGACACAGTGAGCAGCAATCCGCCTCCACTTCTGCACAGACTTGGGGACAGTGACGAGCTCCACGAGTCTGTGTAGGTATGTTAGGAGCGCTTGTGTTATGAACGTTGCTCCTGAAGTCTGTAGCTCGGACGGGACACAAGGAAGCTCAACCAGCACCTCATGATAACTCTGGCTTCTGGTGAGCCTCGCCGTGTGCTCTTACAGAAACACCGTCAGCTTAATTTTAGCTTATCTCTGGGTGAGGGAGAAACCATCTACTTAGATTTGATCTACCCTTATCTACCCAGATCTATCATCTGGGTAGATCAGATAGATCTACCCAGAGCTTTCCTAGCTCTGGGAAAGGGAAAAACCATATACTTAGATCTGATTGAAAGATGAAACATCTACTTAAATATGATGGAGGCAGGAAGCCACTTACTACTTAGGTCTGGAGGAACCACCTACTTGGATCTGATGGAAGGATAAATCATATATTTAAGGAAGAATAAATAATTTTCTTAGGGTTGAGGTCTGAAGGTGGCATGGACCATTTTTTTAAGTCTTAAGGTGCTATGGAGTGAATTAGTCGTGGGGGTGGAGGGGAGAACATCTAAATAGATCAGAGGAAGGGAAGGAGACCATCTACATAGGTTAGAGGGAGGGACGGAGGGAGACCATCTACTCAGGTCAGATGGAGGGAGGAAGACATCTACTCAGGTCAGAGGGAGGGAGGGAGTGTGAAGTAGTTACTTACATCCGATGTAACGCTCTGGTAGGAAGTGAAGAATCTTACTGGATCTCAACAGGGGCTCGCGATCTGTATAGGCAGGTGGAGCACCAGGTGGGCGAGGCACCAGGTGGGCGAGGCACCAGGTGGGCGAGGTACCAGGTGGGCGAGGCACCAGGTGGGCGAGGCACCAGGTGGGCGAGGCACCAGGTGGGCGAGGTACCAGGTGGGCGAGGTACCAGGTGGGCGAGGTACCAAGTGGGCGAGGTACCAGGTGGGCGAGGTACCAGGTGGGCGAGGTACCAGGTGGGCGAGTCACGACAGGTCACAACCACCGCAATAACCCAACCAACATTTTTGGAAAACAAAGACATGCGTTAGGAGATGTTTGTTTCATATTTAATATTTATTAGATTTTGGTCTTATTGTTGCAAGTTTGGTTGCAGGTGGGATGGCGGGTTGTAATGAGTGGGAGAGCGGGTGGGTGGTGGTGGTGGGACTGAAAGACATGTGAGCTATGAGATAGAGAGAGAGAGTGAAAGTACTGTACCAATGAAAGTGATGCTTGCTGCTGTTTCCTGCACTTTCCGTTGTTTTGTTTAGTCTCATGAAGGAAGTGTTGTGCTTTGTAGGTAATTTTGTAATGCATTTTAATGTGATTATCTGCAAAAAATAACAATTATTCATTTAGTTGTATAAAATACTCCTATCTAACAAAAATAAAAGTAAAGGCCCGTTTTTAACATCTCTCTCGTAATCGTTTGTACAGGATCTTTGCAACACCTGTGTGACACACTAAGCCAACAGCTGTGTGACACACTAAGCCAACAGCTGTGTGACACACTAAGCCAACAGCTGTGTGACACACTAAGCCAACAGCTGTGTGACACACTAAGCCAACAGCTGTGTGAAACACTAAGCCAACAGCTGTGTGACACACTAAGCCAACAGCTGTGTGACACACTAAGCCAACAGCTGTGTGAAACACTAAGCCAACACCTGTGTGAAACACTAAGCCAACAGCTATACCTAGTGTTTACCCGGCAAAACAGCCTCGCGCCTCAGTGCTCTGGAAATTCAATCTGGCAGAGCCTGAGTTCCGGACTTACGACTGATCTTGTTCTTTTATCAAGAATTTTGTGCCGTAGAACAAGATGTTGAGACAGATAACAGAGAAAACAGAATCGTGAATAAGTGATGGTAAATTAGTAATTCAGAACTTATGCCTGAAATATAATTGGCTACTCTGCGCGACTAATTGCTCCGTTTGGACGATGAAGTTGAGTCACGACTGTTTTTAGCAAATACGTGTAAATATAATTCTATATATATCCAAATAAACTTAAAAAATTGGCAGACACGTCTCACAGTAAAAGGTCTGTATCAACATAAAAAAATAACATGAATTTAGACGGTACTGACCAGGCAGGCTAAATGTAAACCGTTAGCAGCGGTAAAATAAAGTCATGTTGATTTCCATGTTTAGGAAAATGCTAAGTATTATGGGTGGCGTCCCCACTTCAACCTGTCCTAAGGGATAAAATCCTCTAGCGGGAATGGATTGAGAACGGCTACATAAGTAGTGTTATTATCTATTCTCTATCCTAACGATAGGCTAGGGTTTATTACGTTTCGTTGTTAATATGGTGTATTACTGATGCGAAATATGGAATTCGAAAACTATTTCAGTGTACCCGAGAATTCCGTTTACAGAAAACTAAATTCTTCAAAGAAAAACGTTCTTCAACATACATTTTTAAATTTTAAAGCCAACTATTTGTATTACAATAAAGTTATAACTTAAGAATACTTACTATGAAGATTCATTTGTCAGTTTACACATAGACTATTACTGGAACCGTATTATGCTGTCAGACCATCACAAATATCTAGAAAACTATCCAGGTGGTGTGAGGGGATTTTGTAGTTTCTCACTGGTAATGGGTTTGCTCTGAGGACAGGCTTCCTCACTTTTACTTTTTCCTGGTAGTGTACTCGCTCAATTGTGCTAGTGGGGGTTGCGCATAGGTTCTTTGATGACCAAATTACACATCAGAAAATTAAAAAAACGACGATATTTCTTCATTTTCTGATGAGTCGTTTGATCATCATATCTTCAGCCACGTTATTTTATTTTTTGTTTTTAAATTTTGCCCCGAGGGGCAAGTTTATTGGGCAGCGCCACTCATCTTGTGAGTGGACATAACGCCATAGCAGCATGTACGACACTCCCCAATAGGAAGAAAACCCGCTGGGTTGTTCATCCTGTCACTTGTACCCAGACACAGCTGGGACTTGCTTAACTGTCTCAAGTGAACAGCTCCTCAAACAAGAAGATTAACATCTATCAACCCTTAAAAGCTTACGTTATCTTGCGGGTGCAAAATGGGGAATTATTGTGATTCATCGACTGCATTCGATTCTTTGTTTTCATTGCTGGATGCGATGGACAATCCATAATACTAATAACATTAGAACTGTAAGTTTGCTACAACTGACCTTTCTTAACGTCGTCGTCGGTGGTGTGGTCGTAGTGGGCCTCGACCTTGGTGGGAGATGGGTAGATGGGAGGATCATAGTCATGGCTGCTGGCCTGGGACTTCTCCCACTGGTCCCCACCACACAGGCGCCCAGGCCAACAGCTACCAACACGCATGCGCGCACCATCACTTCGTGTCTGACCAAGAACAACGTGTCATATACAGGCGATGAGTCACAATAACGCGGCTAAAGTATGTTGACCAGACCACACACTAGAATGTGAAGGGATGACGACGTTTCGGTCCGTCCTGGACCATTCTCAACAATCGACTTGAGAATGGTCCAGGACGGACCGAAACGTCGTCGTCCCTTCACATTCTAGTGTGTGGTCTGGTCATCAACGTGTCATATAGTCCCACCATGTTAACTTAACAAGCGCCATGAGACTCATTGTAATGTATAAGTATATCTTCAAATATATTGAACAAATTATTCACTGCCATTCCATGATACTTATAATTAGTTTCCTGCAGTTAGCCTATTTGTTATATAATACACTCTGGTCTAGCTTAGTGTAGTTTTCCTATTACTGAACATAACCTTTATACAAGCCAGTTGGTGTAGTTAGCCTATGACCACACACTAACCATTTTAAAGCTTAATTGTGTAGTTAAAAGTTTATGATTGGAGTCTGATACCTGAACCCATTCAGTGACTTTGGATCCGTTCTGCTAGTTACCCACAGGATGGGTATGGACTCCACGATAGACTAATTATACTAAAGATCCCTCCATAGTGATCAGTCACTGGGTCTCGTATACTATTTAGTTTTCCTAACATGCACTTCCCTTCAATTTATCTTCCCGCCATACACTTCCTTTCAGTTTTTTCCTTCCCAGCATTACTCTGATACATCTCAAGCTGCGCTCTCCTGAGACGTGTTCCTACATGTCACACCACCACGATAAACACTTTCATTGTCAACATTTGCACTAACAACAAATTATTTTAATGGACATTCAGGTAAGTATTTAAAAAATAAATGTGACTATATAGTAAAGGCCATACAGGGACCCAGGAAAACCAACCATCATGAAGACTTGGTTGTGATGTCTAGTGCACTTTATCGATGTTATAGAAGGTTGATATCGTGTCTCCTGGCTGTCCTCTGTGACTCTCCACTCTCCACCACTTCTCGCCTGCAACTGCCGTCGAAGCCTCCGAGGTTTCCTTAAATCCTCAGCCAGCGCGAACAAGAAATTCAGTGACGGGACGGACTTTTGTTTGGTCCCGCATGGTCGCCATCTTGCCGGGTGCCGCCCGTCATTGTCTTGTTAGCTTAGGCGGGAACCCTCCACCGAGGGGATTTATACACCTAAAGGTGTAACCTGTTTCTCTGTAAATATTATACTGAGAGTTTACTTTAGTCCTGAACCATGTTCAGCACTAAAGTATACTTGCTGAATGGTCAACAAGATAGTGGCATTAATAACCCTCCTGTGGTTGATAATCCTTAAGCCCAACACGAAACCAAATTGCGGACCGTCATGGTGGACAAGCGGGCCTTGCCCCTCAAAGATTGACCTTCCCAGAGCCGCATCTCCTGTGCTGGTGTCCAACACCAACTGGAGAAAAATCCATCAAGTGTTAAATTTCCTGCTGATAGCCAGCCCAGCAGTCAAATTTTAATACTGAAGTTTACGTCGTTCTAGACTCACAAATGGGAATCCCGAGTTCGATTCCCGGGCGGGACAGAAATGGTTGGGCACATCTCTCTTCACCTAATGCCTATGTTCACCAAACAGTAAATATGTACCCGGGAGTTAGCCAACTGTTGAGGTTGAATCTTGGGAAAGATCGTAGTAGCTCGATCTTGAGGCAGTGGGATACCTCGATGTAAGACAAACTAATATATACACAGGCTTCCTGTCCCCAACAACCCCGCTCCTGTGCCAGGTAAGTTACGGGCTCACCATAGCCCATGCTACTTGGAACTTGTTCCGAGTAGCTGAATCTATAACAACATCATCCCCAACAAAATGAATTATTAGTACACTGTATTAACATTAGTTTTGTCTTTATAAATTGCACCTACATTTTAGATTAATCAATGAATTTAATAATAAGAATTGAGTATGCAAATTAATTTTTTAGGCATCAATTTACATTTAGTTCTTCTCTTATTATAAAAAGTTTCCAGAGTTAAGGCTCATTTGAACACCAACGCATTCCTAGCATAGAAGGATTTAACTTTTGTTGAAATACATAAGCTGCAAAGTGTTAATCTGTCCACTAAAAACAAACAATTAGTCAATTTAATAAAAATTATCCACTAATGAAGAACACATTATTATTAGTCCTTCTAATTCCTTCCAGTTCCAGTTGTTGGTATAAACTAGTGTTTTCCTGTTTGGATTCAGACCTTAGAAACAAGTACTAGAGCCATATATTAACACTCGCCTGGAGGCACTCGCCTAATAGTGCAACTTTAACATACAAATACAAAATACAAAAATATTTATTCAGGTAAAGTACATACATACAAGGTGAAATACAAAAGTTGATGGATTTATAGATAGAGCTTAGTACATACAATGCCTAAAGCCACTATTACGCAAAGCGTTTCGGGCAGTCTTAGAAGTCCTCGACATCACTTAGAATTCTAGTAATTATGAGAAATATGATTTAGAGTTGTTTATTGAGCATCGTGTTTTCCCATCGATCACGATCTGACACTTGTTTTACACCCAGGCTGCTAATTACTGATGGTACACAGTGTACCATGACTGTTGACATGTTGCAGTGACAACCTGTAAAATCAAGTGCAGTGTAGTGGAGACAGACATGGTGAAACTGATAGTGTATGGGAGGTTCAAGGCGGACACGTGTGAAGGGAAGTTCCAGGAGAACCAACGCGAGGGGAGATTCAAGGCGGACCTGTGTGTTGGGAAACTCAAGGAGGACCCAAGTGAGGGGAGGTTCAAGGCGGACCTATGTGTTGAGAAGCTCAAGGAAGACCCAGGTGAGGTGGAGGCTCGAGGCGGACCCATGTGAAGGGAGGTTCAAGGCAGACCCAGCTGAAGGGTTTGGTTCAAGATGTAGTGATTGCAGTAGCAATTAATGATTGGCTTTCTGGACAATTGCGTCCCAACGACGACATACTACTCCAGAATTGTCGTCTAAAATTACCAGAGGACCACTAACGCTCTAGTGGCCTCGACGAGGACAGGAAGCCGGTGGTTGTCAGTTTCAAAGGTTCCTCCATTTGTCCTTATGATTTGGATTTTAAAGTCCAGCAGAGTTTTAGGCGGTTCCATGGGCTTATAACCTTGTAGGTGGAAATGCATCTGTTTTCAGTCCTACATTGAGGCTTGTTGAGCTTGAAACCGTTGCTTCTTGTTTGTGTTAAAACTGACTTTTTAGGAGAAGTTGTCTGGATCAACATCCTCAAAGTTATTCAGTATTTTGAACGTTTCGATGAGATCAGCCCTGTCATGTCTGGTTTGCATTGTTGTTAGCCCTGTGGCCCCTCAACCTTTCTTGGCATGAGAGTTGACTTGGTTCTTTAATTAGTTTTGTTGCACGGTGCTGAACTTGCTCCAATGAAGCTATATATTTCTAAAGATGAGGTCTCCATGCCTGGATGCAATACTCCAGGTGGGGGCGCACCTGGATTGCATTACGAAGTGATGTGGATGGAGGCTGACTCCATACACAGTTTCAAATGTAGATATGATATAGCTCAATAAGCTCAGGAACCTATACACCAGTAGATTGACAGTTGATAGGCGGGACCAAAGAGCCGAAGCTCAACCCCCGCAAGCACATCTACGCTGAGTACAGCTAATTTTGCCTCTCGACCAATGACCCGGCGGCCATCTTTGCAGCCTTTTGTTATGCCTTCGTGTTATTGTCGTCTTCTAGGTATTTTTTGTCTGTGCTTTTTACGTGTTGCTTTAGTCTTCCCCTGGAGCTCATTTTCTGTCACGTCAGGCAGTGAATTGTTGTAGTTCACAGAATAACACGACGGCGTCTTCCTCGTCTCTTCCTCTTTCTTTTCGATCTCTTCGATTTATACATTTTATTGATTTTAACCAACTCTCTCTTCCGCTCTTATTTGTTATCTTTCCTTTGACTTTCCCTCTGCTGATTGTTAATAATAATAATAATAACTGTACACATTCTATGAATAAAGTATTGAGAGCATAAGACAGGGACAATTGTACAGATGTGCATATTACCTAAATTTATCCTGAGGGCAAATTAGGCCACTAACCCTAGTGGCCTTGACGAAAACAGGAAGCCAGCGACTTGTCGAAGGCCCCCTTCCCCCATTTGCCTTGATGATCCTTTCCAGTTGGACTTTAACAACGAAGAGAGATTTGGCATTTACGACTTCAGCGGGTAGGCGGTTCCATGGGTGTGAAAAGGTATTTCCGGTTCTCAGTCCTACATTGTGACTCGTTGAGCTTAAAACCGTTGCTTTACAAATGAAGCCATTACCACGTAACGTGATTCGGGTAAAACTTGGAATAATTTACATAAAAAGTATCTATTTGGGCCAAACACTTATTACTAAATAAGAAGTACGCTAACAAATGAGATGCTCAAGAGAGAGAGAGAAAATTATATACAATATTAAGGTGATAGTGATGACAGGCACAGGCTACTGCATTATGGAATTTGTAGTTTTAGCGACAGTATATTAATAGTTTTAGACATAAGTAACAGCAAGGATATACAAAGGTGCATTTTTAGTAGAGGACTTACGGTGCTGGTCGAAGCCGTGTACTGGACTGGGGAAAAATGTGTATATTCTAATGGTTTGGGTTGAAGTAAGAATAATAATTTAATTTAATAATAAATAAGAAATAATAAATAATAATTAAACCTTTTATAATAAGGTTTGACAAATGCTTCTCCAAAACTATATAGATTACTAACCATTATATTTTGTCAGTATCATTTGTTGTGTCCCGTTTACAATGTCGTTTATTGAAGCTCATCCAACGTGTTTGAGAAGTAGGTTGAGGACGTTTCATCCACATAGTGTTCATTTGGTTTTGGTGAGACACACTGTAAGACGCCCACAGTCTGTGAGTAACTGTTGTTGACAAGCAAGCCTCTTGGAGCCACAGCCTCGAGGCTACACTAATTGTGGCGGTCGTTAGTTACTAATTCGCTAGTTACGTCGAGGCATTTATCTTTGATGGTCTCCTGTAGACGACGATGGTCGTGTTCATATTTGACAAGAGAATTGATCAGTGAACCAATTGAACAGTGCCCAAGAGGGTTTGACAGGTTAGTTATGGTAATTATCAGAAAGCACTAAGCAATTATGACTATATAGCACTTGGAAGGGATATGAGGGTAAGGATTTAGGATAGGACGAAGGAAATAAATGGTTGCCAACCACTGGACGGTTCGGGGATTGAACGCCGACATGCAAAAAGCGAGATCTACCGTCCATCCCAAGTGGTTGGGTAGAAGGCTTGAAAACGGTTGTTAATGCTTGTTTCGTTGGTAAATTTCACGACAAACTTTTGCTAATACAAAAGTACTGTAGACATATTGACAATATTTTGTTAGCTTGATAATAGTCTACTCTCTCTGAATAATAGGCTAATGTCAGTGATTGATAGGCTACTGGCAGTGAGAATTGTCTTAGTTTCATACATCTATAAGTGTTCCACAGAATGTCACACGAGGGGCTCAGAGTTACACCATATACTGAGCGAAAGAGTCTCTCTTAGCAGGGATGCGGAATGAGGCCTAATGCGAGCTGGGCCAGTTTATAATGGTGATGTAGGGTAGTTGTCCACACGGAGAAGGATTATGTTAATACCAGCGATGATTACGCATACGTGATTGTATAGTGGCGCTAAGGATATTAGCGAATTAATTGCAGTAGTTTAGGTCATATCCAGGATGTGAGAAAGGGGGGGATGATGACGCCAGGGGGGGGGGGGGGGTACATTCTTCTATTCTTCGGAAAGTTTAAGGGTTACTATTTCAGCGCTGGCTGTGGGATTATGTGGTTAAGTTTGTTTATTTTATTTATAGTAAGTAGACTGTATATTTAAATACTGGTATTAAGTTTGAATGGACTGTATAATATAGGCAATTTAATTCTTCCACAGTGGGGTGTTTGGTGGTGTTGGTTATAATTCATACAGAGTCGTGAACAATTGGAATGAATTTGGTAGGATCTTCGAGGATGTTGTTGATTTTATTCATGTATTGATCACCATAATCCTTCACCTTTGTATCTGCCGTCTTTTGTGGCCTTCTCAGATACAGGAAGACCGCGGCTTTTGAAGGTTTCTCTTTTGTCTGATGAGTTTTTTCAGGTGTATTTTCAATATTATTCGTGTCCTTGCTTCAATTCCTGCAGCGGTCACTGTTCCAAAGGTTAATTACACTCTGGGAAAGACAAATTTCCTGTTTTCTGGTTTGCATTGTTTCTTGACAATCTGGAAGTTGTTTCTTGTTGTTTGTCACATCAGACATCTTGGAGAAGTGGTTGGGGTATACAACTGCTCAATGTCTTAAATGTTTATAAGAACAGACAAATTATTCCTTGTTAGAATTCTTATTGGTCTTGTGGCTTCGTGAAAACCTGTTCTGGAACGTAAGGCAACTTGATTTCCTGGATGATTCTCATCATGTTACATTAAAACTTAAACGAAGAAAGGATTTTCTATGGGAATGACTTCTATATGAAAAATCTAAATGAATACCATCCTGTCCATATATTTAATATTTCTACATGTTGCGCTGTTTTATTTGTGTCTATTAGGCTTGTGTCTAGAACAGCCTGGTTGATCAGTCCAGCAACCAGGAGGCCTGGTCGACGACCGGGCCGCGGGGACGCTAAGCCCCGGAAGCACCTCAAGGTAACCTCAAGGTAAGGTAGGCTTGCTTGAAACGCTATGCGTACTAGTGGCTTTAGGTATTGTATGTACTAGCTTTATCTATAAATCATTCAGAATGTTTGTAACTGCATCTATGTATGTACTTTTCCTAAATAAAATATTATTATATTATTATTATTATTATTATTATTAATATATATTTTGTATTTGTTCAGTAATTTGCAGGCAGTATAGTAATTTGTCACTGATGTCTCCGTGATGCGTGGTCTTACCCTTGTTCTACACTGACTGGTATGTGCTATGGTAACGTGTTGACACTCCTCGGTACATATACCATAACACTCCTAGAAGACCGTGTTATGTAACGTGTGAAGTTAGTTGTAAGTCCTGGTTTCGTTCGCATTTTGATGATGTATATAAATATATTTACATCAATATCGTTTATGTAGGTTACAAACAAGGATGGACCCAGAGTGGTTCTTTGAGGCACTCCATTCGAACTTCTACTCTAGTTAGATACTTCTATATTTATGCCAACTATTTTTAGCGTTTAAGCCATTGTCGACAGGTAGGTAAGTACTCCCAATCTTCTCGTTTTTGTGTTTTATTTTATTCGAAACAATTTGATGTTTAAAAGTGAATGAAGGTCATGGGAAGTGAACCTGAGAAGAAGGTCAATGGAAGAAGGGTGGACGGCCTTGGGGGGGGGGGGAGAGTGGTGGGGGGGTAGGGGGGCTTCGGGGGTACACCATGGATTGGGTGGAGCTGGAACCCGAGGCCGACAATCGTCTTAACTCATCCATTGTGCAAATATCTGTTTTCCTCCATATGTATTCCACCCCTCTTCCACCACCTTGACTGCCCTCAGGTCTGGTGCTGGAACCGATTAGGTTATTCAACACCACGCGCCGTCAGAACAGACAACAATTGTCCGCCAAACACGTCGTCCAGATCCCCTGCGGGGGTCCAGAGACCCCCGGGGGGGTCCACAAACCCCCCTGGGGGGTCCACAAACCCCCCTGGGGGGTCCAGAGACCCCCTGGGACATCTATCTACTGGCAGCGCTGCTCCGGTCATGTGTGAGGCAACACCTGGGAGCATTTGTTAGTTATAATTAATTACATCCCCAAATTTTGAAGCATCCCAAAATATGTGAAAGGTAATAATTTGTCAAACGCTTTATATATTACGTTAGGAAATCAGAATATCGTGATATTCTGATTTCTAAATCTGCTAAATTCATCGAGGCATGTTGGGAGGGGATCCTCATCTCGCAGGATGGTTTGCCATTCATAGAGTTGAGAAATTTATAGGCTAACACTACCTTACAAATTTATTACAATAGAAATAAGCTTACAAACACTAGTTTTACATGAATTATATGGATACATTAACGTACACGAACATAGATCAATTATACAACCCATCCTCACAAAATTATTGTATGTATAGTGACCATGAATTGAAGTATGGATTGTTGCCGCCAGTAAAATACACGTTTTATAACACATTTTGTATACTAAAGTGCTTACTCTATTGTATACAATCGAGTAAGCACAATATTTGCGAATATTGTGCTTACTCGATTCAAAGAATGATGACCATGCATTTCTTAGAAAAACACTAGTCTTTACATGCACTTGTGAAATTTAATTAAAATATCCATGTAGTGCAACAAATTTACTGGCGTGAGCAAATATTTGTATATAAGTCATTATGATATGTATATCATTTATTATGACAATAATTTATTCTAATGTGAGTGTTGGCATGAGAGGCTAGGCTTGTGCGTGTCTACCTCTACCCTGGCGCCTGGCCAGACCATCTCCAACAGGGGCAGTCCTCTCTCTCTCTCTCTCCTCGCTCAGAGCTCTTATCTCACAGGTATTTCAAACAGCCAGTTAACACACGCTCATTTTAAGTCACCCGTGACTTTCACCTCCATTAGCCGCAATATTCGCTTAATACATGTTCAATCGGTTGTCTGCGAGGTGGTGAAAAAGTGCACGTTCAAAAAGTGTCATAGACACATCTCTCCGTTTTCTATTAGTAGTAAACACGTGCATGGTGTTGTTCGAATTTTAATTGTGTATTCGCCGTGATAATTGGGATTTCCTGGTGTGTGTGTCGGCCGGGATTACAACTACCTGTGTGTGACTCCGAGCAGTGAATGACATGAGTCGGGACGCAGACTTGCGGAAGACTAAACCAAACCTGGGCCTCATATTATGTCATTTACCAAAGCAAGTTATACAAGCATATTTGATCGTACACGGCATTGCGTTGTGTTTTGTGTCTTGAGTTTCTAGTGTCTTGTTTTTCCCGTGTCTTGTGTTTCTTGTGTCTTGGGTTTCCTGTGTCTTGGGTTTCCTGTGTCTTGTGTTTCTTGCGTCTTGTGATTCATGTATCTTGTGTTTCCCTAGTCTTATATTTCCTGTGTCCTGTGTTTCCTGCACCTGATGTTTCCTGCCTCTGTGCTTCCTGTACCTGGTGGGGGATGTCGTTTATGAGGTGGTGTCTTATGGGTTCATGTGTTGATGGGGGTGACGTTGATGTGAGTGATGCGTCGTGATTCAGATGCAACAGCTTTTCAGCCAGTGTACCGTGTTCTGTATGTATTTCTTAATAACATTGATTAATATTATAGAATGACGGAGGCGGTGCAGGCGACGTCAGGAGGCCGACAGTGGCAGTGTCACCTGGCGACACCAGGAGAGCGTCTCGCCTACCTCAGGCACTCGGGACACCTCTCCGACCTCACCATCACCTTTCCGGGTCACCATAACATCATACAGGTGAGCACCACGTACACTGTATACGTCACCATAACATCATACAGGTGAACACATCACTGTACACATTGCCGTCATACCTCTTCCATGTGATGAATACCCATTCTGGCCTAACGCAATCTGGACATAAATTAGTGTAACTCTTGGCTGCCGGCGCAGGCGCACCGTTGGGTGTTGGCCATGAGCTCCCCGGTGTTCGAGGCCATGCTCTACGGACCTCTCGCCGAGGGGGAGGTGCTGGCCCTCCCCGAAGACCCGCCCCAGGCCTTCGAGTGGCTTCTGGACCACATGTACCGCAACCAGAGCCAGCTGCCGGGCGTGCAGCTGGCTCTCCAGGTGTACCAGCTAGCAGCCAAGTATCAGATGGACCCTCTGTGTCAACTGTGCTCGCAGGTGAGGCTTCCTCAGCTCTTATTAAAGTTCTTTTGTTCGTTTGTTTATAACAAGCACTTACTGATGACATTTAAATGCAGTATTTAATTTATTTATGAAAATAGTAGAATGATACGTGACTCCATCCGGGTCCATTGCTCCCTCTTCCTGCCTATCATACAGATCGCCCTCAAAACACCAATCTTAAGGCTTATCTGATACGCAGAGCAGGAGTAGTGGCAGTATAAACAGCACAGATACCAATGACTTCTTTTAGTAATCTGAAATCTTTTATCTGTAAGAGAAAATGTCTGTCCGAGGCTGGAGGCCATACGCTCCGGGCTAGCCTCATGCAACTTTTACAAATGAATCATGTGGGAAAGGTGAGTTGGGGGCGGCTCGTGTGAAATGCTTTAAGAAATATTGGCATTTATAGAGACTCCTCTCCCAATGCAATTTTTCATAGTCACTTCTCAACTTTTGGTTGTTTCCCCATACTTTTTTTTAACATTTTCATTGTTTCATAATAATAAATTTTCTGAGAGAAGAGGGAGGGGGGTGGGGGAAGAGACCCGGGTACAACCGAGGAGGGGGGGGAAGCAGAGGGGAAGATGAGGGGAGAGACGAATGGGGGGGGGAACAATAGGGAGGGGGATGGACAAAAAGAGGGGGAAATAGGCCCGGGTGCAGCCAGGTACCATTCTACTATTTTATAAATATATTATCATTATTATTATTAAAGTTTGAAATAATAAGAAATTCTACCCACATCTGATGCCAGCGGGTGTGTAGATAATGATTACCTTCCAAACCTTGCAGTAGAGACAATTATATTAAACTTGTATTTTTTAGTGAGAATGATTGAATATACTGTATTTGTGTGTCTTGGAACCATGACATACTGTAATAGGCTACGGGTTAATGACACCACCACTATCATGATTAACACCACCACATCCCCCTACCACCATAACTAGCCCCCAATGCCACCACAACCACCGCAAATGTCACGACTACCATTAACACTACAACCACCACTACTGCCACCTACAATCACTGTTTTATCGTCACTGTTACCACTTCCACTCCCACCACTATTATCACCACACATACCACCGCAACTTCCCCCCCCCCCCACAATCACCACACACACACAACCGCTACCTTCACAATCACCACACATCACCGCTACCCTCTCCACAATCACCAAAACTACCGCAACCACCAGAACCAGCACTACCACAAGTAACACCACTGCTACAATCACCACCACAATTCCAACCAACACCGTAACCACCATAATTGCTACCACCGCCATCATCACCCACCATCTCTGCAATTTCCACCACCACCATCAACCACCGATACTCTTCACCACTTCCACCACCACCACCAAAATCACTACTACTACACGATTACCACAACTACTACCATTATCATTACCACTACCACCATCATCCCCACAACCAACACACACGCACTAAGAGACACAGGTGGAAACAGTACCCAAATGAGTCATAGAGGCATTAGAAATTTAGTTTTCAGTGTCAGAGTAGTTAACAAATGGAATGCACTAAGCAGTGATGTGGTGGAGGCAGACTCCATACACAGTTTCAAGTGTAGATATGGCAGAACCCAATAGGCTCAGGAATCTTTTATCCAGTTGATTAAAAGAGTTGAAACGTGGGAATGAAGAACCGAAGCTCAACCCCCCTGCAACACAATTAGGTGAGTACAGCCACACATCCCAAATACACTCCTACAATTCCTCTACACCCTCCCCACACCTAACCACCGTTAACACCTATCCTTAACAACACCAACTCATCCCGCCCTTGCAACTGCTGGTCATTATTATACAAACCTTAACTCATTATACTCTGTGACCATTATAGCATTCTATGCTCATTATAACACCCTGCACTCATAGCAACACTGTACTCATTGCTACACCTTTCTCATGTCGTAAGAACATGTCAGTCTTGGGATCTCTCTCTTATTCAGCTGTGATCAAAACGTACATACTTAAGATACACTTTAACTTTTGTTTTCAGTATCTGATACAAGAAGTGACACCGGAGTTCTTCCCGGGGGTGTACGAGGCAGCTGTGTTGCTGGGGGACGAGCAGCTGCTTAGCAGGTGTGCGCAGGTGAGTCCACCACCAGAAAGAGTTCCTCTAGCTCTTCTGAGTGTACACAAGAGGAAATGAGCAGCAGGATCTGCACTTCGCGGAACCCAGGATATGCTAAACAAAGAACGCCGAAGGCAACGACATCATTCAGAGGAGCCTCGCCTCCAACAAAGAACCTTGTTCTCTAATGTTCTGTAATTCTTCTGCTCCAGATAGTCCTCCAGATGGGATTACATAACCCCCCTTCCCCACACTTATAGGAATGGCAATTGGTGTGGGATTCTACCCGAGTGGCTACCTCGAGGCTGTAATTCTTGATTTGTCGGCTTTCCTCTATGCGCTCTTTGTCGGTAAACACTATCTCTCCTCATGAGTTGACAGAGTGCAGGCACCTGGATGGCAGCAGGAAACTCCGAGGCCACTCACGCAGCGACTCCTCTACACAATTACAACTGTAGGCTTGTAACGAGGTCGCCCCCACAAGGTCGAACTACTGACCCCTCTCCAGGATGCAACCCCAGAACAGGTGTCCTATTTCCGGGTATTTATTTACTGCTAGATGAACAGCGGCATTAGCTGAAAGTATACGTGCCCAATAATTTTCGTCCAGCCCGGAAATTAAACTCGTGATCACCCAATTGTGAGGCTAGAACTATGCCAGCTGTACTTCGAGACTCCTTAGACTGAATCGTAACAAAATACCTTTCAGGTATTGAGAGAGGGTAAGCGTGTCACGTTAGTTACACACGCCGATAGTGTATACATATGATACGATTGACACCAAGTTAAAAGAAGACTTTTGAGGATAACGTTGAAGATAGTAAGGATATCTCAGAGCGGACGACAAAGTCTTACCAACGACGGCCATCCGTGTCATGAGGATACCGACGACCTTCCATCTCCAAGAGATGGAAGGCCTTCAAGCCAGTATGAGACGGAGATGGAGACAGCCCTCCATGATACATAGAGATAGCCCCCCAGGTAACACAGATAGAGACAGGTGACACAGAGGCAGTTTCTATCTCATGACGCAGATAGAAACAGCCCTCCATGAAACGGATAGAGAAACAGCCCTCAATGAGATAGAGATAGAGACAGCCCCCACGAGACGGATATGGAGGTACCTTCCACTAACCGGAAACGGTGTTTTCCTCGGTGCTTTGGTCAAGTTTGCAAGAGGGTCGTCATGTTGGCCAACCTTAAAGTGATTTCCTTCAAGCTTTTATCGCAAATAGTTTTGTATTATTGACACCAGACATCACACGGTTAATTGCACAAATCTAGAAGGCATCTATTAAGATCAGAAGCGACAGCAATACGGTGGACTTGGACAAAGCCCAGTGACTTCACTTTGGTCTTTACACAATTTTCACAACCCTCAAAAATGTGCATTTAATAATTATTAAAAAAGAGTGTAAATGAGCAATAAAAAGGGGGGGGGCTATGTCCAGAAATGCGTGAAAAATTATTTAGATTTGGCTCATGCTGGTATTTTGGAGAAAGGGAATGATGGGGTGTCCTCTTCTGCAGATGCTGTGGGTATCCTCGGATAGCGTGTTGTCATCTCGGAACATTGGAGTGTTAGGGCGCGCGTCCCTCCGCCAGCTGCTGCACCACCACCAGCTGGCCGCCTCCTCCGAAGCCTTCGTGTTTCGTGCTATCGTTGCCTGGTCAGGGAGTATTCCACACCCTCTTAAACACTTTGTTGATGTGATACGGAGAGGGGGTGAGGTCGTAGGGGTAGTGTTACCTACAGTAATGTTTAACACTGTGTTCAGCTTATACGTCTTACACATCACGTTTAAATTCAAACATCGCATGTATTTAATCCAAACCCCTGAAGGCTATTTACGAAAATTAAGTTTTAGCTTCTGGATCCTGTCAATTTACTTGCCTGGAGTCTAAAACAACGCCCCCCCCCCCCCCGCGACTCTATTTTTCATCTTATTAAACAGATTCACACGCCGCCTTATTTTCTAATTATCTTTACTCCCCATATGCGGAAGATATGCTTCCAAATGTCTTGCTGACTGATCTGAATTTCCATCTGTGGCCTGTCATTCTGTTGCCCTCTTGTTATGTTGCTACCCCCTTCTATTTCTTTCTGTTGTTAATTCTACCTTCGCGTTCTGCTACTGTTGCGGCTCTTGATCTCTCACTCTGTTGCTGCCTTTGACCTCTCGTTCTAGTCGCTACCTCTAACTTCTCATTTTCTTGCTACCTGTGCTAACGGTTTCTCTTTCACTGCCTTGGCTGAGTATCTTGTATAGTGTAATCTGGTCTCCTCTACATCTCTCTCATGCATCCTCGTCGTGTTTGTATTGCTGGGTGTGTTCGTAGGTGCGTGTACTGGATTGCAATGTTTGATAAATATTTTGACATTTTTACTTGTAGTGTGCAGTATAAGTATCTTCTGCGAAACTTTGAATGCCCTTAAGGACAACTATATTGATATGAAGTGAAGATGTTTTACTAATATAATGTTTTTCTCAGGGGTCGGGAACACGCTAAGACGCATGGTGAAGGAGGAGGAGGATGCAGAGGCCAGCACCCTCACCTAGTACACGTCCGCCCACACTTGTCGAGAGCCCCTCCAACACCAGCAGCAGACCAGGTCTCGGCGACCACTCTTAGTCGTAAAGTGAAACAGTTTCTCCCACAAGTGAAGGTGAATGGGGAAAGAGAGTCTCCAGAGAGGCTAGCCCAGACGGCTGGAGGCTCCAGTCGCGCTTCAGTGAAGGACACATTACAGCCTAGCAGCCTTCTGGAGCCTCTTCCTGTGAGGCAACAGCAGTGGATGACAGGCGAGGAACCCACTGGTAGGAACCTTCGTAAGATGGTGGATGAGTTCCTGCCTTGTGTCCGCTTCCTTTCAATGACGACTGATGAATTTGTTGAACACGTGCTGCCCTCTGGTGTCCTGAGCAGCGACGAGAGTGTGGCTATTCTCATGAACATTAAAGATATCCCAAACGTCCCCATGCCTAGGTTTGCCACATCAGTTAACAAAAGCAAAAAGAACAGATTAAAATCTGCCAGTTTGTTAATTTGTGAGCACCACTACACAAGTAACGATCAAGAAATTCTACGTGATTTCAAAGTGCCTACAACAATATACTTAACACAACTTACAGCTCCCGGGGTGACCAGCGTGAAAGAAACAGCAGTCAAAATCTTGTCGGCAGCAAAGACAGTCAACGAAGGGCGCTGGCAGGGGATAGGCTGCAAGTTCGACTATCCGGTGAAGTTGGAAGCGGGCGCTTGCTACTCGGTGGTGGTGGAGGGGGCGTATGGGCCTTGTGCAGGATGTGAGTGTAGTGTAGCCAGCAACCTCGATGGTATGGAATTTACTGGCAAAACCCTGGGCCTCACCCCTGTCTTCCTTGAATACATGGAAGCCCCCTAGACACCAGCATCTTTCTCAGTAATATAGATTTCTTGTGTTCCTGATCTAGTCATCCGATTTGACAGCCACATCACATCGGCACCTAATGTTAACGTCTGAAAAACTCATTATACAGTATATGTAATGTATTAAGTTCGTCAATTTGATGTATATATGTCTATTGATTACAACATTTCACTCAAGATCCCTTTTCTTCTTACACTACTATTAACACACAAATACGTAATTTCCCTGATAACGTTTTTATACTTATTTAGGATAAAAGGTGACTTTCGTTTATTATATAAATCAAATTAAAATAATTGTTGCGCTCTTTAGGCATTATCAATTGCAACTTGAAGCCTCAGCTATATAACTTGGGCAAATTATTATATGGTTTACCCTACGCAACCTGGTTGATACCTGGTTGGTGGGGTTCTGGGAGTTCTTCTACTCCCCAAGCCCGGCCCGAGGCCAGGCTCGACTTGTGAGAGTTTGGTCCACCAGGCTGTTGCTTGGAGCGGCCCGCAGGCCCACATACCCACCATAGCCCGGTTGGTCCGGCACTCCTTGGAGGAATAAATCTAGTTTCCTCTTGAAAATGTCCATGGTTGTTCCGGCAATATTTCTTATGCTTGCTGGGAGGACGTTGAACAACCGCGGACCTCTGATGTTTATACAGTGTTCTCTGATTGTGCCTATGGCACCTCTGCTCTTCACTGGTTCTATTCTACATTTTCTTCCATGTCGTTCACTCCAGTACGTTGTTATTTTACTGTGTAGATTTGGTACTTGGCCCTCCAGTGTCTTCCAGGTGTATATTATTTGATATCTCTCTCGTCTTCTTTCTAGTGAGTACATTTGGAGGGCTTTGAGACGATCCCAATAATTTAGTGCTTTATTGCGTCTATGTATATAGGCAGGAAATTAGTTCATTAGTATTAAGAACAATCTGTTCAGTGGTTTAAGAACAACTGCTCATCGGTATTATAAACCATCTGTTCACTGGTATTAAGAACCATCTGTTCAGTGATATTAAGTATCATCTGTTCAATTAATATTAAGAACTACCTGATTACATTTCTCAGGTAAGTGCTCACATCTCTCTTATAAGTACCCACATCTCTCAGGTAAGTGCCCACATTTCTCAGGTAAGTGCTCACATCTCTCATATAAGTACCCACATCTCTCAGGTAAGTGCCCACATCTCTCAGGTAAGTGCTCACATCTCTCAGGTAACTGCCCACATCTCTCAGGTAAGTGCTCACATCTTTCAGGTAAGTGCCCATATCTCTCAGGTAAGTGCCCACATCTTTCATGTAAATGCTCACATCTTTCAGGTGTGTCCATATCTTCCATGTAAGTGCTCACATCTTTCAGGTACATGGGTAGTTAAAATGAATGCTGGATAGAGTTTTTGAATGTACTTATGTTTCCTTTCTTGTAGGTTAATTTGGGTGATGTTAGTGGCTAATCGCCATCGAGACACTCATCAGTTAACCACTTATCATGCGCGACTGAAATCCATTCCTTATTATGTTAAATATACTAGAAGAGATAGCTTGGGGTTCTACGAGCTACGTCTATCTCAAATTCAATATTAATCTATACAACTCTGCAATCTTGACCACAACGAGCTCCGACATACTTACCAATCTAATCTTTGAACATCTTTGTTTACTGTTTGGTTAGTGAAAATGGTTACAGGGATGAAGGGAAGGCGGTGAAGAGTAGAGAAGGTGGTAAAAGGTAGGTGAAGTTGATGAATGGTAAGGAAGATGGTGATTGGTAAGGAAAATGGTGAACGGGAGGGAGGGAAAGTGATGAAGGGTGGGGGTAAGATGGTGAAGGGTAAGGAAGTTGATGAAGTAGAGGAAGGTGGTGAAGGGTAGGGAGAGTGGTGAAGGAAAGGGAGGGTGGTAAAGGTTAGGAAAGGTGGTGTAGGAGAGGGAATGTGGTGATGGGTAGGGAAGGTGGTGGAAAATACGGAAGGTGGTGAAGGACAGGAAAAATAATGATGATGATTGTAGATGGGGGAACACACTGCTTGGGTAGTGAAAATAGTTAATGTGATGAAGACACTAAGTAATGAAGATGATTACAGTGATGAGGATGGTTGTGTGTACTAAAGACGGTTACAGTGGTGACATTATGTAGTGAATATGACGACAGTGGTCGGAAGACTGGGAAAAGTTTTCAGTATCGAAAAATGCAAGTCTGTGCATATGGTGCATAACATTGCGCATCGAAACTATCAAATCAACAACATTACCTTGCAGCAGATTGACGAAGAAAATGATCTTGGAGTCAGAATCCATGGTTCACTGATAGTTGTAAAACACGTGGGAGCTGCAGTAAAAAAACAAAAGGTTATCAAACCCAAGGAGTAATCAAGCATACCTTTGATTTAAGGAAAAAAGGATAGTTATTAAATTATATAAATCTCTGGTGCGCCCCAACTTGGATTATTGCATTTAAACACAGAGACCTCATCTTCAGAAGGAGAGAGCTTCATTGGAGAAAAGTTCAACACCGGGCAACAAAAATCATTCCAGAACTAAGTCAACTTTCATACCAAGAGTTGTTGAGGGCCACAGGGCTAACTACACTGCAAACCAGACATGACAGGGCTGATCTCATCGAAACTTTTAAAATACTGAACAAGTTGGAGGGTGTTGACAATTTCTTCAAGATGTCAGATGTATCACGAACAAGGAGCAATGGTTTCAAACTTAACAAGAGACAATGCAGGGCTGAAAACAGGTTATGCTTTTTCACCCATAGGGTTATAAACCCATTTTACTTTCAGATTGATGAAATGTTGTACTTTTCCTTCATCAATCTGCACATACTGTCTCAAGTTTATTTACTAGCCTTCTGGCATTTGTGTTGAAAGTCGTTTAAAGTTCTTCGATATTGTACCTTTTGGTCCGTCAACCATTACTTTAAAGCTACCAAAAATAGGCCTCGTTTGTTTTCGGGGGTCCCTAGTTTGATTCTTGAGCGGAACAGAAATGGTTGGGCAAGTTTACTTTCTCCTAATGCCTCTTTTCACCTTTTTTTTTTTTAATTTTTTTTTTATTTATTTATACAAGAGTTCTTACATTCTTGTACATCACTAGTACGAATAGCGTTTTGGGCAAGTCCTTAATCCTATGTTCCCTGGAATACGACTCTGCCAAATCGTTTAACAACCAGGTACCCATTTTACTGTTGGGTTAAACAGGCTACAGCTAAGGATTTGCGCCCAGTAAATCCTCCCCGGCCAGGATACGAACCCAGGACAAATCGCTCGCGAAACGCCAGGCGAGCGTCTTACCACAACGCCACGGGGACTAACCTAGCAGATAGGTACGGCACCTGGTAGCTGTACCTGTAGCACCTAGCAATAAATAGGTATCAGGGAGCAGTAAAATACCAGGCACCAGCAGTAAATAGGATCTGGAGTTAGCTAGGCAACTGTTGTGAGGTTACATCCTGGGAAGGGTCAGTAGTTCGACCTGTGGGTGACCCTTGATACAAGCCTAAAAGTATATTAAGTGCCTAAAGCGCCTGTTTGTCGTTAGAGGTGAAAGCATGTCTTCTCTCTCCTGTACCTCGCGCATGTGACGTCACAGATAACATGTGAAAAATCAGTAAACATAGATTGAGAACTTATTATCTAATCATCTTAATCAGTTTAATCCATGGACCTGACTCGGCAAAACTGATTAGATATTTTTTTTTTACTTGGCTATTATATAATATGGAACGAAGCAATTATTTTGTAACATTTTGGTTTAAGACGATACACAATACATAAAAATGTATTGTGTATTGTGGCACATTGTTCCTCTCTTGGTACAAATGGGTGAGGTTATTAATGTATGATCACAGCTGATGGTTTGTTGTCATATCAAGCTGGAGGACCTTTAGACCCCGGTGGTGGCTGCTGGCTCGCTCCTCACAACTCTCCCTCACTCCTCGTCTCTACCACACTCCTCCACATTCTGCTTCCATCAACAACACTCGGGCAAGGTAATATGTTGTTGTTGTAAGTGGTAATAACCGACCTGAAGACTCGACAACAACAATAACATTGATCACTCTTGTGTTTACGTTACAGCCTCGCCTCCCAACATTCCTCTCACTGGGTGCTTGTAGGTAGGCCTGTTTTTCTTAGTTACAATATAATGGACCCATAATTGTAACTGGAAAGTGGTCTTGAGATCTGTTACTACCCAAGTACTACCCAAGTGTTTTTAGCATAAAGAAATAAATTGTGTTTTGTTCTGTATACAGTATATACTGCCCAATTCCCATCTTGTGATTAGTTATGTAATGGTCATAAAGGCATATATTTTATTTACAGGATACATATATGTATACATACCAGACTCGGCCTGATAATTTTAAATTAACGAAAGTACATCATTGATGAACTAATTAGAGGTAGTTAACATGTGCATCAATAGTCTATTTACATTTGTAGTTTAGCCTATCGAGCTTACTCGAGTCCAACACCCAAGTGTTTTGACCTTATCACTAGAGTAAATAAGGTTGGTGTGTGTGCTCAATGCTCATCTGTCATGTATTCTGTCCAGAATGGTACAAAAACATACATATTACTTGAAAACAGAGTGATGACACCTTGTATGCTATCATGTTCACAATTTTTCATGAAACTATAAATTTTAAATTGTATAGCACAATTAACCAAACCTAAGCAAATGCTGTGTATTAAGTAAAGATAAAGGCAATTTGTAGGAAAACCCCATGTTGGTTATTGTTCTGCACCATTTCTGTGTTTACTTATATGTGCAAAGGTTCTTACATTCGTGTACAGCCACTAACACGTATAACGTTTCGGGGCGGTCCTTAATTATAATTTTTCCCCGGAATATGACCCACCAAATTGGTTAACAATAAGGTACCCATTTACTGCTGGGTGAACAAATAATAATAATAATAATTTTTATTTTAACAATAAGGTACCCATTTACTGCTGGGTGAACAAATAATAATAATAATAATTTTTATTTAGGCAAAGGTACATACATAAAGAGATTTTACAAAGTTTGTTGGCTTTATAGATAAGAGCTAGTACATACAATGCCTAAAGCCACTATTATGCAAAGCATTTCGGGCAGGAAAAAACACTACTGACTAAAGCTTAAAACTAATGGGTAAAAAGTAAAAAATGCGTTGAGTACAAATAAAAATAGAGGTAAAAGAGGGGGGAACATTGTTGAAAAAACAGCACAAATACAATTACAAATTATTACAGAAAATTACATTAAAACAGCGTTGATTTGAAAAACAAAAAAAACAAACAAAAAACATACATGGGTTGACAATAGAGGGGTAAGGTAGGTTACAGGGAATTTATTAGGTATACCTGTAGCTTCGTTTTTAACTTAAACTGGTTGAGAGAGGTACTGTCTTTAACATGGTTGGGAAGGTCATTCCACATTCTGGGCCCCTTGATTTGTAGAGCATTTCTGGTTTGATTAAGTCGTACTCTAGGAATATCAAAACTGTATTTATTTCTGGTGTGGTGCTCATGAGTTCTGTTACAACCTTCTATGAAGCTTTTGAGATCAGGATTGGCATTACAGTTTAGCGTTTTATATATGTATAGTACACATGAGAGAATGTGCAGTGACTTAATGTCTAACATATTCAAGGATTTGAGTAGGGGTACCGAGTGATGTCTGGGGCCAGAATTGGATATTGTTACCCCAAAGGCTACCTTTGTTACCCCAAATTGTTGATATTGTTACCCCAAAGAATTGGATATTGTTACCCCAAAGGCTACAGTTACCCCAGTCAATCCTCCCTGGCTAGGATAAGAACCCAGGCGCTCGCTAAGTGCCGGGTGAGTGCTTTACCACTGCTCCACGGGAACTGCCATTTTGAGAAGTGGACCTACTATATTTGGAAAATGTATTGTCTTTAGAGCAGGAACATGAAAATCATTTGAATAATGAACCCTTACCTGACACAAGGAAGTGATTATGGTTGGTAGCCTTCAAACACATAGGGTGCAGTGTATTTAAATTAATAAAGTAAATACACAGTACTGTACTTAGTTTAGGAAAGGTAAGGTAATTATCAAGGAAGTTGCAAAAACTAGAAGGGTTCATAATTAAGGCAACTCTCATAATACTGGAAAAACTAGAGTTGATAAATTTGCAGATATATAACACTTTCCAATACTATATTCACCAGAGTGTTAGTGGCCACAGGTAAATTCAGGCAAATTCAGGTAAGTATATTGAACACTTAATTATTGATCAGCAAATGTGTATACAGTATTTCAAATAACAATTCCAGAATATTGTTTGAGTACACTCACTAATCAGTGATCTTAAAAAAGATGCTATGATAACTGAGCTCATTTTCAGTGATAATGCTGCATGTTATATCACTACATTAAGTGTTTTATGTTTTATTTTACCTGTATAGATATTAGTGTTTTGTACCTTATGACCTGAATACACAGTCTGTGTGGTATTATATAATACGATATCCTGTATCCAAAATTGAGCAGTGCGCAATGAACTTTGGTTCTAGATAAAAAAAGTATCATCTGAGAACCACATGAAGAACATTGCACGAAGAGCCTATACTATGCTTTGCAACTTCAGAATTGCTTTTAAAACTGTACATGGATGGTAAAATACTAAAGAAATTGTTCACAAACTTAATGAGACCAAAGTTGGAATATGCAGTGGTTGTATGTGGTGCCCAGTATCTTATGGCACAACATCAACAAACTGGAAAAGGTGCAAATACATGCAACTTAATAGTTCAAGGAGCTGAAAGTCAAGAGCTATGAGGAGAGGTTAAAGGCATTAAATATACCAAAACTAGAAGATAGAAGAAAAAAAAAGAGGCAATATGATCACTATGCACAAAATAGTAATGGGAATCGATAAAATTGATAGGGAAGAATTCCTGAAGAATTCCCGAGAAAATACTTACCTGGCACAGGAGAGACAGTGATCACAAAGGCTGTTTTCCCAGGGCGAGGCTCGCCATTGCACTCCAGTGGTGCTGACCCTTGCGATTAACCCAAATGTGGTTAACTGAGGTACAATTTTTTTTTTTTTTTTTTTAGAGAAAATTTCAGAGATAATAAGATCAGGTTGAGGAGACAAGGTGGTATGCTCATGGGATGCAAAAAGTTGGTGTGCAGAAATCAGTAAGAGGATCCAAGAGGGTGTACAAAACTAAATCTTATTTTGAGACTGAGTGGTAGGGAGTCAATAATGGAGGTGCATAATAGTGTAAGTTTGTTTATTAAAAATTAATATTTAAGGACATAAAATTTGCTTGTCTTTAGTGTGTTACTTTATGCATTACATCTAGAAGGTTATAAATGAGTGAAGTTTTAGTCTAAGCAATGTCTATAAAGGCTATAATAGCTATATACAGATCCTGAAAAATATAATACTGATACAGTTGACCAGACCACACACTAGAAGGTGAAGGGACAACGAAGTTTCTGTCCGTCCTGGACCATTCTCAAGTCAACAATCGACTTGAGAATGGTCCAGGACGGACCGAAACGTCGTCGTCCCTTCACCTTCTAGTGTGTGGTCGGGTCAACTAACTTTAGCCACGTTATTGTGACTCATCGCCTGTACTGATACAGTACTTGCATTTTTTTTCAGTGGATGAGTAACATCTCTGCTTGCATCATCATTGACTTGGTTGAGAACTTGCTGTCTGATGTCTTCATGGTAATATAACTTCCACAACCTGCTGCCTATCAAGACAACTTACAGAATGAGTATTGTAAGTTCTTTTTGAAATATGTCTTGCTATAAAAGGGCTCCAACTACCTAGGGAGCCTCAGGGAGGGCTCCCTCAGTAGCTTCCCAAGGGTTAAGCATTAGGTAATCACTGTAGGCCTCAGACCTACCCCCTGACTTACTGGGAGCCAGCACCATATGAGGATGATTTTTTAGATTCAGCTACCTGGAACAAAAGATCCAAGTAGCATGGGTCGTATTGTAGTACAGTAGTATTGTAGTACAGTAGACACCAAAGCTACTTTTTATATATAAAATTATAACAATCTGGGATTACTAAATAAGAATTTTAATAATTTTTTTTTTAGAGCACAGAACTAACTCCGTCCAAGAAACCAAAGCATGAAGCCGTGTACATCACAAGTGGAGATGAGAAGACATTTCAATATGACGAAGATCTCCCATGTTTACCCGTTCCTTCCTTGAAACAAACTCTAGACAGGTAAAGAAATCTTCTTTCCACCTGAACTATGCTACTTTTATTTCCATGTGCATTATTTCACTCATCCACACAACCTGTTTTGCACCACTTTATTACAGTACTTGATTTTTCCTTTGATTTTCTGCTGAATTCATAATTCAGTATCTTTAATTCTTTTGAATTTCTTATTTTGTTCAGATTCATAACTCTTGAAACTTTTTATTAATAAATTTTTAAATTATTGTAGAGAGAACAAGTCTTTGACTTTAGACAAAAACCTCCTTTCTGAGCAAGTTACAGTACTGTACTTGGAACCAGACAAGTAAACATTTTGCTTCAGTTCAACTGGAATCTTTAAAAACTATCCTTCTAAGTTATGCTTGGACACTGAAGATAACTATCCAGCCTGGATTGAGCTTCAGAAGGTTAATTCATCTTCAGTCAAAATTCAGTGCTTCTCAAGCAACACGACAAAATTTATTTTTCAATAATTTACGGGCACGTAAACACTATGCTTACGCTGATGGCTCAGTTCAGCCGTCAACAGAATGCACTGCAGCAATCTGTAAGGTATACAAAGGTATACAAAATAACAGATGTACAAAGAGTATAGGTGTATGTAATATTGTTCACTTTCAACCAACAGTGTCTACTGGGAAGTGACTTGGACACACACACACACATTTAGGTACACTACATCCAGCTACTAAAGCGATGAGATACAAAATAAGTAATTTTCTCCCATTCAGAGTAAGCTGTTTAATCACTTGAAAACCCAACATATCAAATAAATATTAAGACTATTGTAACATCAATTACTCTAATTTTAACATTGGACATTATATTGTGTATGTGTGTGAAGCTGTAAGTGGGGACGCATAAGATTGGTACATGGGTACTGTTGCCCACCGAGTTCTTTCCATGGGGACATTTTTGAAAGTGCAATTTTTAAGATACTTTTCTCAATAGCTATTTTTTTTAACATTTACTTTTAAAAGAGTGACAGAGGACAATTCAATTTTGCAATTGTTCTGTAAACAGGTACCTTTATTGGGTGCGGCCACATGTGACAGATGAAGAGTTTGAAGTCACCAAAGGTTTAGTGGAGAAATTTGAATTGGGCATTGGAAAGGAGCTTCAGGAAATGCTTTTAGCTCATGCTAGCCAGAAGAAAAACTGGGTAAGATATTTCTTAAATTTGCTAGGCTGACCTGGAGTTTTCTGTAATAGATTATTAATTAAGGTTTAGTGTCTAAATTTTTGAATATTTAATGATAATTTATAGTTTAATTCAACAGTGGCCATATTTTGAGTAGAATAGCATGTGAGAAAGATTATAAGGTGTGCATGGTCTTTTTGGCTTAGCTAAAATATACAACAAAGTTAACAGAGAATTAATTTGGGGAGATATGATCGTGTATGGAGTTGGTTGATATCTGTTAAATGCTGTGAAAAATTACTATGTAGGAAGTAATGCCTGTATTGATAGTGCATCTAATGACTGGTTTGATATGAATATATTTGAATGCCTTGGTTGTGGGATGTCGCCTTGCTTGTTCAATATATACATGGATGCTGTATGTCAGGACAAACATATTACTGAAAGGTACAAACCAAGTGACCCATATATAAGTGTAGTGTAATCATTGTGTGCTAACTTTGATGTATGCAGATGATACAGATAATTTAGGATAGTAATGAGAGATTTATAGACTACTATATTTGACTTATAAGCTGTTCTAATTCTATTCTGCACAGTAGTTGGTTAATATATTTCTTGCAAAAAATGCTTTCACCTTGATTTTTAAGCCACACCTTGAAGTTAGGCCTTCATTTTAATACCCCATATAAAAATTATTGTAATGATCATTGTCTAAATTCCCTCGAGCACCTTTTACTTTTCTACCCCACATCCACGACCTCGTGTCGGAAAGAAAAATTGGTAAGATGGAATATCAATTCATTGAACCTTGGAAAACATCTCTTCTACTCCAGCCATACATTCTGCCGCCACCTGTATTCCTGAGTTTCATGCTTCCAAAGCAGCCTGCTCTGCCAACGTTGGAATTCCTGATTCCTGATGCTATGTTTTGTGATATCTCTGCCCTCAGTGTCCCACACCAGGATACAACTACATTCTTGCTTTCAATAGTCTCTCTAAATTATTCAGGAAATAAACTTGCTGTTATGTTGCTGTGTGCTTCATGCACCCTTCTACTTGGTTGAGACAACATCTTGCTTAACCATTTTCAGAATAATATTTCTGGTTTCTATAGAAAACCTTTTATCTCTCAGCTTTGGCAGAGCCTCTTTTGCCAACTTACTTTCACCTCCAGCCAACACATTCTTCCCTGAAGCTTTCTTGGTCTCTGTTTTGGGTTCTTTCCTTCTGTCATTTCCTCATTTGTTTGTCCCATTCAGTTCAGGATACCTATTAGGGCTGTGTTTTTGTTGGCCCATGCCACTGGTTTATTGGGTTGATGAGCTTCATGCTCTTCTATGGCAAGATTTTTCAGGAGTGACATAATGGTTCCTTGTTGCTAGCCACATTAAACAGACGATGAGTCGCAGTAACTTCACTGATGAATAGACACCAAACCCACAAATCTGAAATTAAGAATTTATGATATTTTGGTCTGTCCTAGACCATTATCAAGTCATATAATGGAAAAAAAAGATTGGAAGAGAAAGTTAGTTTGTAAGGCGAGATGATAGGTAAGAGATTGAGATGATAGGTAAGAATTCAGAGAATTCCACCTCAAAATTGATAGCAAAGAATTCCTGAGACCTGGAACTTCAAGAACAAGAGATCATGGATTTAAACTTAACTAAGCTGCTGAAGAAATATGTGAAAATTCATTCACAGAGCGGTAGACGATTGGAACAAGTTGAGAAGGTGGTGGAGGCCAAAACTGTCAGTACTGTAATTTCAAAGTGTTATATGACAAAGAGTACAGTCCTAGGAAGATGGGAAACCACGAGTGTAGCTCTTATCCTGTAACTACACTAAGGTAATTACACTTGGGTAATTACCACCATGCCAGCCGCCTGGTGGTGGAGATCGGTACTAATGAGTTTTGAGGTACAGTAGTGTGAATAAATTCCCCGTTCTGTGTGAATTGTTTTTGGAGTTGTTTGGCAGCATTGAGGCTTTATTGTCTGTGAACTCTCCAGTTGTCTGTAAAGCTTTGTCGACTTTCTGGGTGCTCTCCCGGTGGGGTGGCAAAGTGTCACTCATACCGTGTGCCTCTGTGAGGGGCCAGGTTCTGGTTCTGGGGCCAGATTCACGAAGCAGTTACGCAAGTACTTACGAATGTGTAAATCTTTCCACAATCTTTGATGGCTTTGGTTACAATTATTAAACAGTTTACAAGCATGAAAACTTGCCAATCAATTGTTGTTATTGTTATAAACAGCCGCCTGGTGCTTCGAAGCTCATTAACTGTTTAATAATTGTAAACAAAGCCGCCAAAGAGTGAGAAAAGATGTACAGGTTCGTAAGTGTTTGCGTAACTTCTTCGTGAATCTAGCCCCTGGTTCCCAGTATACCAAACAGAACTTGTGCAGCTGATGTGACCATTTAGCATGAAGCAACCTCAGCAAGATAGGAGCCACAGGAGCTCAACCAGAAGGAGGCACTTCATTACATTTAGCACTTTTTTTTTTTAATATCTGTAATTTTTTTTTTCAGTTTATTATTCACCTTTTTACTTTATCCAGACTGATGCCTTCCCAGCTTATGATAGTGCAAAATGTAAATAATAATAATAAATGTAGACTATATTTTGATGTGTACAAATTAAAGTATGTATGTGTTGCTCATAAAATTTGTTTTTGTTTTTTTGTGACGTTACTGGTCCTGTTGTGTGTCACTTATTTTTCTTTTGTTTTTATTCTTGGTATAGGTTGAGGACTGGTGGCTTCATTATGCATACCTGACACTCCGAGAACCCCTGTTGCCTACCATGAACACTACTGGTCCTCACCCATTGAATCTTTCCTTATGGAAACCTTCAATAGAAAATGCTCTAAAAGTGAGTATTGCTAGTGTGTGTGTGTGTGTATGTGTGTTAACATCTAAATTGAATTGTAATAAACTTGAGAAAAACTACAACTGCTTGTGTTTTGATGATAACAAGGCTGCAGAGGTTGTGGTCATAGATGCCAGATTGTTCTTGAATGATCCCTCATTTTTATAATATGACATTCCTTTCTCAGTATGGTTCGCTGTACCTGTATGGCTTCTTGGACTTCTACCTGCTTACTCGAGAACAACGTTTAAAACCACAAAAATCAAACGAGGTTAGTCTTATATCAAAATTAGTTTTTTCTTTTATTTTGCTATTCAATTTTGTCAGTAAATTTTGTTTGTCTAATGATTTGTAGCTTTATTACTATTATGTCTTGTTTCGTTAGCTTAATTGCAAAAGTTGGTTGACGCCATCATTCAGTTCAATGGGTGGCATCAACCAAGATTGAACATTATCAGTGTTAGCAAAATCTCATAAAATATGTTTGTTTTACAGATCAGTAAGGAGTAGGGGGATTTGAATCAAGCTAACTACCCAGGATTAGGCCCCTGCCTCCTAAAAGAAAATGTGCAGGTCCTGGCATGTTCCTAATCATTCCTGTAGTAATCCCCCAAATATGCTGCATGTTGCAGCTTCACTGTTTTAGCCAATAGATGTACTCATAATACATGGAGGAAAAAATCCAGGGTTGAATGTAATGAAGTGCCTCTTTCTGAGGGAGGTGCCCCTCAGATAGTTCCCAGTTATTGTAAGTCTAACAGGAACCGGAGGCCAAAACCTGGCCACCCTGCATAGGGTGCTGAGGATATGAAATCACTCGTATCCTCATGTCCTCAACGATATGATATGAGTGATTTCACTCTTTGGCATATGATATGAGTGATTTTCACAAGTGGCAACTCGACTATATCCGCAATTGAAGTGGAATCGGTGGACCCCAGAGAAGGTTCAACCACACCTAAGGCCTACTGAGCAACACTTACCTGACCCAGGAAAAGAGATAAAGGGACAGGTTTGGAGGAAATGGAAATGACCAACTGCTCTAAGTCAAAATCATAGTAAGACAAAGGAATGACTCTGGGGCAACCACATCAACATTAAGCCACAAACTATGAATATGGGAAGACCTTACCTGCAAAGTGGTAGCTGCCTGATAAGCCGAGTCCCTAGAAGGAGGCTCAGATAAGACCAAGACCCAATAACAGCACATATCGCAGGCCTCATGGTGGAACATATCGCCCACTATCGACAGTAAGAATGGTCATCAGCAAATAACAAAACAGGTACATCCTTCAAACTTGCACACAGTGAGGGCAGAATTGGAGGGCTAGTTCATAATAAACCCTGCAAAAACTGCTAAGGTTCCTGAAGGAGGATAGACTAAGCAGGAAGAGCTGGTTATGGGCCACTCTTTAAATAGTACAGACACCAAACACAGCCTCCATAGGGGGCTATGGAGGGCATCAAGTGGCATACACCATAAGAGCAAGCATTCAAGCACCCAATGTGACCCTTAGTATAAAACCCAGACTGCCCCATTCACAAAGCCTTGCAGAAGAGTCAAAGACCCTCCTTGCACTGGCTATGGTGAGGCTCTCTCCATAGGAGTATGTCTACTCTAAGAGATGGCCACCAAACCCATCAGGAACGGTAACCCTGCCTGGGCCAAGGCAACACAAGTGAGTGCTTAGAAATGATAACTAGTCACACACAGCTTGAGGTTAACAGTCAGAGCCCACCCAAGAAGTGAAATACACACATGTGAAATAGAAATACTGTACACACATGTGAAGGCAAATGCTAGAATATAATTTCGAGTACACAAGCAAATTGCCCTTCAGGACAAAGTCCAGTATGGCTACATCCTAACTGAATGATTGCGCTCCTATTAGCTAAGAGTGCAGCCACCTTGTGATGCGCATATATAACTAACAAGTGAACTGCTTCATGACGAGGTGGTTCATTCTTTCATTGTCTTGTTTTCTGTGTTTTGTTTACCTTGCTATTATCTGTATTTTTTGTTAAACACTTTTTTAAACTGGTGGCTTTTTCTACGTCTGAGTAATCTCATATTTTCAGCTCCCCATGCCTCTATAGAGGGCATAGGGAGCAAACATTTTGCCCCTTGTCTCCTGGTAAGCTTACAAAGACCTGCAAGGGCCATGCATGGATTGAATTTGGTGGAGCTCTCCAGGTAGCTAAGAAGAAGCCACCATAGAAACCCTCCTAGAAAAGATGGTGTACCATACCCCTTTAATATTGAATGGATCACATATTTAAAGCCACACTTGACAAAGTTTGGGCTGTGGGAAAGCCATTGATCATAGTTAAAATAAAATATTGGGCTTCATAATATTGAATGTTATTCAATATTGGGCTTCATTTTAGTTTGTGATGCAGTTTTGGTCATCCACTGGGCATAGTATAGAGTTGTCTTTTTGAAAACTGAAGTTTGAAGGCTAGGTCGCAGACCAGGACTGGGGACGGGGTGGAAAACGGGTCAAATTCCTTTTGTTATACTCTATATCCACAATGTCAGGGAATGAAATCATGATTTTCTCAGTAGATGTAAAATTAGAGTGTATGAAATATAATGGTATGAATAGTATTTTTAATATTTGCTGAAACATGTTTTTAAGCAGCTTTTAGATGGGAACACTAATGGAAAAGAGAGCAGGGGCCTTTTTTCTTTTTGTTTTGCTATGTCAGCATGCAAAGACAAATTAGAATGAGAAATGTCTTAATTTTGACCACACAAAAATTTGGAGTGTTAAATCTAACCTCACTTAATTGAGTGGATATGTTTTCCTTTTATTGATATTTCTTGAGAAAGCTGAATATCAGTGAAGTGTAATTAAGAGTGAAATGTATATACTGTACTGTACTGTGGTCCTGACTAGCAGCAAACTACATTGATGTTGAATAATAATATTTTGTGGCAAGTTATTGTTGCTAAGGATTTTGTTTTTCTTTCTAGGGCAAACCTTTTAGTATGAAGCAGTTTAAGTGGTTATTTAACTGCACAAGAATTCCAGGTCAGGGTGCTGACAGCCTGTACTCAACTTGGAAAACGAGTAAGTTAAGCGTAATTAGTGTGTGTGTGTGTGTGTGCGGCTCATTTTGAATGACAGTGTTGAGGTGGAGTTAAGGTAGTGGATTACATATTCCTTTACAGCTTGTTAATCCCATTCCAAATCTTTTAAGAAAACTGTTTAGACACTCAAATATCTGGTCAAGGCTGTAGTATTAGAAATGTAACTTCATTTGTACCACTACAGTATTTCCATTTAATTTATAAGTGGAAATTTCACCTTTGAGTTCCTTCATATGGATCATTTTAATTTATTTAAGTATTTTTCATAAATTGAATAAGCCTGTAGAATATGGGCAAAGCTACAAAGAGCTTCATGAATGTTGCCATAGCATATAGTGACACCTCTAAATCTGCTCCCCTCTCCCCCCCCCCCCCTTCTCTAACACAGTGTGGAGTGTATGTATTATAATTTCTTTCTGTTTTCCAGTGGATGAAGGAGATTGTCCCATGCATCTCGCAGTACTTTGCCATGGCCATATTTGGACAATGTATCCTTGGGACTCAGCAGGTATTATTACATCAGTAATATAACTGTTGTTTACATTAATTTGATATCTCTAGTAAAGATAACTTATGGGTGCACAATGAAAATACAATAGCTTGATATACCATATAGTTTTGTGGGTTATCTTTACCGGAGGGGACCAAATGGTGGCTTTCTGAAGCTAGCTCACCGAGATAGTTCACACAGTTGAGTTACTTGAGCCATTGGAGTGTTGAGTGGTCTACCAGGGACCAGGGTCTGAGCCTGACCCCAACAGAGGCACAGGGAGCAGGGCACTGTTATCATCACCCTTGCCAAGAAAATATCCAGAAAGAATGCAAAGCAATACAAACAACTGCAAGGTTCAAAGTGAAAAAAAGATTGAGGCAGCAAATGACTCTCAAACTATTCATTTAGTAGCTATATCGAAAAACCTCCCCCTGTTATGGCTGGCTACCAACAGATTTTGGTTCTGGCTCCTGGTAGGAAAGGGATGGGCTTCAAATGTCTGGTGTGTTGGGTTAAGGCTTGGTGGTACCAAAGATAAACTTGGGGAGTTACCAAGGGCTCACTATAAAAGGAATTTTGTTTTATTATGTGCTTGATTTTTAAGTTGGCGGTGGTGTTAAGTGGTGTGAAAGATTTGTGTATGTTAAGCCAAGTAGTTTATCTTAGGGTTAACTGAAGTATTCTCATCACCACTGAGCTCCCCAACCATTTCAATCAGGGTGGTATGAGGATTGGCTAGGAATTGTCAAGGCAAGGAATCGCCTTTGGAATTACCTCAATGAATTGGAAAGGAATTGTGCTTCAGGGGTTCAGTATTTTTCAGAGTCTGGCAAACAAGAAGTGTTGTGGGTGAGTTCAGTGCATAGACATAGGGGTAGCTACTGTTTGCCCTTGGGATTGGGGCACTTCATTACACTATTTTTTTTATTGCTCTTGCTAATTTTATGATGTACTGTATTGTTAGTGTGTTTTCTCTGTATGAATTGAACTTACCATTCTTTTACCACATAGTTCATATGAATTATAAAAATGTTAACAATTTTTTTTAATTTTAGTATAATTAATTATTATTTTTAGTATAAATTTGTCTTTCTTTTAAACCTAATTATTTCTATATTTCTGTTTATATTGTGCCTGTATGCATTTCTTTTAACCTCATTACTTATTAATACAGTACTGTACATATTTTAAAGTCTTTTATATTTCTTTACTTGTAACTGTAACTTATTACATAATTTTGTTGTCGCTGTTACTATATCTAAGAATGATTGGTTGTTGCCACCTCTTGGGTGAGATTCTTCTCTAGGACTGAACACACACTTCACTTGTCTTCTAGCCACGTATTGATATAAAATTTTAATTAAGGCAGCTTATTGCATTTTTTTTAATTTATGATTTTTATGTATGAAAAGGTAAGCCCATGTCTGCACCCGAGTTGGAAGTACAAATAAGACACATTCGTGAAACAAGTGACGACTTAGGCCCTGGACCCGGCCTCAGTGTTCTGACATGCGACACCAGGGAAAGTTGGGCTCAGGTATTGTTAAACTCTATAGTTAGTCATGTGGGGCTATGTGGATTATTTATTTGTTTAAAAGCAAGTGGACTTTATATTTTAATTAGTTGTTCCACACAATTTCCACAGTAGGGGATGATTTATTATATTAATTAAATTCTAGTGTTTATAGTCTTTAGATAAAAGTTAACTGGCCAGAAACAACGATTAGGACTAGGTTACTTGTCAGAAAGTAAGATGGAGATGTAGTGCTGTTTAGAACTAGCCTTTCAGCTTTTGACAACATGAGCAGGGATTGGTTTTTGTTCATTTGTTGTAGCACCAGCGAGACCTCTCATGTTCTCTGCAAGCCGCTTGCCTAAGATGGCCAGCCCCCCTCCTCCCACTCTGACATTAGTCAGTGTGAGGGTTAATAATTATTAAATTTTGAGTTGGGCTTTAAATTGGAGTTATTTAAGAATTCAAACTGGTATTAATAATTTTATTTCATTCACGTAATTATTTCATTCACGCGTGTAATTAAAATAATTTTGTTAGTCAAGGGTTATCCATTTTCCTCATTCTGATTTAATAACAAGACTTCATAGAAAACAATTACTGTACAGGTTTTGAATTGACTCGTAGTGAGGCAGGAAGAGCTGGCGACGTCCATTAAGGAAGTTGTATCGGCCCATAACATATTGTTCATTTAAGACTTACAAATTTAAAGAAAGGATGAATCTTCATAAGAATCTAATTTAATATTTAAGTAATATTTGTAGTTAAAGTTCTATTTAATGTACGATGTGGAAATTATTTCCAAGTCATGCTTCTAAGTGTTAATATGTCACTACTGTATTAACTATTGAATTATTCTGCATGCTTGTAATGAAGCACTTGAAATTTTGCCATATCTTATTCTCCATTGGTCATTGTTTGATGTATTCCTTTCAGAATCGTGATTGGCTGAAGTCGCTGAGCATAAACAACATGAAGAATTTAGAGCACATTGAAAGCTCCAGTTTTGTTTTTGTTTTGGATGACACTGCTCCAGAAAACTTTGATCAGGTAAAATATTCCCGAGTATAGGTTGAAAACTAAAGGTTCATTTGCTCAAGTGTTGAAATTTTAATTTAAATTTTAATTTTAACTAAAGAATGTTAAAACTTAATACTGGGTAATAATAGATTGTCATGTTAAGTACATTGGATATTACTAGATTATCATGTACCTGTACAGTATTAATGAAATTCTAATTCTTGATTTATCAGCTCGTTTGGGAGGGCCTTTGTGGAGATACAACAAACCGCTGGGCAGACAAAAGTCTTTCTGCGATATTGACGAGGAATGGGTATGGAGTAATGAACAACGACGTAAGACATTTACTAAAGTACTGTATGGTCATTGTATATTGTTATTCTATGTTCTTACTGCATATGATTTGTGATGTGCTTAACTATCACTGCTTTGGTATTCCACAAACTATGAGTAGCCGACTGCTTCAGTCATCAGCAGAGGATTTAACCAAGCTCAGATTGTTTATAAATCAAGGTTTTAAAGTACAGTATTCATACACTACTGGTGATTTTCCTTTGCATTAAAAAAATATTCAGAGGTCCCTAAATTTTCCTCCTGTGCATTGATAAAAGACTGTATCTGGTGCTCCTCCTTTCAATTAAGTGTGCATGCACCAGCATTAACTCCATGCAAGATTTCAGATTTTGCAAGAGCTGGAAAATCTTAAGAGATTAAAAGAAGAGAAGAATGTCAGTGGGTAGTGACAGACATTGTTTAATCTGTAAATATAATGTTTTGATTTAACAGAGGTGAATCTGCCTTCTCATATGTTGTTTTTGCTATAGGAATTTTGTGAAATTGGGTTTTGCTTATAAACCATAAAATTAAGAAGATTTGATATTAATTTGGCTATTATTATCTAATAAAAAAGTTATCTTTTTATTATAAAACAAATTATCTCTTAGAGAAGAATTTTAGAGCATTTGGTACTTTTGCACCCACAAATATTTATTTAAAATATAGTACGTTATTAGGTTTCGGACCTTAATTATTTTTTCATTTACCCAAATTCGTTGTTCACTGAATCTTACAAGAAAAAAAATGTAAAATAAAGATGCAACTCTTTATTCAAATTTTAGTAACTGATATCAGTATCATAATGTAATTACAATAATTTTATATTCTGTATATTCAAGGACATACAGTATGTAGAATTTGTTTAATATATTAATTATTAAATATTTTGAATTCTCTTTCAAAGAAGAAAGTTTTTATATTTTAGGTAGGTGAAGATTTTGATGGTACTGTAGCTGCATTTTGAGGGTTAATAGCCTATTCTTTTCACTGTTATACTGTAGTGCAGTAATATTCTTTATCTTCATATGTTCCACTTCTTTATCACTTAATTTGCTTCACTCGTACAATCATTGCCTAAATTTTACTTCGTCTTTCAATGAATCTGTGTCTGGAAATAAAAGATTTAGAATGATCAGAAATTTGAGTTATTTCAAAGATTTTCAGAAATTTTATATCTCATTTTTTTAATTTTTGTTGTTGTCAGCACACTCCATATGATGCAATGGTCACAATTATGGTGGCCCATTACCAACACTTGATGCTGGAAGAAACGAATGGCAAATGGACAGGACCAACAGAAGTTCGAGATTTTCCCATGCCCTCTTTATTGCATTTTGACCTGGATGCCAAGCTTTTAGTAGCTATTTCAACTGCTAAAGAAATAAGTTTGTCATATGTAAGTTTAATGCTTGCTTAGTTGTGTAAGATACAAGGTTACTTTGTGGTTTACAAATGACTTGGTAGTGCAAATGAGACTGGTTTTTGCTGGTATAAGATGAATACATACTTGTTTACTGGGCTATTCCACTCAGGTCCTCACTAACACAATTGTGAAAGTATGGTGTTCTCTTGGCTAGACTTGTACCCCATAGCTACTGTGCAATGCTGTGTGCTGAGTACTAGGTATTGACTTTATCCAAGGACACAAGTAATTATTACTTAAGTATAGTTACAAGATGATACAAAACAGGACACTCATGGTGTCCCGTCTTCCCAATACTCTGTGTCATATATTGCTTATATGACAGAGTGCCCACCCACCTGCCTTGCTCAGTGTTTGAGTGGCATGCATTCCCATTATTCCCCCATTTCGTCACATATGTGTGACTACTTCACCTTTTGTTCTCCCACAACTTTACCTTTTTCACATGTATATTTAAGATAAATTTGCACCTTGTATATTCATATCGTACCTGAAGATGTTCCAGAGTAAAACGAAACGTTGTAGATCATACTGTATACCTTTCAATAATCATTAGTTTCTTTACCATGAATTTCGGTAACTTGGTTGGTCTTCTTAATCCCGAGAGAAAAAAAAATATGTGAAGCAGGGATGAAGGATATCTTATTCTGAATTTTTTTGTTGCCTCTTATAACTGTTGGGGAAGACCAATGAACAACTAGAACCACATGTATAACATTGGTGTTCACACAGCCATATAAATCATCATCATTATGATAGCAGCATTTCTGTAAGACATCATGATATAATTACAGTAGTACTTCATGTGTTAATCAAATTGATGACATATTGCATATTTTGCACTGATGTTTGCTGTGTATTCCTGTTCCATATAGGCTTCAGGTTGCAAGTAGCAAGTGCTCGGAGGCCTGTTAGTGTGTGTGTGATATATATTCCAGTAAATTTCCTTGTACAGTATGTCAGTACATTCTTGAATAAATTTAAGAAAAGGGACATTAACTGTAACAGTCACCCCTGATCCAGTTCTGTTTTGTGTGCTGATCAAAGAAAGTGTAGTCTTTTACTAGTTGACCTAGTGAGTAGACATACTAGTTCTTGCATTTGCAGCCTTTATTGGGTTTAGTTATATGTAACTGGAAAGGAGGTCATAGTGTCGACTTGGTGGGCCCTCGTGTGATTTCTTGTTGTAAATGCCATTGTAATTGGCCTTGGACAGTGGGATTGCTCAGAAATTGGGTCTAATGAATATGAAACGCCCCTTTCCAAGAAGGACTCTTGGATGCTCCCGTTCTTCCTTGCATCCCTGATTCACCTGTGCACAGTTTTTTCTTTATATCTCTCAGAATGTAAGGAGGTTTGAGGCAGGGAACCCAGTATTGATGTGGATACTTCCACCTGGTGGCAGCGAAAGGTATGGTAGACAAACCTCTAGTTAGTGAGAAAGTAACTTGGCATTTCCTGTGATGCCAAGTAGAATTTGGAAAGGATATTGAGTGAGAAAGCTTCCAGTGTCTTTCTAGCACAAGTATGATCCAATATGGATAGTTGAGAAAGATCCCTGTTATACCAGTGCAGAATATATCCCTGTCCAGACTTAATATAAGGTATTGTCTAATTGGACCAGTGTGGCTCTTGTTCCAGCAAGCTTCCAAGTGACTTGCTTAGAAAGGAGTTTTTCATATTCAAAGCCTAATATTTATTCATTTAGTTATGTAGTACATGAATTTCTTAAAATATACAATAATATTATATTATACTTTTTTACTAGTTGCATGTTAAGTAGAATAAGATTAAAACAATTTGATGTATAATTATAAGAACGAAATATTAACTAATTTTAAAGCTGCTGAATTTCTCTTTTAATGTTATAATATTATGCTTACTTAAGTTATAAGGCTTGAGATACAGTAACTTACATAACATATGAATCTAATTAATTTCTTTTTAATTATTTATATATATATATAGCTCCTGCTGCTACTACTGATAAAAGCAGTACACAGCAGTGTATTTTTTTTGCTTTGTTTCATTAGTAACTTTGTCCTGGTTATGATTTGTACTGAACAGATGACTGGAGCTATGATATACATGCACAAATAAACACAAGCCACATCTTTACATGATTATTTAAAGGGTATTGTTTATTTCCTCCTTAGGTCAACAATGTTTGTGCCAAGCCCTTAATTTTCACTGAATATGGAAGAGATTTTATGAAGCCCCATAAGCTACATCCAGATGCTTTTATTCAAATGTCCATTCAACTGGCTTACCACCGTCTGCATGGCAAGTAAGCAATGTGCCAGTGATAAACGTATTAATTTTCTTTTGAATTCTTTCTCCCAGAACTGCCTAGAGCTTTGAGGGAAGGTTAGAGGCATTAAATATGCAAAAACTAGAAGATAGAAGAAAAAGAGGCAATATAATCACTACATACAAAATAGTAACAGGAATCAATAAAATTGATAGGGAAGAATTCCTGAGAACCGGAACTTCAAGAACAAGAGGTTATAGTAGGTTTAAACTAATGAAACAAAGCTGCTGGAGAAAGATAAGAAACTTCACTTTTGTAAACAGAGTGGTACTTGGTTGGAACAAGTTAGGTGAGAGGGTGGTGGAGGCCAGAACAATCGGTAATTTCAAAGTGTTATATGACAGAGTGATGGGGAGACGGGACACCACGAGTGCAGTGTTCATCCTGTAACTACACTTGGGTAATTACACAAATTTTATACAAAATATTGGCAAAAATGTCATTCCATTTAATATTACAAGCTACTTCAGACATTAATTGTGATGGGTTATGTAAAGACTGCAGAGCACTTTTATTCACAAAATCATTCCATCCCCATTGAGCTTAAAGTACTCAGTGGTTAGATAAAAGCTCAGTCTGTGTTGTGCTTGCCCAGTTGTTCAATTTCTGTGTACATGAGATTGAATCTCTATTTCATGAGATTGAAATGATCAGTCTCATGATCATTTCATTCCCTTTATATACTCCACATGCACAATCTGTTCTACAGTGCCCAATTGCTGACCTGAACCATCAGTAAAGGCATAGGATTCAGTTGGATTGAGATTGTGAAGATAATTGTCAATTGCTTCTAGTATTATGCATCTCATAGTTTCAGAATTATAAGACTTGTTTTATGTTGATAGGTGTATAATGTATGGAGACCTGCACATCTTTACAAGGGGAAATATAGTGAACAGTTTTATCAGGACTGCATTTATCTGGACCTAACAAAAGGCTTTTGACAAAGTCCCACATAAGGGGTTGTTATGGAAACTGGAACATATGGGAAGGGCGACAGGAATGAAATATGGTACAGTATTTCAATATTTTCTGACATTCTCCAGTAACTGTAAAAATTAAATAAACCTTGCCCTACAGCATAAGATAATGTTTGATCCATTTGTTGAAGATATGATTGAATAGTTTTATCTATTTGAGGGAGGAGGGAACTATTGTACAGTATTCAAATTTAAGTCTTATGGAATGTTATGAATTACTTTTCTCACTTTCTCTATCCACATACCTGAAGACAAATCTAAAAATTTTCAGCATTTCCTCCCACTACCATATCTATAAAATTTACTAGTGATGGTTCTAGATTACTAGTTCACATATGTGTATCCTACGTAAAATAATTAATTGAGAATTTTGATAACTATACATTGTGTATGAACATTGTTTAATCACTTTCTATTCGTAGGCCAGCACCTACATACGAGACAGCAACTACTCGTCAGTTTTATGCTGGCCGTACAGAAACCATGCGTTCTTGTACACAGGAATCCGTTTCATGGGTACAATCAATGTTGAACCCCAAAGCAACGGTACGTATGCTTTTCTATGGCTGATTTTCAAGATTTCTGATTTAATGTTTCTTTGATACACTGTTGAAATTAAATAAATTCAAATAGTGTAATTATATTTATACTGACAAAAAAGTATTGCTTCCAGGCAGCTGAAAAGCGTCGCAAGCTGATTATTGCTGTGGATACTCATGTCCAGCTAATGAGACAATGCCAGAAAAATGAGGGTGTTGACAGACACTTGTTTGGACTCTATATTGTGGCCTTAGAATCTGGCATGGATATTCCAGATCTATTTTTAGATCCATCTTTTACCTAAGAGGTGAGACTCTTTAAATTGAAAGCTAGTAGTATAAATGTAAAAATATTGTTAAGACCACAATATTTTTACATTTTCTTTAACATTTTCTGTAGTGTTTAGTAAAACACTACTTCTTTTGTGAGCTGCATTTCCACACATTATTCTATATCTTGCATGATTTCTTCTGTCTAGGAGCTCTTCTTCACCTGTTGACCTGTACATAATTTGCTTCAAGTATTGAGTAGCATTTAAGTATAACAAAGAAACTCCTTCAAAAGTTCTTATCAGGTGAATACAGTATTTCTACATAGTTTTTCTGTGACATAGTGATGCGATCATTTGTGTCTTGCACCAAGCAACAAGAGTGTGAACAGTAATAAGGCTCTTGTCAACTAACATATAGGAGGAGAATTATTAAAGCTAGATGCAGGAAAAGGCAGCAGGTATAAGTACAATAATAGAGAATAGGACAAAATTAGATTGGAGGAACAATAGTCATTCAGATGACAATGTGGCAGGCAGTCATGTTGCTGTAGCGATAGAGCAAAAAAATGAATCTACAAAATGTGCGGTTCTTTTCACTTCCTTTTCAATATTTCATTCTTTGATGGCTTAACTAAGTGTTTTATTGAGTTACCCAGATTTATTAAATATTATTGCCTTATATACTTTTGATTTGATTGGTGGTCTTTATCCTGCTGCTGGTTAAGGTGCTGAAATTACTTGGGGTAAAGACCCCACAGGCACCAATGGGGTTGTGTTTGAGACAACATTCTCGAATTCTGGCCTATCTCAGTCAGCTAGTGAGGTGGATCTCACCACTACAGTATCATCCTCCTCCCTTGTTAATGTGGGGTTCATCACTTGAACTGGTGTTAGGATCGTGTTCCAGCTTCTGAACCCTAGGGCATTCCACTCAATATTCTAACTCTAAGACATGCTTTCTTATATTTATTTGGCTCCTGTGGATATTCAGCTTCCAATTGTGGCCCCTCATACTGGTCCATCTTGTCATACTGTTTGTGTTTCTGTCTGTCTTGCTCTTTCATGTAAGGCAATAAGCATCACTGAATCCTGCTAGTACTTGAATGGGTTACTAGTAAAATTCAACTTAGTATACCCGTCTTATTATTAGGCAAGTTCTTAATAATACTGGATTGTTAAAGTATATGAAAATATTACATACAAATTTAATTAAATTTATTGTCAAATATTATAGACGAAATTTAATACCAATATATTTTGGTTTCAGTGGTAGTGGTGGCAACTACATACTGTCGACTAGTACTGTAGGATTCACCCCCGTTTTTGGAGGTGTGGCTGCTATGGTTCCTCATGGCTATGGTTGTTTCTATAGTATGCTTCCAGACAGGTAAGGGTATTGGTTGGTCATTTTTTAATTTAATATATACAATATCTTGAGATGATTTCGGGGATTTAGTGTCCCCGCGGCCCGGTCCTCGACCAGGCCTCCACCCCCAGGAAGCAGCCCGTGACAGCTGACTAACACCCAGGTACCTATTTTACTGCTAGGTAACAGGGGCATAGGGTGAAAGAAACTCTGCCCATTGTTTCTCGCTGGCGCCTGGGATCGAACCCGGGACCACAGGATCACAAGTCCAGTGTGCTGTCCACTCGGCCGACCGGCACCTGACAATACTGTGTATTGAAGATTTTAAAGTCCACTCTTGACATTTATATACATTTAGTTTGGTTGTCAGGATTTGATGATATTGTATATATACAGTACTGTGTATTGAATATTTTAAATTCTTGACCTTTATATACCTTTAGTTTGATTGTCAGCATTTGATGATATTGTTAATTTTGAATTACTGAATGAAATGGTTTTAATTTTCATGTTAATATATTCTCTTTCAGGCTGAATTTCTTCATCAGCTGTTTCAAGTCATCAGAGGAGACCAGTGTAGAGGCTTTTATGGAAGCTCTTCACACATCCCTGTGTGATATGAGACATGTGTTGACCACACCTAGTGCAAGTCTCTAGTATAAAAGCTACGGTTTTATTTGTTTAGTTTTAGTTTTCATGCTTCTGTTATTTTATATATTTTTACTAATATTGTTTTATTTTTCACATTTTGTTTTATAATATTCTGGTTAAGTTTAAGAGATGATAGATGTTACATATTGTTATACTACAATAGTACCAGTATTATGACTTTTAACTTGTTGTAAATATTCTCGACTATTTCTATCACATAAATTTGGTAAGTGATTTGTTTATATAATAAACAAACACTGAGTGCAGGCTTTTCCAGGTATAAAGGTGGCAGCTCTATCACAAAAATATGCCTATACAGTATGTGGGAAACAAGTTTTTCTTGCTTGCATGGAGGGGTTGTGTCTACCCTAATGGAAATGAGAGTTGTTGGTATGGCATGAGCAGAAATAAATGTGAATTAGAGCAGTAAAAATAGACGGAGATGCGTGTGTGGCATTAGGAGGAGAGAGAGAGAGAGAGCATAAAAATGTCATGGATATACTGTACAGTATGTGCAATGCAAAAGTAATTGTTCTCCTGTTATATCTTGGCAGGTGTTTACCCCTTCATGAAAGTGGAAACAGGTGTAATACTTATGATCAATTATAATTAATTATTTTTTTTTCAATTTGAGAAGTGATCAGAGTTTTTAAAATGTAGTGACGTTCATGTATTTGCCTAGTTGTGCTCACCTAGTTGTGCTTGCAGGGGTTGAGCTCTGGTTCTTTTGGGCCCGCCTCTCAACTGTCACTCAATCAACTTTTTTTTTTCTTTCCTACAACCCACTTTCCCAGGAAGCAGCTCGTAGTAACTGTCTAACTCCCAGGTACCTATTTACTGCTAGGTGAACAAGCACATAAGGGTGAAAGAGACTATGCCAATTTGTTTCTGTCTCTGCTGGGGATCAAACCCGGACCCTCAGGACTACGAATCCCGATGGCTGTCCACTCGGCAGCGAATCCCAACTGCTGTCCGTGTGTGTGTGTGTGTGTGTGTGTGTGTGTGTGTGTGTGTGTGTGTGTGTGTGTGTGTGTGTGTGTGTGTGTGTGTGTGTGTTATACTGACCATACCCCCCTCCTTGTTTTTAATTTATTACATAATTCAAGGTTAAGCTGTAATAATTGCAATCATCTTTCAATGTTCAAGCTAATTATTTAATTTATTAGTACACTATTCCCTGTAATCATTACTTATGAATCAGTTACCATCATACAAAGTCACAGTTTTCTCCAAAATATAAATAATTATATTAAACATTTCCTGACTCCATTTTCATGATGGACAGCTTTTAGCCATTTGTAAACATTAAAAGACAATCTGTGTATTATGGTTAGAATATTTTAATTTCTCGTGAAAGATATCACATGCAATGGTTATTAAAATGCCAACAAAACCATCTATTTTTGTAGCAGTTTTAATGTACTCACCTAGTTGTGCTTGTGGAGGTTAATCTTTGGCTCTTTGAGCCTGCCTCTCGACTGTCAATCAGCTGATTTACAAATACATACTGGTGTAGACGTATAAAGAGTAAGTTTTATCATGTCGGTACTGTACATTTTTTGTCTCGAGTTCCTCTGCAGAATCTTAAGCTGATCACGTTCATGTGAATATTTAAAGCCACCTTGAGACATGTACGAAAATAACTGGCACACAATACAGTGCACGCTGTAGCTGATTCTGCCTTGGCATACCTTTAGAGGGAACCTCCCAAGACATCATAAGACAGTTCTTTGGTTTATATGAATGAACAAAAGGACTGCTACAATTACTGTTTTCAATTTTTTAGATATTAATATGTTCTTTTATGCAATACTGTTATAAGAATTCTCCAAGTTACAGTCATTCAGTCACTTAGGCAATGTACTGTACCTCTTCCTCTTGAACACAGCATAGAAATGGTTAGGTCAATGCAATCTCATCAAGCTACCCATGCCAGCTCATAAGTGAGGAAAGGAAGATACTTTAGAATTCTCAATCAAGATCAGAATGACCAATAGAAGTTCATTCATCAACTCTCTTAAAGTTCTCCTTAAAACAGTTCTTAGGTTTAGAGAAACTGTCCAGATTTAAAAAGACCACAAAGTACTGCTCTGCTAATTACTACAATGTCATCTAGCTGCTATTTCATCCTAGCATCAGGTGAGAACCCAGTACTGTAAACAGGAACTGGGGACCCAGCCCTCACTTACTTCCCTAGTTCTCCTGAGCATGGTTCACAGGACAGCAGGCAACCCCAATTTCAATTAAGTCTAATATTCAGTTGGCCTATGCTTTATTCTTACAGTACCTTTCCATCTGGGTTTTACCTCCTTTGGTCATGGCGATGCTTTTGTGCATCACTATCTGGATCCCTCATTGTAATTTGGAAGGGGTCCTATCCTGGTCCGAACTTGGTTTGTCTAGCGTCTTATATTTTGTGTCCTGTGGTGGCACTGCACAGATGTCCTTGGGCATCCTGGAACTCTATTCAATTCCTTGCCTTTCACCCCTGTGCATGATTCTAGGTGTGTTCTAGAATCTAGGGTATAGCTGTTTCTATTGATATGCAGAGTAGTGAAACTAGGCTACTGGTCTACCTCTATGCTCATGATCAATGGAGGTTTGCCACTCTTTATGCATTCTTGTTTGCTGTGTTCTGTGCTACATCAGGGCTCAGTTTTTTTTTAGGACACACTGTTTGTATCCCACCTTCTGGTTTGGATTACCTTCTTTATCCATCAGTGTGTGGTAAAAAAAATTTCCTTAAGTTTCACTTCTGGTGCTGGTCTTTGTTGCCCTAGATATCGGGTACTTCTTTGATGCAGTTCACCATCTCCTGTGGCAAACATGATCACTAGTTACGTTGAGTTCATAATTGCTGCATTCGTTTAGCTAATATGGTATGATCTTAGCTTGCTCACTCATTCAAAATATTAAGTTTTACATCGATTTATTCTCGAGTCAAAAATTAGTGAATGATTTAGAATTATTCATCCCAGTATAGTAAAGTTTGTAAGCTTAATTTATTTGAAGTTTACTTCACATACAGTGTACCTGCTCCTGCAGATCAAAGCTACAGTATATGAACTCGTTTGTTTATGGTAGAGAAATATATTGTGTAGTAATGTTCTTCAAGCTTTCTGTTTAAGGATTTCTTTGGTAACTGATGTACTGTACTTCTAAAAGCAAATTTGATGATTCAGTACTATAATTTATATACAGTATATTATTGTATACTCTATATGCAGCTAATACTGTATTTCTTTAACATAGCTAAATCAGCTATTTACAAAATAACATTGTATTATATACTGTACATCTTTTGTAAAAAATTATCTGGCTTGACCTTTATCTCTGAACTTACATAAGGCTCCGTTTTATTATGGGGTCTGTTGTACGTATTCAAGATACAGTACCTGTTTTGTTGAGGTTTTTAGTTGTTAACATGTCATTACTGTTTATGATTGTTTAGACTACCAGAAAGTGTTGTTTTGCAAGAATACTGTATAACTATATTTTATAATATTTTAGGTGTTCCATGAATGATTCTATTTTAAAGTAAATGGTATATTTTGTAATGTAACGGTGCAATTTCCAAGTTTGCTTTTGTAATGTAGTATAATACATAGTTAAAGCTAAATACATTGTATTTTTACTCAGTATAGTTGTATTTAATAATAATAAATGTAAAAATATAGCCTGAAATATCCATGAAAATAGAAAAGCTGTGCATAAAGTGAAAAAAAATACAGTAATAGGGTAAATGTAGGCAGACATTTGAGGTGTGCTATAGTATAAGTACATGTCTTGGTTAGTTTGTCTTAAAGCTCAATGTTGGCAAACTTTGAGGTTAAAATATTAAATGGCCTTACATAAACTGAAGCTTCACCATAGGGCAAAGCTGAGACCACCTTGAAGTGGTAGGGAATGGAGGAACCTTGAGTGCTTCAGTATTGCTATGACAGGCTTTGTTGGAGCCAGTCAGAGTAATATTGTCTGACCTTGCAAGGTACCTTGGGGTACCTTGCAGGGTCAGAGTAGTACCAAAAAACTACTAAATGTTTTGGCAGTTTTGACCCCTTTGGAGGTCCTTTGGCCCCAAGGTACCTGGCAGGTCAGGTATCTTGTGAACGTTTCAGGTCCTTAGTGGCCTTGTGTGGCTTTGGGTCATCTGTCACAGCCAACGGTCTCACCTCCACTTTGATACCACGGAGGAGGCAGCACCACAGGTAAGTGCCCTATTTTGTCCTTCTCCATAGGTAGTTAGCTTCAGGAAGCCTCAAGGTGCTTCCCCACAGAAACTAGCACTGAATGTAATGAAACGCCAATTTCTGGAAGAGCCCTGAGGCTCCCTGACACAGTCTCTTTCCCAGGGAGTCGGTATGTTCCATCATCATAAGAATAAAAAGAGGGTGGTGCAGCCTGGCTGACTCGATCTGCCTCCCTCCTTCCCCCCCAGTCGAAGGGGGGGGGGGGGGATAGGTGGGGCAAACTAGCTCACACTAGTTTCATGAAATTTGGGTTGTTCTCATAGTTAGGGAATTACTTTTGGCAGTTGTTGAGGCTGCAGTCTCAGTTTTAACCATGCAATGGTCTGTTTTGTTTCACTGACTTTCTGGGTGCCTTTCCTGGTGGTAGCAATTATGATTACAGTAATTGTAAATGTAAAGTGTTCATAGGCCATCTCTCTCTGCGCCTCTCTGAGGGGGCCAGGTTCTGACTCGTGATCCCCAGTAGGCCAATAGACCTCCACAACTGATAGCACCTTGTAGTTTGACACTGAATCAGTGTGATAGCTTCAGGGAGCCTCAAGGAGCTCCCCCCAATAAAGTGAACTGCAATGGTGATAAACTGCATGTGTTCGAAAAAAGTTAAGTTCCGAAAAAGACACTTGTCTGATTTTATTTGTCTAAATTTTATTAACTAAGAATAACTTAGACTACATTTTTCAATTTATAATACAGTATATGCTAAAGTGATATAAATTATTGGTGATCAGATAAGGTATGAAGTGTTGTGGTGCCTTTATTCATTTCAATTATGCACATTCCTGCAAAGTTTATATTTTTATACTGCTTTATAAGATGTATGAGATATTCTGTTTGAAACTGTAATCTGAAAAAAATAAACACAGCCTGTCATCTACTTACACCTTAGACATGGCATCTAATCTAAATAAGAAAGACATGAAACAGAGCATTGTAATTTTTCTAACATATACTCATTGAATATCATTGAATATTCTAATAATTAATGCTATCTAAGTTATCATATTTTTCCATATAACCCGTGCCGTAGCAAAAATGGTTCTTGTTTACTTTCGAATTTTGAACATGAACAAATGACAAAAGGTATTTTTCAAAATAGCGAAAGATAACGATGGCGCCTATCTTGTGGGAAGTATTTACCTGAACTTACCTGAGGGCCACTAAGACACCTAGTGTCCTCGACGAGGACAGGAAGCCGGCGGCTTGTCAAAGGTCCCCAATTTGCCCTTACGATGTATTGCAGGTGTTCGGTACCGTCTTTCACACTACAGCCGTCTTCTGATTGACGTTCTGGTTGGAGAATCCGTCAGGTAAAGGTAATAAAAATTATCAAAAGACGTCTCACAGGTGTTCTCTCTCTAGAATACTTAAGTGTCAAGGGTATGCCTCAGGCCGGCGGCTCCCTCACTCACTTGGGCTGGACGGTAGTCATTTAGTCATTTATTTTGGATTTAATAATTCTGTTGCATTCCCCTTTTAGAATTTTAAACATTACTTAGATGGTAAACTTTCATTTAATTATATTAATGTTCCTCCACGGATTCTTAAATGGACAAAAACTGGAAAAACATGTACCAGTATTTAGCAATAGCCTAGTCTAATGTTAATTGCATCAGTTTTAATGAGTACGTGTGAAAATTTATTCCCTTGTTACATTGAAATAATCATTATATTTTAATAAATTAGTTTATTTAGTAAAAAGTTTATGGTGCTACATAGCCTTCCCGGTTTGGTGCCTTCTACTGATAATTACTTACTAGTAAAAAGTAATAAATAATAGGAGGGTACTTTGCCACATGGCTCCTTGGATTTCTTATAACCTACAGCCACATTTTATTTATTTTTATTTATTTATATACAAGAAGGTACATTAGGTATATGAGAGTACATAGTTAATTCCAGGAGGAGTTGAAGAATCCCATATAATAAATTGGGGTAACAAAGTACTATAATTTATTTCCACTCACGTTCATCACTGTACGGATGTAACTATTACTAGTCGTTTGGTATCTTTGTATACATCGTTAAATAAATACAACCATTTCTTCTTAAATTCACGTATATTAATACACTTTTATTCATACGTGTTTAATAATGCACAAGTGCACATCAATATACACATACGCAGTAATATGCATAACTGAGATATCGACTGAATTCTGGCTGGTCTTTTTAAGGAGAATATCGGAATGAATCTAAATAATCACAGTAATTAGTAATTACAAAGCGTTGAGCGCACTTTATTTATTATGTAAATAATTAATGCAGTCCACAGTGCAATCAATTAACTATGTATCGAACATGTTGATAAACTTTTTTGTATTAACAACTTTAACTATATTCAGCAACATTGCTACCTTATTCTATATAAAGGATTACAAAGTATAGTTCAGAAACTAGTTATGAGTTCATCTAATATCCCCACCTCATAGGATGGTTAGTCATTCATGGAATCAGGCGAAAGGATGAAATTCGAGTCTAATCTATTAGTTTGCATTTGATAAAGCCTAACACTATTCCGTTTCTAATCGTTGTCACGCTGTTAACTGTAATATAAATTTTACCACCTAAGTTTTTTTATACCGCGTTATGACAAAATTAAGTCAAGACGCTATTAGACCAAAGCTAATTATAATACGGTGAATGATAAAGCTAATTATATACGGTGAATGATAAATTGTCTAAATATCTAATTGATGTTACGGTAATTCTCCGTCAATCGTCAGCCAGTTTGGAAGCCACAGGTCGATATGGTAAAGTACTCTGTACGGGGGCTGGTCAGTAGTAGCCTATACTAGTGGAGATTGAGGCGGTCGATGGCGGGCTATACCAGTCATGCATTCTTGATAACACCCGACGCCCCGGGCCCACCTGCTATTGTGGCTCAGTTTGATGGTGGCGCTGCACCTGTAGTGATCCACCTCCTGACGGTGTGCCTGTAGCCTCGCTGTACCCGTGGTGGTCCACCTCCTGACGGTGTGCCTGTAGCCTCACTGTACCCGTGGTGGTCCACCTCCTGACGGTGTGCCTGTAGCCTCACTGTACCCGTGGTGGTCCACCTCCTGACGGTGTGCCTGAAGCCTCGCTGTACCCGTGGTGATCCACCTCCTGACGGTGTGCCCGTAGCCTCACTGTACCCGTAGTGATCCACCTGACGATGTGCCTGTAGCCTCGCTGTACCCGTAGTGATCCACCTCCTGACGGTGTACCTGTAGCCTCACTGCACCCGTGGTGATCCACCTCCTGACGGTGTACCTGTAGCCTCGCTGTACCCGTAGTGATCCACCTGATGGTGTGCCTGTAACCTCGGTGTACCAGCAGTAGACTCGATCACCTTCACGCTTGTTATTTTTAGTGAGGGGTGCGGTAAAAGCCTTACGGAAAATATCGGTATAGATTTGACTAGTGCGGTCAGTCATCACAATGGCACAGCTATTTCAAGTGTAAGTGTTGGTAAAGCGGCTGCCAGTCGCCATAGTGTCTATGGCACCAGTGGCACTCTGACCCTGCGGTGTCAACATCTTCACAGTACCTGCATGGCACCAGTGGCACTCTGACCCTGCGGTGTCAACATCTTCACAGTACCTGCATGGCGCCAGTGGCACTCTGACCCTGCGGTGTCAACATCTTCACAGTACCTGCATGGCACCAGTGGCACTCTGACCCTGCGGTGTCAACATCTTCACAGTACCTGCACGGCACCAGTGGCACTCTGACCCTGCGGTGTCAACATCTTCACAGTACCTGCACGGCACCAGTGGCACCCTGACCCTGCGGTGTCAACATCTTCACAGTACCTGCACGGCGCCAACAACAGGCATGAACGCCAATTTAAAAGTTCCAAAGTAAACTTCAAAATGGTCCATATGAACGCTCATAGGTAAGAAATAAGTGTATCTTATGTAATTTTAATACAGGTAGAGGTTAACCCTTAAGGCGATTAAATGTGTTTATATACTGACGAACATTCATTGTTTTAACTTAATTATAATTATATAGGAACACTGTATTTTAATATTAACACTAGCATCTTGCATTGTGAATCGGCAATTAGTTTCTATATTTTCAGATAAATAAATTGTTATAATATGTGGTCTTCGTGACAATTAAATTCCAATCTAGCGTTTTTTTTTGACGCCATGAGTGATGTTTACTGGCCTCTGCCAGCCTAGCTTGTGTTTACTGGTTCAGCCAGTCCTAAAATATAAAATTTAGCAACCCTTCTGTCTCGTCTGATACCAGTCGTAGAACTTCAACAAGTTTTATCTGTATTCAGTTTGAGAGCAACCCGTCCTCGACTCAAGTCCATTACATCCAGCGGTCGACCCCACAGACGCATTCATAAATTTTAACATGCTGTTCATTCAAAACGGGAATTTTCTCAAGTATAAATTAATATTATAATATATTAGCATATTGTGTATATAAAGGCATAGGATAGGTTAGGTTAGGTGTTTAGGTTCTGTTGGCGATTATTTGTATTTGTAGTACGTGGGTGAAGCATTTATAGCGTTGTGATTCGAACAAAATTCGTCAGTGAAGCACTTGTTCTGGATATGTTCGAACATCAGCAGTTGTGAGTCGTGTGTAAACCGCTTTTCATTCATAAACAGGGGGTTTGGCGGGTGCATGGAATCACTTTTGGATCTTTGTTTGGAGGACGGGCTGTTGAGTTATGTACTCTCCAAGCAGCCCGTCCTCTTAAAAAAGGCTAAAATCCATGCCATGCACCCGCCAAACTCCCAGTTTATGAATGAAACACGGTTTATATACACACAACCCGTCCTCAGCCCAAGTCCATTCCATCCAGCGGTCGACCCCAAAGAGGCATTCATCAGTTTTAACATGCTGTTCATTCAAAATATGAATTTTATCAAATATAAATTAATAATGTTAAATATTAGCATACTGTGCATATTTAGGCATTAGTTAGGGTAGAGGTTTAGGTTCTATTGGCAAGTATTTGTATTTGTAGTGCGAGGCATTTATAGCGTTGTGGTTCGAACAAAAGTCATCAGTGAAGCACTTGTTCTGGAAGTGTTCATACGTCATCAGTTTTGAGTTGTCTGTAAACCGCTTTTCATTTATAAACAGGGGATTTGGCGGGTACATGGAATGGACTTTGGCCTTTGTTTGTGAGGATGGGTTGACACAAGACTCACAACTGATTACGTTCGAACACTTCTGGAACAAGTGCTTTGCTGACGACTTTTGTTTGAACCACAACGCTGTAAATACTTCACCGACGTACTACAAATACAAATACTCGCCAACAGAACCTAAATACCTAATCTAACTAATGCCTAAATATGAACAGTATTCTAATACATAATTTATGCTTGAGAGCATTCCTGTTTTGAATGAACGGATTTTAAAATTGATGGATGCGTTTTTGGATCGAACACTGGATGGAATCAACTTGATCTGAGGACGGGTTGACATGCCTGGCTTTAAGGCATGGCTATATGCTGATGTTAAGCAGTATCCGTCACGACGTATTAGGCTATAATCTTCTAGGAATGCCTCAGTGAGATACTATCAGCACAGAGCGACTTGGTCGAAATATAAATTATGTTGGGCATTATACAGACTACGGTCATTACAATGGGTCAGATAATTGTCCTGAGAAATGTATAAGTACTTTACATCAACAAGAATCGATGTGTTGTGTACCTCCAAATACTCTACTGTATCATATCTAATTGCAGTATAATGCAAGGCGCTAGTTAAATACTCGTCGTAACACACAGATTGGCCGACAGCCAATAAGTGTTGCTCCTGAGACACTAACGACATCTTAATGTATAAGACACACTAGCGTTAGGGAATTTATAGCATAGCGTCTCACTGTTGCTCAATTTTTTTCTGGCGACAACGCAACGTCATCACTCCCATCGTCGTCTTGTCTGTGACGAAAAGAGGCTTGATAAATGTAAAAATATGTTTAATTTTAGTTTTGTTGGTTTTCCGTATTTTTTTTTTTTTATTTAGAGTTGGCTTTCTTTCAAGGTCAGTTGGCACAGTACTCTCTAGTCGTTGTGTTTGATGGTATTGTTTCGCGGCAAGTGCTCTATATCAATTTTATATAGTATAAGTCGGGTCAGTAAACAATTGCGTACGTTGTATATTACTAAACTTTCATGATTAACAAGATGCGTAAGCCATGTTTTCGTGGTGTTGACTAGGCTACTAACTCAAGATTGATGGTTGTTGGTATGAGTACTCGCTTAATTTTGCTTGCTGGGGTTGAGCTTCGGCTATTTGGTCCCGCCTCTCAACTGGTATACAGATTCCCAAGCCTGTCGGACTCTGAAAAACTAGTTATAATCTTTCTGTGGCTCATTTGGAAACTCGTTTTCCACCCGTGTCCCTTTGTGCGAGTACCACCCATTTTAAATAGTCTGTATTTACCCTATCAATTCCCCAGAGAGTTTTGTATGTGGTAGTCATGACTCCCCTAACTTCTGTCTTCCAGCGACGTGATGTTCATTTCACGTAGCATTTCCTAGTAACTCGCAGTTCGTTGTTTTGTAACCAGTCTGTTCAACGGCATGCCACCATTCTCAAACTTCGTCTTATGCTTGACTAGATATGGACTCTACGCTGGAGTTGCATATTCCAGGACCGGTCAGATATAAGTGGTATACAAGGTTCTAAATAATTCCAAACACAAATTTGTAAAGTCAGTTCTGATATTAGTCAGGTTTGCGTATGCCACTAATATGTGGCATACTGCTACAGTACTACTATAATTAGAGGCTGCACTTTTTAATTATAGTAGTAACTGCCATGTTGTTTCTGTCATACTCCTGTCTTTGTCTTATGTCATTTAATGGGAGAGGGAAAGGGGAGTTGTATATTACTGTTACTACAGTCTTTGGTCCTCCCCATTATCATTGTGCCTGTTATGGAGTCTATGAACTCTTCGCAGCCTGGGATATCCATCTTCTCAAAACTGCGGTCCTTCATATAGCTCTTGAAATAGCACTTTCTCTGTAAGTAGCTGACATTGTAACTATAAGGTGTGAATGCTAGATGAAATTGTTATGTAATAATCTAAGATGAGGTCTGATAAAGACCTTTTGTGCCCTCTGTAATGCTTTTTTTGCGCTACCGCTCACAGGATGAGTATGGGGTGCACAATAAACTAGCCGCCTCCGGCGGCAACAATCAAAGCAGGGCCACTCCTCCTCCCTTTCCTTCCTCCTCTTTCATTATTACAAGGTAGTCTCGGGTAAACACTACATTTGACTAGACATCTGACAATTTCGTTTCAGTGAGTCCTATTACATCCGGGTTGTCATGTGCTCGTTTCCCAATTTACTTTATTTCTAATCCCATCTGTGTTTTGAGTACATTGAAGTTAACTTTATTATGTCAATCTTACCTGGGATCAATTCCACTGCTGTATTGGGAGCAGGGAGGGTCTGAAAGGGAATACAGGGAGGGCCCGAGATGAGGGTACAGGGAGGGCCTTAGATTGGAGGGGGGCATGGATGGCTTTGGAAGGGGAGTTGAAAGGGAGAATTTCCCTCTCACAATGAAAGAGGTCATGGATGGCTTTCGATGGGGGAGGGGGGACAGGGAGGGCTTTGGATTGTGGGGGGGGGGAGGGTATGGGATTGGGGGAACAGTGAGGGCATGACATGGGTGGGGGAATAGGATGGGCAGGGTTTCTATGGGATGGGAGGTGTTGGTGGTATTTGGGGAAGTAAAAATGTGTGGATGGGACGTTGAATGGACTAGTCTTCGCAGTGAGCTGCTGGCCGTTGGCATGGTCTTCGATCCTTAGCAACGTCTGGTGTGGTTGTCGATGATCGAGTGGACTGACATGTAGACATTAGAGATAACTATGCTAGGGACTGCTGGACTTCCTAGCTCATGTCATTGTTTATTTTTTTGTTCTCACCAAGTAGAAATTGAAAGAGGTCTATTGGGATCATCTTGACCAATTATATCATAATTGTGATTAAGTTTCATAGTCGTAAACCGTAACTAATAGACCGCATAATGCAATCAAACTAAAGTGGTTGGCAAGAATGGCAGACAACGCTGCCGGGAAGGCGTACCAGTCAATAAGCATACAGCATACGATTAGGAATTTTGTCATGAGTATTCCTATATACGTCACAGCTGAACCCGAGAACTTTACAATAAATTGTCCAAACAAAACAAAAGCACCTAACATTGATGTTTTGCTTTCAGGAAATATAAAGGTTTACACCTGGAAGAATGTGGCCACTTGGACACGCGATGTAAACAGAGACTAGTGGCCACTAGACTCATTGTATCACATTGCTTCCATCTAAATTTATGTATTTATTTTATTATTTATTTATATACAAGAAGTACATTGGGTTTGTGAGTACATGACATTGGTGTTCTTAGATTCGTGCAAAGGCACTAACACACACATAGCGTTTCGGGCAGAAACGGTTCGGTTTATAAGTTTTGAAGCAATAATAATACTATATTTTTGTTTTAAAGTATCTTAATAGTTAATAATTACGAATAAATATCGCGTTATTTTTTGTTAAACCATTGTCCTAATGCTGCAATTTGTTTAGCCGAAGGAATTTTCGGTTCATTTCCTGAGCTAATTAGTGCTTCAGTAACCGATCCACCAGCGATCACAAGATGGATATGCGGTGCATACTAAATCAACAAAATCTAACTAGTCGAAGTGTTGTAATCTCAAGATAAGCCGAGCAGCAACTAGTGGCGCAGCAACTGGTGGGGAACAAGACAAGTGCAGTGCGCAGTACCAGAGATCCAACAACACGTGTATCAGAAATTATCCTAACTCGTCCAACCTCCATCCATCCATCACCGTCAAGTGCTTATGTAAAGTCGAACATCAAGAAGCAATACTCACTTCTTACCTGATCGTTAACATCGTTCCTGTAATCATCAGGAAAACGGTGAAACCCTAAACACACACACATATGATGTTATGAGGAAAGATTACTGGAACTGACCCTCACGACACTGGAAGACAGAAGAGTTAAGAGAGACATGATCACTACCTACAACATTCTCGGAGGAATTGACAGGGTAGATAAAGATATTGTTTAAAACGGGAAGTACGCTAAGAAGGGACACAGGTGGAAACTGAGTACCCAAATGAGCCACAGGAACATTAGAAAGAACTTTTTCAGTATCAGAGTAGTTAACAGATGGAAGGCAGTGATGTGGTGGAGGCAGACTCCATACACACTTTCAAATGTAGATGTGATAGAGCCTAGTAAGCTCAGGAAGCAGTGCACCAGTTGATTGACAGTTGAGAGGCGGGCCCAAAGAGCCAGAGCTCAACCTCCGCAAGCACAGTTAGGTGAGTACACACACACACACACACACTCGAGGGGTCTAGCGGCTGAGTGGACAGCACTGGGGGAGAGGGGGGGTCGTAGTCCTAAGGGCCGGGGTTCGATTCCCGGCCGAGACAAACAAATGGGCAGAGGTTCTTTCACCTTGATGCACCTGTTCACCTAGAAGTAGGAACCTGGGAGTTATACAGCTAATACGCGCTGCTTCCTGTGGGTGTGTGTGTGTGTGTGCTTGTGCATGTGTTAGAGATAAATATATGTAGTAGATATAATAGAGTGAAAGAGATTGGTTAGAGCTAATAGCTCGATTCTACAGACACAAATAATAAATACACAGAACTTCACTGAGGAATAATTGTCATGAACAATTAAGACTGCTGAACTCGTCACTAAATTTTCAAACTTCATAAGTTTGTAAAGTAATAACAGTATTTCACTCATAATGATAGGCTTCTAGACTTGTAACCTTTTGAATTTTGGCAACAAAAACTTGCACGCAGTGATAATTTGGCATTGTTTTACACAAGTTTTTATTATTGATATTGTTCCTGCATCAATACTTTGGTATTAGTGCTAGTTTTTATTTTCGTGGTAGAAGTTGGGTAGCGTGACTCGATCTAAGTGGTGGTGACGTCATTGATGCAGGTACTCGCCCAGTTGTACTTGCGGGGATTGAGCTTTGAATCTAGGTGTGGATGTACAGGTGTGTGCTTGTAAGCTTGGACGTGTTCCCACCACCCGTGGTACACATCGCTCTAAATACTTCACCTACGTACTACAATACAAATAATTGTCACATGAATCAAAACACCTAACCTATCTTAAGCCTTACTCTACACAAAAATATTATATGCATTAATAATAATATTTTTATTCGTGATGATGTTCATAAAGAGAACATAAGATGAGGGGGACAATTGTAGGTACAACATATTTATGTTGACACATAAATATGAAGTCACTACTACGCAAATACATATTTTTGTTACAAAATATGTTCAAGTCGACGCCTGCGTCGTTGGGGTCGGTCGCAGCCTGGATAAGGAAGCATAAAGATATGTTAATTCATGTTGGGTATCTATAGTATGTACTATCCCAATCGGCACTAAACCGTATTTTGTACTTTTTCTGTGCCTGTTTCAGAAAAGTAAACTTTTTTCAATATAAAATATAAGACTCATCCTGTCAGTTGCCGGATGAACACATCAAATATTGAATTATTAATGTCTATAGTAGTTGGTATATGTACTGTTGTCGCGGGGAGGATTAGTTGTCCCATAAACAAAATTTGTTGAATATTTATAGTATAAATACATTTCTGGACCATCGCACTCCTCAATTATCGCCAAATCGTTTATACGGTATCGTATGTCATATCCAATGATGGCCCTCCAGAGTCCACTCCAGAAATATGTGGTGGCTCATGGGGTCCCTGAGCGACGCATCGAGTCGCGCCGCCTTCCTGGGAATGTCGGGAGCTAGCTAACTTGCCTTTAACCAGTTCCATCCACTTGGACTGTTCCGTACAGGGGCGGTCTCGCTTTGTGCAGGCCCGCGTTCAATTCCCAAGTTCTATAGTTGTATTGCCTTAGTGCTTTCTCGTGATAATTACCTAATCTGGCCTCAACGCTCGGGCCTTCGGGAAGGAGATGATTACCCGAAAGGTCACCAGTTATTGCAGCCTGCAGATGATGATGTCAACTCTGTTAATTCTTAGGAAAGTAGGAGTTAATGAAGAGTGACGGGCTTCTTGCATGCTTCATAGATGATTGACTTCTTTTGCTTAGCATGTTCATCGTGCACAGTAAACCAGCAGAATATTATGAGACTGGCTAATTTTACATGATTGGGATTTGTAAAGATAATGTTTTATTTAATGACAAGTTTCGTTTATATTATAGATCTGCCTAGCGTTTTAGTCAGACTCGTGCACTTAGGCCATGTTGCCAAGGTCTGTTGTAGCCATAATTGCTCAGCTAGGCCCATTGTAGCCGTAACGGCTCAGCTTGGCCTATATATCAAGGACCATTATAATCGCATAACTGCTAAGATACTTCTAGTTATCAGGAAAAATCGTAGCCAAAAAAAAAAACGCAGTATATATTTAATTTATATTGTTATATTTCAGAAGAAAATCAGCCTGCACATAACGAAATTAAATTTACATTGATGACCGACAATGCTATCTATTAAAAGCCTAATTTCACTTACATTGGACTAGATCGAAGAATAATCTATAATATAAGAGAGAATGTCTGGGCAAAGTTGGAGGGTAGACGGTTGGGGGCCTTCCTTACCCAAATTACCTTACCTTACCCAAAATTTACCCAATTACTTTACCCAAATTTTCAGGTTGGGGTACGGGACGGACACAGGCTGCTGCACCTACCCCCCAAAATATTAAGAAAAATACAATTCAAAACAGATTTTTTCTTGTAGAAATATATACCATTATTAGGTTCGGGCAGTTTAGTACATCAGTTTATAGTGTGGTTGTGAACGCTGGAGAAGACGGGGTGCTACACTACAGGGACGAACTGTAGTCGTGAGTCCCGGCCAGGCAGTTACCTGGGGCCAGATTCACGAAAGCATTTACGAACGTGTACATCTTTCCTCAATCTTTGACGGTTATGGTTACATTTATTAAACAGTTTACAAGTATGAAAACTTCCCATTCATCTATTGTTATTGTTATAAACAGCCTCCTGGTGCTTCGGAGCTCATTAACTGTTTAATAAGCTTACGTTTAAAGCTTACTTAAATAAGCTTAATAAGCTAGCTTACACATATACACATACAAATATATATGTATATTTACGTCTCTCCTACTTTGACAGGTTTAGATAGCTGCTCTAGAAACTAGTGAGTTATTAAGACCCAACCGCAGAAGGTCGAGGACCGAAAATTAATTATTGCCAAAGAAAGATAAACTAGTTTACCACTGTAATTAGCAGAATTACTCCTGTTGCTGTTCGGAACAGTCTATAATTATACTCTGTTAGCTATTGTCGCTACCCCTGCGACTCGACTTTAAACAGACTTGTCTGTTTAAATGTTTTTGATTTTAATTTTTTCGGTATGTTATTTATCATTAAGTTTCGTGTAGAATCGAGAGCTTTATAGACTTGATGTTAAGACTAAATAAGTCTTCATTATGAGGAGCGTGACGTCCTGCCGTCAGCCAGACTGTTGATCCTTCATGACATAAGTCAGAGTGGATTACCGTGGCGAACAGTGAAGACCAAGTGGTGAGTACGGGGCGGGCTGCCGGCCCTAAGCTCCAATGGGTCTTGTTCATCGATCTTGTCGCTGTCTCCAACACCACCAACACTGCCGTCTCCAACACCACCAACCCCGCCGTCTCCAACACCACCAACGCCGCCGTCTCCAACACCAACGCCGCCGTCTCCAACACCACCAACACCGCCGTCGTCAACACCTCCATCGCCGTTGTCTCCACCACCCACCAGCACACACAGTGCCACCGCCACCACCAAGTATCCAGGTGTGTCGAGGTACAGGCAGTCGTTTATCAGGTGGCATCGTACACGAAGCTTTCTGAAGAGTGAGGTGTTGGTCGCTCACACTCTTGGTAACACTGACACACCTGACCTTTACCAGTGAGAGTTATAATAACCTCTTCACACACACACACACACACACACACACACACACACACACACACACACACACACACACACACACACACACACACACACACACACGCAAAGTTTTCCTTTGGCGTAAGGGAAATAGGGTCAGGAGTCATTGCATTAGACAACCAACGACTAGAAAAGCTTGGTCCAAGAGCTAGAGTTTGATCCTGCAGGAACAAACATGTACTGGCGTGGATGGTGTGTACATCACTAAGCCAGGCTATGCCATTGCATTGGACATGTGACCACATGCGCAGTTTGGTTAGACTAGAGGCCAGGATAACATGTACAAACAAGCACACGGATTTTCAATCTTCAGCAAGGTGCGTCTGGACTTGGTACACATTACTCTCCTGCCTTCTACATTCTAACTTCAACGAATTTAAATAATGCTTAAACTTTTCAAGAAATATTCTTGGAAAAAGTCAATTTTATTGGTGTGTTAGTATGTATGTGTGTGGACACCACCTTAACCTGACAGCCGGGGTCTGAGCAGTATAGATTACAGTCATAAGTAGGTTAGTGTGTGTGTTATCGGTAAATTGGATCTCTTGCATAACACGAGGCTAGGCTCGGCCGCTCCTTCTAGTTCACTGTTATCACTGTTGCACAACAGGTAAGAGCTGCAGTCAAAAAAGCTTACCAAATCCTAGGAATAATCAAGCGAACATTTGACTTAGTAAAGGTTCGAAGTAAAAAAAAAGGGGGTATGGGAGTAAGGAAAATGTGGTAGTGATTCAGTTGTATAAATATCTTGTGCGCCCCCATTTGGACCAAGCATGGAGACCTCATCCTCAGTAGGACTTAGCTGCTCTGGAGAACGTGCAACACCGGGCAACAAAAATCATCCCAGAGCTAAGTCATCTCTCGTATCGGGAACGGTTGAGGGCCACAGGTAACTGTACTGCCCTTGCTAATCCGCCTGTTCGAACGTGTTCTAATCTAACCAACCAGAGAACCCACGAACAGAACATTATGACAATTTCCCGAGCTGCTAACATTTTCGTGTACATGAGTTTTTGGCCTTAGGTAAAGTATGTAAAAATTCGACGTGCTGTAAAGAGAACAGGTGGCGCTGATCGACCAGATGGAATCACGCCACACTCGTGGAGACATGACAAACAAGATGTGTGGGACTGCACTTGTGTATCCACCTTGGCTGCCACATGACCAACCTCTCCTGGTTGACCAACCTCTCCTGGTTGACCAACCTCTCCTGGTTGACCAACCTCTCCTGGTTGACCAACCTCTCCTGGTTGACCAACCTCTGTTGGTCAACCAGCAGCTGCTACCACACACACACAGAAAGAAAGCAAACGGGTACAGATAAATAAATCTCCGGTTCCTATAGGATCCAAGACCCTTGGTCAGTAAGGAGAGTGCAGTGAGGTTTCTGAAGGATCTGGGTTCCAGGCTCGTCGAAACAACAAGAGACCCTAGAGCGGCGAGCGTCCTTTTCCAGCACCTCAGTGTGGCGATCCAGAGGGGGAATTGCCACTGTATCCTCGGCTCCTGCTCGGCGCCGGAGGTGTTCGAAAAGAATTACAGCTTCTAGGAAATAAACTTCCTTTTATTTCCTCGTATTGTCCTCATTTTGTAACCAATTATTTATGTAACTGTGTAACCTTGTATAATAAAGTGAATAATAATGACAATAATAATAATAATAAAATGAGTGGTAGGAAAAGCAAATACTCGTATGTATTTAGTCAAATGGAAAGTTTTCTCTAAATTCTCTTTATTCTCTTCTCCGAGGCTATGGGACCCCACAATCGCACCAGAGGCAGACCCCTTATATATATTACATTAAACTTGTAGGAACAATCCTTTAGTGATGAATTGTATTTATTTTATTGGCACGTAAATTTGTTGCTCACACTTATTCGATATCGTGGTGTAAATCTGCCTGTTATTGAGGTAGAGGTGTGTCAGTGACCTCTAGAGGCGTGTCCAGCACCCAGACACGGCCCCGGTGGGCGTGGCTCCTGGAGCTGTCACGGAACTCATCCCTTGACCGCGTGTGGCTGGTGGTGTATGATCAGCTGGTCGTCTGGGAGTGTTTACGCCGGTAGTTGGTCACGAGCTGCTATTTACAGAGCATGTCTGTCGTGACGCAGGAGCCGCTCCCATTATTCTTGTGAATGTGAGGTATTCTGATGTTATCTGGCGAGGAATGCAAGATCGTCTCCGGGACGTTATTTTGGAAAAATGTCAATTCATCCTGGAGTGGTTAGTTAAGGACCAGGATATGATCGACACCAGTTTATCCCCGGGTGAATGACCTGGCCCCGTGACCCAACCGGACGGACACCACACACATACAACATGCTGTAGTTTTGCTAACATTTACTCCACATTGTTGGCACCCGGTTTTGATTTTGACCTGAAATAATCTGAAACAAATGACTACACATAAATTTATAATAATTATTATTAAAATAATATTAATAAATACTACGCGTCTAACGATGGCAGAAGTTGAAATAATATTATGGCGAAGAGTGGTTTAAACTATAACATTCAGGTTTTAGAGACACCGAGACAAAGATGGACATTAATATATCATATACAGAAATAACGACCAAAAATATACAATTTCTGGGAAGACTGAAAATGAAATGTAAATGTGTGAAGCAACACTTCCAATCCTCAGTTCACCAGAGCTAAAAATAAACAAACGTAATCAGACTGAAGTGAGAAACATCTTGAAAATTGATGAACATTTCCTGCTTGATGACCAGACCACACACCAAAAGGTGAAGGGACGACGACGTTTCGGTCCGTCCTGGACCATTCTCAAGTCGATTTCCTGCTTACAGAGTGTGAGGTGTCGGAGTGGCGAGTGTTGGAGCGGGTGGTGGTGGCCGAGGCCCGCCAGGAGCACTCCGGGGGCGCGGCAGCCCACCTGATGACGGAGCATCACAATGGACCGGGGCGGCCACAAAGATGCCGCCCATATCCACGCCCTCATGGTGGAGGTAATCACCTTTAACTATACATTCATTCCCCCTAAATCCCTGTCCAACCACTTGGGCTGCGCGGTAGAGCGACAGTCTCGCTTCATGCAGGTCTGCGTTCAATCCCCGACCATCCAGGTTGTTGAACACCATTCCTTCCCTCCCCCCCCCGTCCCATCCCAGATCGTTATCCTGACCCCTTCCAAGTGCTATATAGTCATCATGACTTGGCGCTTTACCCTAATAGTTCCCTTCCCCCATAAGTCCCTGTCTCTTCTGTGTTGTGCTGTATGTATATATATATATATATATATATATATATATATATATATATATATATATATATATATATATATATATAATATTTATATGAGTGAAAATACCTTCAAAAAGAGTGATACCTAACCCATGTTGTGGGACCCTCAGTACCTGGAGTGGGCGGGGATGGAGAAGGTATGCCATGTGCTGAGGGCAGAGTGCCACGCTCGAGGGCTGCCAGTCACCAGAGAGCCAGCAGACAGCAGAAGCAGCAGCAGAGCCAGTAGGGTCGACACGGCCGACCTTGAGGCAGCAGGCGACCTGGAAGAACTACTCGACTGCTTCGACAGCGGCCAGGGCGCCAAGTTCTTCCAGGTGAGGCGGGCAGCTGATGGCCATGGCTGAGTTATGTTTTAATGGCTTATCAAGTTGAGGGGTTTAATGTGTTGTCAAACAGCTGTGTGTTCAGTGTTTCAAGTAATCCTGAGAACTCTTTTGATTAAATTTGTGCAACACAATTCTCTATATTGTCATTATGATGGTGAATATTATATTGCTGTGCATTACTCGCTTAGCATTTATATATATTGTGTGTGATTTCCCCTATATGGTATTCTGATTGGTTTAAGTCCTAACAACCTCTTGAGGGTTATTAAGGCCACAACAGCAGCTTTCTGACCAACCAGCTTGTATACTACAGTTCAGAACATAGTCCAGGACTAAAGTAAACCTCTCAGTGTATACACCGAGGAGTGTGGTATACCTCTGAGGGGAGTGTGAGGAGGGGGGGGGGTTAAGTAGCTCTCACAAGCAGTTGCAGCGTGACTGCCGGAGCTTCAATACCGTCCAGCTGGAGTGAGCTGCAGGTGGTGATGCCTTTAGACCAATAATTAGAGAACCTGGTAAGTCGGTGGGAGGGTGAGTTGTTGAGCATTAAAATAGAGGCAAACATGTCTGTCTCAACTTAGGGACTGTGCAAAGTAATTAACTCTGACACGCACACACACAAACATGCACCACTGTGAGGGGTGGCGTGAGGGTGAAGAGAGGGAAGGGTGGACCAGGGAGGGAGGGTGACGGTGGACCAGGGAGAGAGGGTGACGGTGGACCAGGGAGAGAGGGTGACGGTGGACCAGGGAGGGAGGGTGACGGTGGACCAGGGAGGGAGGGAGGGTGTGGTGGTAAATATCTTCCACTGCAGGACAGTAACGGCTACTGCGTGAGGGAGTTGGAAAAAGTCAGTTACAAGGCACACCTTCCTCACTTCTAGCAGGAGGGGAGAGGCAGAGACGGGAAATGTTGGGCTATAAGTGTGTGTGTGTGTGTACGTACTTACATACAGACACAAAACAAATGTAAGTGCTTGGCAAAAGTTAGTATACCTATAATCAAATTTTCTTGGAAATATTACAATATTCAGCATGTATTTGCGTCGTTGAGTTCACGAGTATTGGGCTCTGAAACCCTTTATCCACCAATCGTGTGTCGTGTGTGTGTGGCCGTGTCCAACACTCTCTGGCTCACCTACTTCCCCTCTTCGTCTCTATACAGAGTCAACCTGTCAAATATTAGGGGGACTCCCGGTTTGCCTCCTGCCTTCTCATTCGGGGGGCAGTGGCGGGCGTCGTTCCCCAGAGCAGGCCAATGCGCATCGTTGAGCCTGCTCAACATCTATTGAGCCATTGACATCATTGAGCCTGCTATTGACATCCCGCCACGTAAACACTGCCGCACACAGTCTCTCACGTAGGCGGAATCAGAAGCGGAGTAAAGCGCTGCTTAGTTGTATGTTGTTGTTGTTGTTAAGATTCAGCTACTGGGAACTAAAAGTTCCAAGTAGCACGGGCTATGGTGAGCCCGTGATGGACTTGCCTGGCACAGGAACGGGGCTGAAACTTTGCTTAGTAGAGGCTTTATGCACTATACTTAACTTACCCATGCATCTTCCTCAGTGTATCATATGGAAGTACCCTTGTATAAATAAAATATTTTTGTTATTATTATTTGTTATTATTATTATAAAGCGGTAAGTCAGTATGACTATAAAATACTTAGGAAGGACTATGAGGGCACGCTAAGAGCTGGGGTATGAGGAGGGAGTGAAGGGACGGTGCCCAACCACTTGCACCATCGGGAATCGAATGACGTCGCTATAGACAACGAAAGAGTTAAGAGGCCATTCACTCGGGTTCCTTGGTAGGAAGGTTCTTGACGATAGGGACATGTGAATCACTGCATGATTCTTCACCTCTTCATGCACTGATTCACATGTAAACAAGAGGAAACGTGTGTGTGTGTGTGTGTGTGTGTGTGTGTGTGTGTGTGTGTGTGTGTGTGTGTGTGTGTGTGTGTGTGTGTTTCGGAAGGATGATATCCGCTGATTAATGGTTTGGAGGGGTACACATTGTGAATGATGGGGGTGTTGGTGCAGGCGTGGCGGGCGGCGCGGGAGAGGAGCCACTCGCCGGCCTCCCTGGAGGTGCTCACCCTCGAGTTCTACTTCCACGTGTACTTCGCCACCCTTCCCCTCCGCCACGGACACAAGGAGGTGAGGCCTCTTCCTCCTCTTTCCGCTTTGTCTCATTCTCTTTCTGTGTTCTGTCTTTTCTGTTTCTCCTCTTCCATTCAAGAATAATTTTTAGTATCTTAGTGGAAGGAATGGATTACTGATATCTCTATTTGAAATAATAATATTAAGCAGCTATTGCCTTTTGAAATTGTGTATAAATGTAATAATTGTACGATAACACTTTGGTTATATCATCATATATAGAAGGACGGCTTGTCCTTCTTCTCCCTCAGGACCACCTGGCGGCCATGGCAGTGTTCCGGAGGTTCCTGGAGACGTGTCCACCGCGAGTGGGCACCGTACAGGACCTGCTGCCCTTCTACGCCCTCCCGTACGTCCCCGACCCCACCCTCCACCCCGCCTTCAGGCCAGTCTTCCAGGTATTTCTCTCGGAACACACCCTCTTCCTTCACCCCAGTCCTGCAGGTAATTACCTAAGTGTAGTTACAGGATGAGAGCTACGCTCGTGGCGTCCCGTCTTCCCAGCACTCTTTGTCATATAACGCTTTGAAACTACTGACGGTCTTGGCCTCCACCACCTTCTCACCCAACTTGTTCCTAACATGAAGGTGCAGTCCTTCAGGAGAGGCCGGGCTCCATCCTTTCTTCACCTCAACCTCTGAGGTACTGGACCTCGTATCCACCTTACCAGGCCACATAATGTGAAGGTTTTTGATTGAAAACTTAGAATTCAATTGTTGTATCAAGCTTTGAGGTTCTACTGCCGGTGTTTCCTTTACAACGTCGAGTGTGTTCATAAGCTTAAATTACCGCCGTGCCTTACATCGGTAGGAATGATTACATGGGAGCTGTGATTATCTTTGTCACAACACACCATAATATTATTCCGTTGGAATAAACTGAGAAATTTACGTTTTTAATTATTATTTTGAGGAGTGTGTACGGTATAAAGGGCTACTCCGAGAGAGAGACGCCACAACGTTAGGTCAGTACTACACAGGCGGCCCCTCCGACCACCTGCTGTCATGCCCGACTGAAAGATGTTACTATTTGATTGATTTGATTAATATTTGATTGATTTTGATTTCCAGACATCTCATGGCAACAACGCGTGTTATGATAACTTTTAATTGTATAATTTTTTCGTTTAAATGCGAACAAATCTGTTGATATAGGTTTAGTTTAAAAATGTTTGAGTTCTTCCCAGTTATTTGATTTGATTATAATCGTATTACCATATAGCGGTTTGACGGTTTCCACCTACTGGTGGAAACCGCTGGCATCATACAAGTGTGTATGATCCACCTGACTGTGATGGGTGTGTGCAGGATCCGTGGGTCCACGAGCTGCGGGGGCGCCTCTGTGGGTTCCTGGGGCGCCGGCCCACAACCTCTCCCCGCCCCGCCATCTTCTCCTACCTCCACCGCCACCACCACCACGCCTCCAGGTACGGCGCTCTGCCTCCACACACCTCGCACCCACAGCTAGGTTATACCACCAGGCCTCCATATGCTTCCACCACCTCTACCACCACCACCACCATCACCACCACCACCACCACCACCACCAGCCAGGGTAGGGCCCTCTCATCTTAGCTGTGTCGAACCATCGCCTATTAACACCATTCTCCAGCGCTTATTCCACTCAGTACCATTACCATCTGTTCCTGGGCAACAGTCTGGAGCTCACAGGCAACTGTTCCAGTCGTCACTAATCCCACACACTAGAAACAGGACATTGGGGCAGCAGTATTTAGGTCCACCCGCCGCACTGTTCATTCATGGTTTTAGTGTTAAGGAGCCGCCCTCCCTCCATGTGTTCAACTCTCAGTTTGGTTGGTGTGACTTGTTATATAGATGTGTTATAATATTGATGGCGTGGGGATGTAAGGCATCAAGATGATGTGAGTCCTTTCACTCCGCAGCGTCGGGGCGGCGTTGGTGGCGCAGGAGTCTGCGGCCTCGGCAGTTAGGTCGCAGCGTGTTCTCCGTCGCCGGCTCCAGAGACTGCAGGAAGATTACCACAAGCTTATAGGTAGGTGGTTGGTGAGGGGTCGTGGTGATTGGAAACATCATACAAGCGTGTGGAAAGAAAAAATACGGTTGTATTAATCATACAAGTGTAGGATAGAAGGTAACCTACAGGTGTCTTGGTACAGGAGTGTCATGGGAGCTGACGCAGGCGCTGGAGGCGGCAGTGAGAGGGGAGAGAGTGGACCTGGAGGGGACGCTGGCAGCCTGCACCCACCGCTACCCCGAGCTCTTCACACTGACCCTGACAGCAGACACGACGGTACGTACACCAGCCACACTCCTCGTCACGCACGCTCACCAGGCGTCATATGTACACTCTTGACCACCCTAACTTATTTCAAGATTGATTGATAAAGATTAAGTCACCCAAGAGGTGGCACGGGCATGAATAGCCCGTAACCTTATTTCAAGTTACATTGCCGCTCTAATGATCACGAGAGACATCTCCCATCACGCAGGGTGCAGTCGCACCTCCACAGATCTCCAGTATCAGCTCTTGATACTGGTAATGGCTCAAAAGGGGCACCACTTACGGGCTATTCATGCCCGTGCCACCTTTTGGGTGGCTTAATCTTCATCAATCAATCAATCTCTAATGATGCATCCTATTAGGTGAGTAGAGGCGAGGTGAGTGTGAGATGAGGTGAGGTTATGTGATGTGAGGAAAGGCCCACACGATGCAATATGATGAAAGGTGAAGCACTTTGAGGCCAGGCGTACCATAAATCCTTATTTATATTTCACTCGTTTATCATTTATCACATTACGGGCTATTCGTGACCGTGCCACCTCCTGGGTAGTGTAATCTTCATCAATCAATCAATCATTTCTGGGTTTAGAGAGCACTCCCGGTAGACCAGTCTGGTGGTGGATGTACGCCCACCCCGGTAACTGTATAGTTAACAGATTTTGTTTATATATTATATCAGAAGTTTTGTTTTACTTCTTAAATTATTCAATTAGTTGTGTATTTGTCGATGTGATCACTAACGTGAGTGTTAGCAGAGGTAATGGACAATTATAAACACCAGAAGTAAACCCAAAACTTAATTTATTTATATTAAAGGCGTTTTTTCCCCCTGCCTGCACTACCACCAGGCGGGGCCAGCGACCATTCTGCTGGAGTCGATGCAGCGGTGTCGTCGCCGCCCGGGGGTTTCGGCGCCCGTCCCTGCCCTCGACTTCGAGCGTGTGCGGGCCGACCTTGGTGGTGCCCCGGAGACCCATGTTCTGCTCTTGCTGCAGGCGCTCAGACATGTGAGTTGTGGCGGTGTGGGTCTTCCAGGTGCCTGCAGGCGCGCAGACATGTGAGTTGTGGGTGTGTGGGTCTTCCAGGTGCCTGCAGGCGCTCAGACATGTGAGTTGTGGCAGTGTGGGTCTTCCAGGTGCCTGCAGGCGCTCAGACATGTGAGTTGTGGGTCTTCCAGGTGCCTGCAAGCGCTCAGACATGTGAGTTGTGGCGGTGTGGGTCTTCCAGGTGCCTGCAGGCGCTCAGACATGTGAGTTGTGGGTCTTCCAGGTGCCTGCAAGCGCTCAGACATGTGAGTTGTGGGGGTGTGGGTCTTCCAGGTGCCTGCACACGTACCTTGGTCTGCTCTCATATATCCCAAGAGAGTATTCCAGTTCTTTATGGGAGTATTGGAGGTCAAAGCAAATTCCCCCGGGCGATCATGTACAAAGGAACGATGGTTGGAGGTAAATACGTATTCTTCGTAGAATCCGGAGCTACGTATTAGACTAATTTTCCTGCATGTAGCTAGTGTGGGGCGGGTGTGAGAAAGGAATAGTGGCACGAATTAGTTTTCTCAGAATTGTCTGATTATATGCTACTTCCAGTAGGAGCCTCCTTGTGTAGCTCTACTCTCTTGAAAGCGATATAACATTTATTATTGATAAAAAAAACACATTGATGTGTTTGTATGTGTTTTGTAAAGATTTGAAGTACACGAAGTCTTTCACAATCTCTTGAGTACATTATCAAGATCTGAGTATATGGTTTGGACGAGACTGAGATGTAAGTCTCGTTCAACCCATGACATACTCAGACCTTGATCATGGAGAGTGTGAAAGACTTAGTGTGATTCAAGTCTTTACATAACATACACAAACATAAGTGTGGATTTTTTTATCCTCTTGTTATTATGTCTGTGACAAGACATTAACATTACTTAATCACTTACATCACTTTGGTTGTTGCAAGTTGGAACTAAACCTATTTCTGTACAGTAATCTACAATTACCTACGCCTACCCATGCAAGATTTAGCTGGCATTTCTGTCCGATTCGTGCATCACAAAAAGGAATTAATTTGCAAGAGTTTAACCGGTAAGTGAGGACGATGTTGCTTGGGTTGGTGGTGACCAGGACCTCCCTGCTGACGAGACTTGTGTTGCAGAGGGTGACGAAGGTGACGACGGGCAGCGTACGTCAGGCAGTCGTCACGGCCTACGTGCGGGGCGACGTGCTGGGCCTCCGGGGGGCGTGCAGGTCTTGGACGCGGCTGGCCACCGCACTCACCACTCCTGAGTCACAGTTCCTGCCTCAGGCGGCCGCCAGACTCATCAACGCCCTCACCGCCTTCAACGCCGGCAGGACCTACCTCGCCAGGTACCGCCCCTCACCGTAATTTAAAGCTAGATTTTACACAAAAAGTCTAGTTTGCTTTGGCATTGCTTAATATAAATTAGACATCCACCCGATTATTGGTTGAAGGATTAAGCGGGGAGATGTACCGATGGGTCAACAGGTGGGATTGATTGTTCTTCTTTATACTGTTCTTGATGTATTAGAAGAAGTTGTATTCCCGGGTAAACTCTGTAAGTTTACCGGGAAGTTGCGGTACACAATGACACAATTTGTGGTGTTCTGACACTTTTTTAAATGTAATATTTTGTATGGGATTTCCACTTTACCAGGTTGAAGTGTTTTGTTAATAAGTGTCAAGTATATTCCAGTGTCTGTTAAAATAGTCAGTTGAAGATCTATATTATAGTTGAAATGGAGCCTTTTGCCCAAACCCTTTACCTAAATCTTTTACCTTTCGGCGCCGTGGAGAGGGGGGGAGGGGACCTACTGCATGGGTAACAGCATCTCCCCCATATCAAAGCCTGGTGCGCCCTGGAGAGGCCACTCCAGACTGACAACCAGAGCGCAGCTCCATAGTCTCCTATGACTGATGGATGCCTACTACTACTACCTAAACTCAAAAGATACATCATTTACCTGTTCTGTGAGTGATGTGCTCATCTTGAGAACATTGAGCATATATTACATACCTCAAGAAGACAAACCAAACTTTAGTGAGATTACCAATACCTCCGTTAGTGAGTAGCATCAGTATAGAGAAGAATGAGATTGGTCATGTGTTCGATAATACGAACACATCTCTAGTACGGCACAAGTAAAATGTTTATTAAAAATAAATGTTTATTCAGGTAAAGTACATACATACAAGAGGTTATACAAAAATTGATAGATTTATAGATAGAGCTAGTACATACAATGCCTAAAGCCACTATTACGCAAAGCGTTTCGGGCAGATTATCAAGTGTGTAGATTACAGACTAGTTGGTTGCCCGGGACCAAAGAGCTAAAGCTCAACCCCCGCAAGCACAGCTTGGTGAGTACAACTAAGCGTAGTGCTTGATCAAATGCATTTTCAGGTAAGTTTTATAGTTTTGTGACATAAATTTAAAAATATGTGATGCTTAATATTATAGGATTATTCGCTCGTCTCTTCTTTAGGGTTTTAAGTTTTTATAAGATCATCAATGCAATGATTGCAAAATCAATTAAAGAATTACAAGTTGTAACTTTGATAATTTATTTAACATTTTCCATGATAAATGATTTTTTATGAAATAGAACGTAAGGTCACGGGGCATTATGTTGGCAGTATAGTCAGTTTGCACAGAGGAATCTCGCTAATAACTCTCTCGGGAACTCTATATTATTAAGAATTTACTACCACAAAGATGACTTGTTTCAGCTACTTCAGTATTGTAGATGATTTTATGATTTGTGTAAAAGATGTTTGTATAAAGGTTAATTTCTATACAATGTAAGTTTCATTGTAAACTTGACAGTGTAAATTAGTGGTACTAATGTTAGTGGAAAGTATAATTTAAAATTATATTTTTTTACGCATAGAATGCTTATTTATGCAGAAACTGTGCATAGTTATTATCGCTGCGCACGTTAAACATATACAGGTTAACTTAATTTTGCTTTGTCTTGATATCTTGTAATTCAAATGTATTTGTGACATGCATGGTGGTGCGTGGTGGTGCGTGGCGGTGCGTGGTGGTGGTGCGTGTATGGTACGTGCCGTGTTGGATGGTTGGGGGGGCCGTCAGCGAGGAGGTGTGCCAGGTACTCCTGCAGGCGCTGCACGCCGACCACCCACACTCGGCCGCCACCGATATGGTCCTGGCCGCCCTCCAGAAGCTCTCTATAAGGTACCTGCCTCTCTTTTTGTGTGTTATTTTTGTAACCTGTTATTAGCAGGCCTTATAGTTTTTTTTTGCCTGCCATTGCTCATCGTAAGCTTTATCCTCCTGGTGTTCCCTGAGATGCTCTCTGTAAGGTGACATCCTCCACGCATGCCCAATGTTTTCCTTGTCGACCCACTCCATGTCGGGCCTATAGTCAACCTCAGCTGAGTTCCTGGTCCCCCATAGGTACGCCTCTCTTGCAATATCTGTAACTTTTCCAATTTCGAAAATATTTTAATATGTGCAAGAGACGCATCATATTTTTTTGACGAACAGTTTCGTTAGCAATGACTATTATTCCCTGTTATTTCTTCTATCTTAATTGCTGTTCCTTTCAGCAGCTACATCTCGTGTAGTTACTTATATACAAATGACACCAGTTTCCATAACCTGTCTCCGTTCTGCCCAAGTTTATATTGGCGTAGAAGATCATACTGAAATATGTTCTCACACTTTTTCTTATAAATGACACCGGGCTCAATGTTTGGCGTCAGCATGTTAAAACTGAGTTCCCGGATAAGTAGTGAATAACTTCCTAGTGTGGAGAGTATATTGCTCCATCAAACTGGCCTCGTAACTGTGTTACTGCTTCAATAGATCACCGTCAGTAACTTGAAATTCATCTTATTATTTGTTCTGTACTGTACTTGTAAGGACAGACATGACTACATTGTCACATTACCATCAACGCGACAACACTTCTTTAGTTTATTTGTCTATATAACATATATACGATAAAAAGTTTAAATAATTGGAACTGGAGATCAATAGCCTGATAAGAGGTGATACGCGGTGCGTGTTACGGTACAAATTCCCACCACGGGCAGTAATGTTCCCCCGCATCTGAGCAACGTTATCTTGTGGTGTCGGCTCAGGGGCGTGGTGCAGGAGGCGTTGATCGAGGGCGGGGCGGTGGAGTGGCTGGTGAACACCCTGGCCGACCTCCGCGCCCTCACGCCCTACACGCAGGAGTACGCTGCTGCCCTCTTCATGAACCTGACTCTGCGCTCCTCCGGCCGCGCCCGCTGCCAGCCTCTGGGTGCCACCCTCCTCCCGGCACTCATACAGCTTCTCACTTCAGTGCAAAGCCACGTAAGCCATCGCCATTCAGTACATATTTTACACTGTCGAAAAATGTTAATTACGGTTTTGTTGTGATTACTCTTTAGCGGTATGATTGAATGTTAAAAGTATATATGTGTTATTAGTGGGTGTCTGGACGCAGGTGGTGCCGTATGTGACGGGGGCGCTCTACAGCCTCCTCTCACACTCTGGTCTCCGTCAGGAAGCCTTCGACATGGGGCTGGACTCCACACTTGAGCGCCTGGCGCAGGTATACTTTCTTCTCGACGATATACTCGGAACTCTGGCTCACAACAATATAACGTCCCTGCTTAGACCGACTTAAGATTTTATTCCTAAGTTCCTGTCATTATATTGAGATCATATAAGTACAATATTTTTCATATATATATATATATATATATATATATATATATATATATATATATATATATATATATATATATATATATATATATATATATATATATATATATATTTTGTTATAATTACCGCATAGTATGTCATAAGTTGTCAGTTAGTTTCGCATATTATATATATAATATATTGTTTGGGAACACTTGGTATGTTGGGTGGAGCAGGGCGGCAGCACGGAACAACGGCGACAACTGGAGTATGTTGTGGAGCAGATCCGTCGTGACCCTCCACTCTCTCCACCACCCTCGCCCGACCCCGTCCTCGACATGGAGGTCAGTCTCCACCACTACACTCCACCTACCACACTCATCATCACTCGCTACGCCTCCACTCTTACACGTGATTCAAGCGTCTTAATATTTTATTCTTTGGAACCTAGCATGGTGTCACCCAGTCCCTCTGCCCCACTCCCTGGCACTCATTTTAATATAGTACTCATAACATCACTCTCCTCAAAAGGGGCGCTGTTATATATTTTTTCAAATTTATTCAGAAAACTCATTCTGTCCGAATATTGATTTATTTGTAAATATTAAAGCTATTAAATTTCGTAAAGGCACGTTTCATGAGAAATTATTATTTTTTTTACTTGGATATTAATTGGCCAATACTAGTCCTGCAGCGTAGGACTGGCCACCCATATCGCAGCCCATTGTTTATTAGATATATTGAGATTCTGTCAAAGTTTGATACTGCTTTTATGTGAAAGGACTACCATCATTAACACTAGAAGCATTGAAATATCTCATCATTTAAAAAGGACGCTCTAAATTTAAGACGGAGGCAGGGACGGTTGCGTCACACACAACACAAGGTCTTATAGCGTACACAAGGTTCACTATCCCCTCTATCATTTCATACTGGTGTTATAGTATCTTCATAATAAAATGCTCTTACTGAAAACCGAATCAACCCTTCATAAAATATTCCCGGTGAGTGTATTATCACCGGGAGTGCATTCAGCTATACTCTTAAGGTGAAAAATACGACTGGTTGTTAAATCCTTGACATTTTTTAGTACCGCCATAACCTTCAACTCCTCTTGGAGTTCGAGTATACTCCCACATATGACATTACCATACCCATGTGACATCACCACCCACGTGTGACATCAAGCCGCCCCCTACGAGACATCAGCAGCCTGGCGTGCATGAGTATACTACTACTACCTCTGCAGGAGGACCCGGAGTGGCTGGAGGAGGAGCTGGACGTGGACGACCCGGTGCGAGCCCCACCCCACGCCCCCGCCGGCGAGGACCTGCTGGCCTGGCGCTACACCCTACACCCGGGTAACCCGCCTCCCACTCCTACACTCGCTCTCACCTGGCATACACTAGCTCTAAGGTGATGCGTTGATATTTTACAGTTTGACACCTGCCAGAAGCATGTATCTAACGTGAGTCTGTCCACAGGCGAGGCTGAGGACGCTGAACATAGACGAGACATGGCGCCTGCAAGGTACAATTATTATTATTATTATTATTATTATTATTATTATTATTATTATTATTATTATTATTATTATCAAAACATGCCTGCTGAAATGATAACTTATAGTTTCACTTTGTATATAATTTTGCAGCCACTTATCTAGAAGTTATTTTCAAACCGACTCGTTAATAACTTTATATATATATATATATATATATATATATATATATATATATATATATATATATATATATATATATATATATATATATATATACTTGGACAGATATTACACGCTGCTCGCCATAAAAACACTTAATCCAGAGAAATCACAAAATTAGTCACTCTATCTCAAGAGTTATCAGCATATGTATAACATTGAATATATTCACTTAATGACTGAGTCAATTATACATTTTTGGTTATTAATGTGATCTGGAGTTATTGACTAGCCTGGCGTTCCTTCCAAAAATGAACTACAAATTATTTCCTGTTCACTCGATTACTACACCTGGAGTTCACCTTGTTCTACAATGACCAAGTGATCAAAGTGGATCACTATTTTCATCCTTTGAGCACCAGATTCTTTATAGCTCAAATATGGTACCTTAATTGATCTCACAGATGTTAACAACTACAGACCTATATCAATCCTGCCAAACTTGTCAAAAATTTTGAAAAACTAATCTATAAGCAGCTTTACTCATATCTAGCCAAACTCAATATACTTACCCCTTGCCAATATGGCTTCAGGCCCAAAAAAGCACTAACGATGCACTTATTAGTATGCTTAACTCGATTCATACAGCTCTTGATCAAAATGAGTTCCCTGTTGGGTTATTTGTGGACCTGCGTAAAGCTTTCGATACTGTCAACCACCAAAACCTTCTTCTTAAATTACATCATTATGGTGTCAGAGGACACTCCCTACAATACCTCAAATCCTACCTTACTGACAGGCTCCAATGTGTTTCTGTGAATAATACAATTTCTCCCACACTACCCATCAACATTGGTGTTCCCCAGGGCAGCATACTTGGCCCTCTCCTCTTTCTCATCTACATTAATGACCTTCCAAATGCCTCCCAACACCTCAAACCAATTCTATTTGCTGATGACACAACCTTCATTTACTCCAGTCCTGATCCCCTTGCTCTAAATGCCACAGTAAATACTGAGCTTAATAAAGTCCATCTGTGGCTAACTGCCAACAAACTCACCCTTAACATTGACAAAACTTTCTATATTCTGTTTGGCAATAAATCCTCTAATCAAATAAATCTCAAAATAAACAATACCCAAATTTGTAACAAATTAGATGGCAAATTCCTTGGCATTCTCATTGACCACAAGCTGAATTTCCAGGGACACATTCTAAACATATCAAAAAAAGTTTCAAAAACTGTGGGCATTCTTTCTAAGATCAGATATTATGTACCACGCCCTGCCCTGGTGACTCTCTATTACTCCCTTATCTATCCATATCTCAACTATGGCATTTGTGCTTGGGGCTCTACTACCCAAAATCACTTACGTCCTCTAATTACTCAACACAAAGCTGCTATTAGGACAATATCCAATTCTGGCCCCAGACATCACTCGGTACCCCTACTCAAATCTCTGAATATGTTAGACATTAAGTCACTGCACATTCTCTCATTTGTATTATACATATATAAAACGCTAAACTATAATGCCAATCCTGATCTCAAAAGCTTCATAGAAGGTTGTAACAGAACCCATGAGCACCACACCAGAAATAAATACAGTTTTGATATTCCTAGAGTACGACTAAATCAAACCAGAAATGCTCTACAAATCAAGGGGCCCAGAATGTGGAATGACCTTCCCAACCATGATAAAGACTGTACCTCTCTCAACCAGTTTAAGTTAAAAACGAAGCTATACCTAATAAATTCCATGTAACCCACCTTACCCCCCTGTTGTCAACCCATGTATATTTTTTGTTTTTTTGTTTTTCAAATCAACGCTGTTTGAATGTAATTTTCTGTAATAATTTGTAATTGTATTTGTGCTGCTTTTTCAACAATGTTCCCCCCTCTTTTACCTCTATTTTTTATATGTACTCATCACATCTTTTCTTTTTACCCATTAGTTTTAAGCTTTAGTCATTAATGTTTTTCCTGCCCGAAACGGTTTGCGTAATAGTGGCTTTAGGCATTGTATGTACTAGCTCTATCTATAAAGCGAACAAACTTTGTAAAATCTCTTTATGTATGTACCTTACCTAAATAAAAATTATTATTATTATTATTATTATATTATTATTATAATTAACACTAGTAAAAAAAGTAAATGAAAACTGGTAGTCTATGTCCTTAGAGTTGTATGGACTTGCCGAAGTGTCCTCATCTTATTGAGTCATTATCAAGAGTTTAATAATTTAATTTTTTTATTAATTTCTGGTATACAGACTCAGTGAGGCGAGGACACTTCTGCAAGTGCATATAACTCTAGGGACATAGACTACCAGGTTTAATTTACTTGTTTACTAGTAACAAACACGCGATCAGGTGATTGTTAGCCGCACCCTCTTCACTGTACGCGCTGCCACCCCGCGACTGTGATCTGCAGGGGACGAGTTTATCCTGTACCGTCCGTCAGGTCGTGGTGCAGCAGCCCTGTCTTCCCTGTCAGGGACTAGAGTTCCCTAGCGTGTGTGGATGAGGAAGAGCCTCATCCACACGTGAAATTGTTTCAGGATCAGCGGCCGCCCTGTTATTATAACTGTTCCCCTGGTCTGAATTGACGGCGAATGTTTTCCCTGAGCAAATATTCCCTGGTACTTCCGTCCTGTTCTACAATCTCCACTAAAGTGATGCGCTTCTGCCACCTCCGTTAATGAAAGGCTGCCTTGCTTTGCCAAAAGGGGGGTGCCCACACTTACCAGTATTCAAATTCAAATGTTTATTCAGGTAAAGTACATACATACTAGGGGTGATACAAATATTGCTGAATTTATAGATAGAGCTAGTACATACAATGCCTAAAACCACTATTACGCAATGCGTTTCGGGCAATATGGAGTTCTGTCATTGTTACCTTCCACCCATCAGTCTCTGAGTGGCTGGCTATTACGGGCTAAACGAAGTAAGAAACAAAGCGGGTATTACTTCGTAATACTGTACCCGCTTTTGTGGTCCATAACAAGTTTGAGTTACAGCATTCCGACAGCCCGTGTTGATAGTATGATGCTGTTGCAACTTGAGTCTGATGAGGATGGGGGGCGGGGAGCCATCACTCATCAGGTGATGGCAGGTGCGAGCGACGGAGAGGCACGGGCCAGCTACACTAGCATGCCAGCCCGTCCTCTCCACTCTTCACAACCTCACTAAACTTGTGTACTAAATTGTCCCAACCTATGCTAGCCGAGGACCCATGAATAAACAACGGGGAACGTCTATTTTGAGAGCTGCTTTGCTTTTTAGTTCAGGTTTTGCCCATGGGGGGGGGGGAGAATTATAGGTCAAAATGCGATTCTAGAGGAGGATCAGCGCACTGACCAGCCTCACGGGACTCTAAGTCGTAGCCTACAATTGTACACACTACGTAGTACTACAATTATATAATTGCTAGTAATCACAGCGATTGTGTCGTGATTGTAACTAACAATAAATTTTGACATTTATAATAATAACACCAGCATTAACATCAGTAGCAGGTGACCTTTCACTATCGCGATGAATACAATTGTATGCTTATTTCTCTGTCCAGGTCCGCGCCAGTGGTGCCCTGGGACCCTCGACCCTACAACCCTAATCCCAGACCAAACTCCGACGGCTTCGTCACCCAGGTACAGTGCCTCACAGCTTCGTCACCCAGGTACAGTGCCTCACAGGCTTGTCACCCAGGAAGTCAAGGGTAACTTCCCTTGCTGCTCTCGTGTAGGCATATCTTGAAAGATATTTAAATAATTTAAGTTGTCCATTGAAATATTATATAATAATTCCTGCTTGCCGCCTTCTCTTAATAATTACTTACATCGTGGTGTCAATATCAGCTGCAGCATAGAGTGCCACAGCAGGAGCAGACTCATCAGCAGGCGCAGCACCTGCAGGCAGCAGGAGGGCAGTGGGACTACCCTTCTGACACCGACGCGGGACGAGGTGCTATGTACACTTCCCGTTCCAAGTGAGTACCACCGCGCATGTCCCCGCGCGCATAGTTATAATAGCGTGTTCATTTATTTTCAAACAACTTCTAATAAGTTATGTATATGACTGTACACATGAACAGAAATATAATCACACACACAAAAAAATGATGTTGACAGTTCTCAGTAAACAGTTTTACGAGCAGGTCATTGGAGGTGGAAAGTGGGACTGGTGGTGGATGTGAAACAGGAGACGATGGCGGAGAAGGAAGTTACCGTGAAGAGCGGCATGGCAGTAGGGAGGGAGAGTGGTCCCTGCCGCTACGAGGCCTCAGGTCACCGCCACCCACACGTCGCCACGACCCACAAAGGACCCATGACCCACAAGGGCGCCAGGACCCAGATGGGCATCAGTTTGTTCCACCCGTGGCTCGAGAACAGGGGCATGCTTCAGGTGGGTGTTCTGACTCCTCTTGAGGAAACAGATGGAAACTCATTGTGGATGGCGTTTCACTCCCACGTTATGCACAATTACATAGCTCCAAATTCTCACAATACATTCTTTTTCGCAATGATGTTTGCGTTCATTTAGAAGGAAGATTCCTGTTGCAATTGTACAATTGTAGTTATTTATTCTGCAACCCCATACGTGTCCTATGAGCAGTGGTGAAAAGTGAGTCACACACACAGCCCGAGATCTGAGGCTCAATATTCATTTATATTAAGGAACTCATTTTAGTTTTCAAAGAACATTGTTAGACAACTAAAAGGTAATACATATTTTACGTGTACTCTCAAGTAGGTTGAGGTACAAGACGAGCAGCTTATAAGATGGACAGACCTCACACCCTCTAGAGCAGATGATGCACAAAATCTGGCCACCAGTTATTTTTGGTTAATGCTAATAACGTAATTGATTATCAATCATTATTGAACATGGAATAGGAGTGCATGTTTAACGTAAAAGAACTTTTTTAGAGAGAGTAAATATTTCATGTGTTGCATGAAGCATATTATTACAACATTATACTTATAGTAGAAGGGAGAACGGGAACTGCACGTAAAGACACATTGTAGTAACACATAAAGATACGCCGCAGCTCAGTGTTGTGTGAAGCAAATATTGTAAGAGTCCTCATTAAGCTAATGAAAGACGGTTTCTTCTGGTTCTATTTAACTGAGGCTCATGAGGCCGTCTTCAATGCGTAGCTGCTAATAGTGTGAATGTATAGGATGTTGTGTTATGTTACAGAAGGAGAGGAGGAGGAGGAGGACGCCGGTGGTGCGTCGCCGCCACTGACGTCGCCAGGTGGTGGTCATACCTCCAGGCCCATCACCACCACCTGCCCCGCTGAAGACCTCGTCCCGTACTTCACCCGACATCCCCATGTCCACGATGATCACCATCAAGTATACTTTGTCTTATCCAGCTTAAAATAATTAATGATTGTGTCTCTAGATATATATAATAACAGCTGTTGTGGCAGAGTTTACATTGACTACTTCGGAACATGCGATACAATCACAAAACTAGCGCCGAGAAATAAATGCAAAATGGTATTGAAAACCTGAAAGATGTCTTGATGGCATTCTTACTTTAAAGAGCACGAATGTGTGAGCTGAGTGTAAAGTGAACAAGACTATCTTGGCTAGACAGACTGAAGCTAGACAGGCTGCCAGAGTTGACAGATTATCAGGCTAGTTCATTATTCAGACCACTGTATGTATATAAATATATCATCACACTTGTAAATGTACATATTAACTCATTTTCTCATTGTCTTATTAATTAATCTTGTCCAATACAGAATTCGTCGTCAGGAACATCAGAGATCACTCAGAAGCTGATCCTCCATCATGATGGTGAGGAGGACGTCACCCTCATGTCCGCCAGAACGCCTACAGCAGAACACCAACCCTCCACGCTGGGTAACTCGACTTTCAGACTTGGCGGGCCTGTGCATGACAAAATAGACGAGGAATCAGTAAATGTAGCGAGAGCCACAAATAGCTCACAAGTGAAATCCACAGATGTGAGAGAAGATCTCAAGGGAACACATACGGCTCAGGAAAGACCGGCTACAAACTCATCCGACCCAACTACAAATCTTGATTCAAGAACCTCGGAACCCGAACGACAAACGGAGGTGGAGGCACCACGAGGAGACACAAAAGGAGATCTTCCAAGAAGGGAGGAAATAAAAAAGAGAATCCATGAATCGGTCAGTTCCCCAGCGGCAGCAAGCGGCAACAGCAGCAGCAGCACCGCAAAGAGCAGAAGCCAGAGGAGCAGGTATGTCTGGTCATATCGTAGCCACTCGCTTACTGTATTGTGGTCTCAGCTTCAGACACGGGTAATCGAGAATAATTTTTTGATCATTGGCCAAAATCATTTGCCAAAACATACGTTCCTATATACAGTGCCAGAGTATACATACATGTATATACATACATTAATCTGTGCTCGTTAATTTTTCTGCTGCTTTGCATGTTTAAGGATTTCTTAGTAAGGAAAGACCTTTGCATGCAGCCTGTCAGTACTGACGAAGTTAGTGATCTCGCGTAAACATGAACGAAATGTGTTCTTTAGAACGTTGATCTTTAACATGCCCGACTCCACGTAGTAGGAAAAGTGAAGATTTTCTGTATATTGCACCTCGTGCACGATACAAGGAAATGCATCTTGGACTTTATTACAGACATTCTTATTTTCTCACAACATTAAGTTAATCCGGCCCGGCCCATTTCTCAGACAACATATAACATACACGATATACGACACACGTGAACGACATACATATAGAAACTCATGAACGACATGTATATATGACACACGTGAAGGACATGCATATATGACACACGTGAATTACTTGCAAATATGACACACATGAACGACATATACTCCAGCTTCTCAGTATACATATATACACGGAGAGTTTTCTGTATTCCTGTTCTATGTTCATGACTAAACTGAATTTGCCCGTTAGTCAGTAAGTTTATCTTTTAACCATTGTAACTCTTCCGCTGTTGATAGGCTTTAACCTCAAAACCATTCCGCATAAACTGAGGTTTTTGCTCTGCTTCGGGTATGTCTTTCACAGCCTATCCTGCCTACAGAACTCTACTCTATGACTAGAAAAATTGACATTCAAGAAGTAAGGTAGATTACATGGCGTTGATTAGGAAATACCTAGTTTTTCTCTTAGAGTTATTAGTGGTGAATGAGTGAGGTGACAATAGCTTTCAGCTCGTACAAATAAAGGTAGGTAGGTATACCAAGATAAATTACATTCGCAACGCAGCAGTGACCACAGACAACGAAATAGCTGTAGTGGCCCTAGGCTACTTCTGCCCAGGCTCATCATTGCTAGTCAACACTATAGTGCAGCTCTCAAAGAGAAATCATCGTGGTATTGATCTTTGATTCTGGTTGGGCTTAGATGAGGCTCTCAAACTTATTATACAATTTTTGTGATTATTATTATTATTATTATTTTTATTTGTTACGTGTCTTGGCATCTCGTTAAGAAAGGAGGGTGGAAGCGTGGGTCATAGCATATGGGTGATACTATATATGGTGGTTTTGAAGACAATGCAACCCGTTCTCGCAAATTTAATAAGTCAATATTGACTTATTAAATATGTGCATATGTGACATACTTAACATTATAGATACCCTTAAAAAGATCCATAGAAAACACCGACCTTACCTAACCTTGTTAGTATGTTAAGATAAGCATCTTATTGCTTCGTAATTACAATTATTACCTAACCTATAATAGGTATAGGTTAAGTAATAATTGTAATTACGAAGCAATAAGATGCTTATCTTAAGATACTAACAAGGTTAGGTAAGGTCGGTGTTTTCTATGAATCTTTTTAAGGGTATCTATTATGTTAAGTATGTCACATATGCACATATTTAATAAGTCAATATTGACTTATTAAATTTGCGAGAACGGGTTGGACAATGATATATGCCGGAATTAAAAAAAAATACAAATTTACCAAGCGTGATTCAGACTGTCATTAATGCTAAAGTTACACATATCCGTTATATATATATATATATATATATATATATATATATATATATATATATATATATATATATATATATATATATATAATATTATATAATGAAGAAATGTCACAAGCATGTGATCTTAGGATGCCAGGAATATTTTGTGCATGTAAAGCAAATTTGTGCTATGTTGTGTTTTAAATATTTTATTTTTGATTATACGACTTGCGAATGACACCAGCAGCTTACTTTCTGAAGACCATTATGACTTTTTCTCTACTATAGCTCGTACTACTACTACTACTACTACTACTACTACTGCATCCAGGTTAGGCTTGAAGAAGTCTAACGTGCGGAAAAGTAAGCACTCTTGACGCAAGTTATGAAACACCCCAGCATGTTCACGCTGTTCTGAGCTCACACTGCTCCAGCATGCTGGTGTTCACGCTGTGCTGAGCTCACACTGCTCCAGCATGCTGGTGTTCACGCTGTGCTGAGCTCACACTGCTCCAGCATGCTGGTGTTCACGCTGTTCTGAGCTCACACTGCTCCAGCATGCTGGTGTTCACGCTGTGCTGAGCTCACACTGCTCCAGCATGCTGGTGTTCACGCTGTGCTGAGCTCACACTGCTCCAGCATGCTGGTGTTCACGCTGTGCTGAGCTTACACTGCACTAGCATGTTCGTGTTCACGGTGTTCTGAGCTCACACTGCTCCAGCATGCTGGTGTTCACGCTGTGCTGAGCTTACACTGCACTAGCATGTTCGTGTTCACGGCTGTTCTGAGCTCACACTGCTCCAGCATGCTGGTGTTCACACTGCTCCAGGATGTTAAGTGTTCACAGTGTGCTCCACTTACCCTGCACCAGACATAGTAGCCTCACACAGGCTCCAGCAAGTGTTTATCTCACTATCTGTCCTTATTTGCAGTGTTGCTAGTTTTGTATCATTATGCTGCTATTTTAGGCAATGGATGAAAACGAGAATGTCTCGCATGCGCTTCTAATATTAATATTAAAACAAGAGCTCTGAAGCCTATTATATCTAGCGTATAAAGATCATACTTTCTAAATCCAGTAGGCATAATAAAATTATTCAGATGCCTATACTGGTCTGGTTTATAGGCTTTTCGTTCTTTAACGAATTTTTATATTCCTAACTATTTTCGATCTGGTTTTTCTAAGCAAAAATAAATAAACTTTACTAACTAGAGTTATGCAAAGTTATGTTTTAAAAACTGTTCTAGTTGTCATTCGTTACCATTGTTCTGAATAGACTCCGGAATGTCATGGTTCTATTAAATAAGGTACTAGTATCAGGATCTATTAAGCGAGATTTTAGTGGGTTATGAGGATAATACGTGACATTCTAGTGAATAATGATCTTATTAGTGAGATCCTAGTGTCGTAAGCTTTTTAAATGAAATCCTATTATCGTGATCCTTTTAGTGAGATGTTAGTTGCCATAATCCTATTGAATGATATCATAGGAGTCATGATCCTATCAGCGAGATATAATGAATTTTTATCGTATTGAAATCAGGAAAGAAATGCGATACTCCGGTTTCCCTGCAGACAAAATATATATTCTCGCCAACCCTAACATATTTGTCGAAATATTAGTATAATCTGCCGTTTAGGACAACCCACCGAGCCTAAGGATAGTTTTGTACTTTTATTCTGGGTCTTAGCTTGACTGGGAATTGATGTCATGTCTTGCGTTCATAAGGAAATTAACAAAAAAAATATTTTTCCTACCTATTTGCTTACCCTATTTTGTCAGCATGTACAGTAATAGATAACACACGTGTATTATATTTATTGGTCTTGTCATTAATCTCTTATCACAAAAATGTCATATTTCCAGTATTATCGAGCCAAATAGACTAACTGTAGCAAAGTTAACTCTACCTTTATGTCTAGAATCCAATAGATATGTGTTGGCGTGTTGTTAATGTGTAAATTCATTGTTCAGTATTTAATGTGTTTCACTGTAACTTGGTGGCAGCAGTTGCTGGTGAGTGCGAGGGAGGTACTCAGCATGTTGTGTGCATGTCGCCTCCAGAAGCACTCTCTCAGGCACCTAGACACTCATCACTCGAGCCACCTACGGAGGCCTCTAAAGAAGCACCAAAAGGAGTACTGTCAGGGGCACATAAGGAGGCACTTAAAGGAGCTTCTACGGAGGCGTCCAAAGGAGCTTCAAATGAAGCACCAAATGTAGCTTCTATGGAGACGCCTAAAGGAACCTCTAATGAGGCACTCAAAGGGGCTTCTAAGAAAACACATAAAAGGATGTCGACGGAGATACTTAAGGTGACACTGTCAGGGGAACCTCAAGTAGCTTCTGAGGAGCAAGCGCCTCAAACAGCATCAATGGTGACATTAAAAGGAGCATCATCAGGGGCATCTAAAGAAGTGCCTACCGGAGTTCCAGAAGTGAAGATGCTCTCGCGACGAGCCAGTGTGACTCCGGCTCGATTACCCCCACCTGATCCCCCGAAAGGTTAGTATCGTAGAAATTTCGAGTCGCGGAAAGAGTGCATGAATGTATCATCTCACAAAATAAACGCATTGGTATGGCCTTCTCCTTCACATAAAACTTATAAGCGATCTCTACAGCTGTGTCAAGCCCATATCATTCCTCTACAGCTGGGCCAAGTCCTGGCACTTTCCTAACTACTTCTCCTTCCTCTACAGCTGGGTCAAACCATAGCACATACTCTCCACCTCGTCTTCCCCTTGAAAGCTATTTATGTATGCCCACTTTACCTTCTTCCTTTTGTATGTTTTAACTAAAAGGCGAGATTCACATCTACAAATACACACAATTAATAGAAACCAATCGTTATTGCTATTATTTTAATATATATAGAGAGAGAGATGCTTAAACACACGGATATAACATACCTGCTCTCTGGCCGGAGTATATGATTCGTCTACCGTTGATTTAAAAGCACTTATGACAAGAAACAGGATTCGTCAGTCACTGCATTATGCGTTCGCAAGTTGGGAAAACAGTGCCAGAGTTGGATCTCGGCCCTGAAAGCTCTGTTAAATAAGAGAGAGGATGCAGACGAGGAGTCACAATAACGTGGCTGAAATATGTTGACCAAACCACACACTAGAAAGTGAAGGGACGACGACGTTTCGGTCCGTCCTGGACCATTCTCAAGTCGATTGTGAGAGAGAGGATCATAAATTTCAATTGAATCTTCAACATACATATTGAAAATAAACCCCCCGTGCATTAAGATTATTTTCATACATTGCTAGGAATTGCCTCCGACGACGTTTCAATGTTTAAAAAGATGGTAGAAATTGAACTAGAGTTCTCATCAAATATATTTCGAATAACTATTTTGACGACTAAAGTTTATATAAAATCAGTCTAGTGGCAACCACTCGTTGCATTATACGACAGTCTAATGGCACACTTCGTCCATTTTTAAGACGGTAGGTAACCCATACCCAGCGTCTTAAACGACCAGTCATTAATTAATTGTTCAGTTATAATGATCAGGAGTGTAATAGCCAGTATTTTTTCCTGGCATTTACTTTCCTTTCAGGGGGCACTAAATGCATGAAGAGTAAGCACAGTATAACGTTTTTTACCTCAGTATTGTGCTGCTGTGAAGCATGTGAACTATAACATGAATGTGGTGTTCTCACGTGAACAGTGTGTGTGTGTGTGTTTTATACTTTTTAATCACAGCTCTCATATATATATATATTATATATAATATGCATGTATATATGGCACATTAGCACACAATGTGTGATCACTTCGAAAAGAGTATTATTGTAAACAAGATATAAAGCAATATATAAGTGATATACAGTAATACCCTGCAAGGGGCCGAGTCAAAAAGACACTAAGAATGTGTTCAGATACCACGTTCCATTTTTGACACTTAGTTTCACAGAGTGTGTCCAGTTCTGGGAAGATTTATCATTCTTCGTTTCTTCAGGATAGAAAAGTGTTGCCTGCAAACCGCGCGCAACTTCTGATTTTCGTTCAACCTTAATGTTGGTGTGGTTCCTGTGGTTCCTGTACCGTGAGACTATGAACGGTGTACCGTGAGACTATGACGTGTACCGAGAGGCTATGATGGTGTACCGTGAGACAATGACGTGTACCGAGAGGCTATGATGGTGTACCGTGAGACAATGACGTGTACCGAGAGGCTATGATGGTGTACCGTGAGACAATGACGTGTACCGAGAGACTTATGATGGTGTACCGTGAGACAATGACGCGTACCGTGAGGCTATGATGGTGTCCCGTGAGGTTGAGGTGGTGCTCCTTAAGGCTATTTCCCTGTAACCTTCGTGTGTGTGTGTGTGTGTGTGTGTGTGTGTGTGTGTGTGTGTGTGTGTGTGTGTGTGTGTGTGTGTGTGTGTGTGTGTGTGTGTGTGTGTGTGTGTGTGTGCGTGCGTGCGTGTGCGTGTGCGTGCGCGCCATTATATAGCTGGAGACAACTGAAGAGCCTGCAGATGCCATTAATTAATGAACATACTCTTCATTCAGATAATGACGTGACTGTAGCCTCATTGATTATCTTCATACAATGCAGGAATACAGCGCAATAACTTACTTCAACAAGCTACTCGGAATATACTCTGTAATCCAGAAAACCGTAATTGAGATTGTTTCTGAAAAGTAGCTTCGATAAGTATGTGTAAATAATGTAGCTTTTGGTTACTTAATCATCTGTATGTTCGTGCTTTCCTTCTGCGTTTTAATAAATTACATGAATATCTTAGGCAGAGAAAAACTTATTTCTGTATAAATATATATATAGAGGAGTTCTCCAAAAGTCATGTTCGTTTTTCAAGGTGAAGAAAAAAGGTGCATAACTATAGAATGTATTACATTCTATAGAATAACTATAGAATGTATTACATTCTATAGTTATTCATATATTCGTATAATTTGTAGTTATTCGTATAATGTATAAGAAGTGTATCGCTACTTTTCGACCGTCAACTCGCTACTTTCAGCAATTTAGATCTGGCATCCCTGGCTCCAGAGAGGCTGTGTGGACAGAATGTAAACAAAGAGGCGAGGCCATAACGTGTTACACACAGGAGATATTAGCCTCCCTCTCTAGTCGATCCTTATAGATTATACACTTCCCGTGAACTTCTTGACGTAGGAATTACAGTCTCCGATCAACCCACGATTTCGGCTACCTTGGGAAGTATTGTACCCGGTAAAATTAATTGTGTATATGTATAAATTGGTGGCCATTAATTTTATGTACAAATTTTGCCGGTTATGAAGACTGACCAACACCCGGAACGGGTAGGTTGTTATTCTAACATAATATAGATTTCTTCCTTGCTATATGCTGTGTTTAGTAGTGGTAGGTTACTATTATTAGTTACTCTGCAGGTGCAGAGTAACTAATAAATATTTCTTCCTTCCTAAGGAAGGAAGAAATTACGAGTCATCCTAGTGCAACAGGAAGCATTCACATTTACCATTAGGGCTCATACCCACATTCGTGACTGAGAATGTTCAATGCCTATTGTCAGGCAATAACAACTTAACAGCTGAGGCCAATGGTTACCATTTTACTAATCCATTTTAAGCTGTAATACTAACCCAATTTAGCAGTAGAACCTGAACTCAGTAGTTTATTACAATTATCAATTATTTAATTAATAGGCTACGTACATAACTCCCCCAAACATGTGTACAGGTAATCACCTAGCAGGATAACTTAAATATGCAGTCCAGTTTGAATTAATAATAATAAATTAAAGTTCATTAAATTAAGATTTTAATATATAAATAAATAAACAAACAAAATCCAGCTAGCAAAAACCCCCAACAAGTTTGTGGTCCTCAACGAGCCAGAAGAATTGGGAGCATTAAATTTTTTCTCATTCCAAAAGTTTATGGTCCTTAAGAACCAGGATCATGCTTATAATCCAAACAATGAAATAACCAATGCAATTAATATATAAATTATTAAATATAGCAGCAAACGTACACTGCTATAAATCACAGTAGCCTCGTTCAGTCAACCTCAGCCAGCAATACACAGAAATTACAGCAAACAAGCACCATCATTGTTCCAAGAAATCAACCAAAGAACAAAAATACGTACATTTAAATAGGTGATTGAAACTACTGCTGCTAAGACAATATTAACAGCGGTCCTTGGTTAGTCTCATCACTTAACAAATTAATTAACACCATTAAATAACACAAGAGGTTGATAAGAGGCTATTACCCATAAATAAATAAATATATATCTATCTTGAGTTTAGAGAGAAACATTTAACATATAAATCATGAACCCATAAATATTGCATCATTCTATTTACTGCATAATATAGCATTTAATTAGTGCCAACTCTTATTCAGGGGTGAGTCAATATTAGATTAGTGCTAATGATCAGCCTAGTCTAATCTAATTAGTTCTGTTAACCCAGTGTAAGGGTAGGATTTCACACTTGTCTAGGGTTGAGCTAATTGTACAGCCTAGCAAGTACTTAAACATTGTACAGAATCTTTTAATCATTAACAACACAATTTGTTTTGTACACAAGTACTTATTTATGTGTAATATTACCATATTTTTTATCATTGTAATTATTTCACCTTTGAGTGTTAAGAAGTAAGCTATTCATCCGATGGTGATTATGAGGAGCTAACCTAGGTATTACCTGTAGTGACACTGATTACCACTCAAATAATTGTGTGTATATTTACCATTTATGTGCCAAGTTCCTATGAAGTAGGATATTGTAGCCTAGTGACTGAAAATATTCCTAGACTACTACCAATAGTACTTGTTCAGCATTTATGAGCAACCCTAGCAAAAGCACTTCAAGGCTTAACCAAACAGCCAGTATGGCTACTTCAGAAAAACTGAAAAGGACCCTAAGAGATCTCCAAGGCCACCTAAACAGACAGATTAATAAATGCTACAATCTGTCACAACAATCACCAGTTGACTATGTTGAACTAAATAGCTACTATCAAGAAGCTGCAAGTAAATTTGAGCAAGTCAAATGCCAGATAGAAAAGTATTTGGCTGAACTTGTCAACACCAATTTATTGGAAACAGAATTAGACGATGTTTTGGTTGATCTGGCAAATTACGAGGATGACACTCAGGCCAAGTTACACCGTTTCGACAAAATAATTGTCAATTGTAAGGCAATAACAACAACAGCTTCCCCTAACACAACACAATCAGAGGTTAAACTGCCTTCAATCAGTGTACCCACATTCTCAGGTTCAGAGAATGAAAGTTGGGACAACTTCTGGAACAGATTTGTTGACTCATTAGATTCTAAACTCACTATTCCTAAAACTACCAAATTCAGATACTTACAGTGTCAACTAAAGGGTGAAGCTTTAAAGGTGGTATCCAATTTACCATTAAATAGTGATGGCTATGATCTCGCAGTCCAGCTCCTTAAGGATAAATATGCTGGCACAGAGAGAGCTGTTATGATCTTAGTCCATAAATTGTTGGACTTACCATCTACAGATGGTTCCTCTGACTCACTCCAAGCTTTTAGATTGGAGCTTGAGTCATTACTCAAAGCACTCAGCCTTAAGGTTGAGTTAAATGGTGCGGACTGGTTAATTAGAGTTATTGTACAACGCAAGTTACCCAGTGAAACACTGGATAAGTTGTGTACCTTGCATAACAAATCTTACCTGACAGTTAAGGAGATTACAGAAGGTTTACGCTCTATTGTAGAACGACAGAGAGCAATTGCAGATAGTAAATCAACATCTAAACCTACGTTAACCACTCACACTAAATCACAGAGTACACACAGTACTCCAAATAAACTTAAAACATCTGCCTCTACTCCAAGGTGGAAAAAAGGCAGTGTAGGCACATATGCAGTGGGTCCCTCCAAACCTACAGTTACCTTGTCACCCAATGTGGTGACTCCCAAAGGTGGTGTAAGCTGGATGATGTGTTTGTTCTGTAATGAAGAACATTCCATGTACTACTGCACTAATTACCCTAATCGTACTACACGTGTAAAGCGACTCGAGGAGTTACATAAATGCACCAGGTGCCTCAGGTCACATAACTCCAATACCTGTGCAACCCAATTGCACACCTGCAATAGGTGCAATAAGGGTCAACACCATACAGCACTGTGCGGGGACATAAGACCAAGGTCTTCCAAACCCCAGGTGGAGGAAGAAACTCCCACCATTTTACAGATGTACAGTATAATAAATGTACGTGACCTTTCAAGAAAGTCTGATAGTGTTACGATTTTGCCCACTGCCCAACTACTCATCATGAATGAAGGGACCAAAGTCACCACACGTGGATTTTTTGCCCTAGGGTCCCAGAAAACATGCGTCACACAGAAAGTGGCAGATGAACTTAAACTAAAACCTGTAAGGCAGGTAAAATTAAATCTTTCAGGGTTCTTCATAAACACAGGACCCCAAGACTACACAGTGGTCCAACCACTAGTATGTTTAGGTGGTTATGTCCAACCTGTACAGGCCATAGTAGTCAACCAAATCCCATTTGACCTATATGTTCATGGTCTAGAAAAAACAGCCAGATTCCTCCAAGGAAAAGGAATCAAATTGGCTGATAACAAAATAACGTCTGATCACCTCACTGATGTAGGAATACTTATAGGTGCAGACTATTACCACAAATTCATCACTGGACAAGATAAACAACAGGGAATGAACCTGTTAAAGTCAGCAGGAGGCAATTTACTCACAGGTAGAGTCTTAAACCTGAAGAAGCTTATGCCTGCTGACAATCAGTATTACTAGAAAATCAAATTTGTTAGCTGAATATAAATCTCCAGCAACTAAACACAAAGGAGAATACAGCTGACTATATAAATCAAAGACTGAATTTGCGACAAGTATTATTAGCCGAGATGGTTTCTATGGGCCTCAGTGGGATAATCAGTTGCCAGTAGCCTAAACAGCTACACGTCACAGCAACCAATGCCACTGATCCCACTGCAATCTCGGAATCATACTTGACTAGTAAATGTTCACATTCAGTCCTCTAAGCAAATTAAAATACAATAAAGCTAGAAAACCTAGCATCACGGGAGTTAGCAGGAAAATGAAATCACCAAGAGACTTCCAACACCTGCAACTCCTATAGGGGCATCAGTCCTGAACAAATTGATACATAAAGGTGCCAGTCAACAATAATAGTAAAACTCCTTACGTAGGTAGGCGTTAGGAAAATTAACTCGGGTCAGCAGAGTACAAACTGAGGTCTGTACTCAGTAAAGAAAATGCAGCTGCCTATGTCAACAGAGGCTGATCTTAATATCATAATTTAAAGTTGAAGGTGAGCTCATGAGTCTTCAGTGGCAAACTAGTTTACAGTAGCCTAAACAGCTACAAGTCACAACAACCAATGCCGCTGATCCCACTGCAGTCTCAGAGCCATCCTTGATTTTAATGACTGAACACACTCAGTACTCTGAGTTGAATAAAACTTAATTAGGTTAGAAACTTGGTATCACCATGGGGCAAACAACCCCTACAATAATTTCCACCAAAACCCTGGTGACATTGTTTGGTGGACAGTGATGGACCACACTCAGAGTGGCCTATAGGTCGTATAGTTTCTGTTCATCCAGACAACCAGGGTATCTAGTGAAAAGTGAAAGTAAAGTGCCGAGGCACGACTACTCTCAAAACCTTAGAGAAACTAGTTCCTTTAGAGCTAGCACAAAAAGAAGTCACTCGGACTTCCAACACCTGCAGTTCCAGTATGGGACATCTGTCCAGAAAGGACTGCTGCACAACAATGCAAATTAAAATTAAAACTATATTATAATTCTCAAGGAGAGGAATGAAGTGCTCGGCAGCCCAAATTACAGTATTGGACTACGACCCGTGATTCTCTCCCCAACCCCCCAAATTATGTTGGAAATACCGACACTAGATTACTAACCACTAACTTCATTAGAAGAAAATGGGTTTCGTGATTGTTCAGGGAAATCTGTGATGCCATCAAAACATTCATTTAAACCCCAACACATATTGTTAAAACCACTAGTCCAGGCATTAGAATTAATAGAAAAGTATTCTCTATTATACCCGGTAAAATTAATTGTGTTTACAGGGTATGTATAAATTGGTGGCCATTAATTTTATGTACAAATTTTGCCGGTTATGAAGACTGACCAACACCTGGAACGGGTAAGCTGTTATTTTAACGTACAGTAATATCGATTTCTTCCTTGCTATATGCTGTGTTTAGTAGTGACAGGTTACTACTTATTAGTTACTCTGCAGGTGCAGCCGAAGGAAGGAAGAAATTACGAGTCATCCTAGTGCAACAGGAGGCATTCACATTAACCATTAAGGCTCATACCATAGAAGTCCCACAGTCATGGCTGAGAATGTTCAGTGCCTATTGTCAGGCTATAACAACTTAACAGCTTAGGCCAATGATTTCTATTTTACTAATCCATTTTAGCTGTAATGCTAACCCAATAGAACATGAATTCAATAGTTTATTATAATTATCAATTATATGATTAATAAGCTATATACATAACCCTCCCAAACATGTGTACAAGTAAACACCTAGCAGGATAACTTAAATATACAGTCCACTTTGAATTAATAATAATAAATTAAAGTAAGTTCAATAAATCAATATTTTAATTTATAAATAAACAAAATCCTGCTGGGAAAAAACCCTCTCTCTCTCTCTCTCACGCTCTCTCTTGCTCTCGCTCGCTCTCTCTCTCTCTCACGCTCTCCCTCTCTTGCTCTCGCTCTCTCTCTCGCTCTCTCTCTCTCTCTCTCTCTCTCTCTCTCGCTCGCTCTCTCTCTTGCTCTCTCTTGCTCTCTCTTGCTCTCTCTCTTTCGCTCTCTCTCTTTCTCGCTCGCTCTCTTTCTCGCTCGCTCTCTCACTCTCTCGCTCTCTCTCTCCTCTCTCTCTCCTCTCTCTCTCCTCTCTCTCTCTTTCTTTCTCTTTCTTTCTCTCTCTCTCTCTCATGCTCTCTGACCCACATAGTAGGCATCCTTCAGTCTCGGGAGACTATGGAGTTGCGCCCTAGTTGTCAATCCTGGTGCAGCATCTGGTGTGACTGTTGAGGCCAATCCGAGAGTGGCAGTCCATCCCACAACGAGCACAAACGAAGTCCGATTCTGGTCTGTCTTCTCGGCTACCGGCTTTCCTTCTCTGTCTCTTTGCCTCCGATTCCTTGGCAATCACTCCTCGAACTTGGAGAGACCTCTTTGAACAGACTGCCTCCAGGCTGAACGGTCTGCAGCCAGTGTCTCCCACATAGCAAGATCGACGTCCATGGCTTTCAGGTCCCTCTTGCATACGTCTTTGTACCGTAGCTGGGGCTTGCCTGTTGGACGCTTTCCCTGCCTCAGCTCTCCGTACAGGAGATCCTTGGGGATCCTGCCGTCGCCCATTCGCACAACGTGTCCGAGCCAGCGCATTCATCTCTGTTTCAGCATTGTGTACATGCTGGTGATTCTTGCTCTCCCCAAGACGTTGTTGTTTGTCACCTTGTCCTGCCAGGTGATGTCCAAGATGTGTCTAAGGCAGCGCATGTGGTAGGCATTCAGCTGTCTTTCCTGACGAGCGCGGAGTGTCCAAGACTCGCTGCCATAAAGGAGAGTGCTCAGGATACAGGATCTGTAAACCTGAATCTTAGTATGCTCAGTTAGCCTATTGTTGGCCCACACTCTCTTTGTCAGTCTGGACATGGTAGTAGATGCCTTACCGATGCGTTTGTTTAGCTCTGTATCAAGAGAGAGGGAGTCAGAGATTGTGGAGCCCAGGTACACGAAGTCGTGAACGACTTCCAGTTTGGAATCAGAGATGCCGATGTCAGGTGGGGAGTCCACTCCTTGTCCCATGACTTGCGTTTTCTTCAGACTGATGGTGAGTCCGAAAGCCTGAGAGGCCTCGCTGAAGCGGGTTATGAGCCGTTGGAGGTCTTCAGCTGAGTGGGCAGTGACTGCTGCGTTGTCGGCAAAAAGGAAGTCGCGCAGACACCTCAGCCGAACCTTCGTCTTGGCTCTCAGCCTGGCGAGGTTAAAGAGCTTTCCATCCGACCTGGTCCGGAAATGCCTTCCGTGACAGATCCGAAGGCGTGCCGCAGCATAACTGCGAAGAAAATCCCGAATAGGGTTGGAGCCAGTACGCAGCCCTGCTTTACTCCACTTCGGATGTCAAAGGCGTCTGATGTTAGGCCATCAAAGACCACGGTGCCCGTCATGTTCTCATGGAAAGATCTGATGATGCTGAGGAGCCTGGGTGGGCATCCGATCTTGGGGTGGATCTTGAACAGGCCATCCCTGCTGACGAGGTCGAAGGCCTTCATCAGATCTATGAAGGCTACGAAGAGTGGCTGCTTCTGTTCCCTGCATTTCTCCTGCAGTTGTCTGAGGGAAAAGCTCTGACCCACATACCATTATAATAATCTTGAAATGAGCCTTCTCTCACTCGCTCTCTTTTGCTCTCTCTTTTACTTTCACCATCTCTCTCTCTTTCTCTCTCTGACCCACATACCATTATAATAATCTTGAATTCAGCCTTAACTGTATTTATTTTATTAATATCAATCTTTGGTAGACAGCAGTTTGCTGCTGCGCAAGTCTATGGAAGGTTGCAGTGTGTTGGTCAAGATTTAGGTGGGTTCACCTAATTTATCCATCTCACAGGGTGGTGGTTGATTATACAGTACACAGATTGTGAGTAGTATACTCATAAACTTATTCAACTTACTAAGTAGCTGCAATGCTCCGTATTGCAAGTTCGTCATATATTTTTTTTATTCTGTGGAATAAATGAGACTGTTTCTGTTGTGACTGCTCTTCTCAAATCTTTTATTGCATTAATTTAACTTGACCGGTATTCATTAGAATACTGAAACAGCCCAAACTAATGAGTAGTAATTAGTTTACTCTTTGATTCAATTAAAAATTACTCGCTACAATATGCCAACACCATAGTATGTAACTTTCATCCCTTCACCCTTATACAGTTGTTTGTAATTCCTGACGAGTTTAACGCAAATACTATAAATCCTCCTAATATTTACACATGTTCCTTTTTCCTAGCTTCTCTCAGCATTACAGTAAACTTTGGGCAGGATTAATTACGTCACCTTAGAGCACTTTCATATAATCCACATATTTTCTCTATGTTCGCTAATCCTAGACGTAGTGTTCTTATATTAAGGATTCCTTACTACATCTATACATGTGGTTTACTTAATTACTTGAACATATTGATCAATGCATCATACCAGAGAAACTAGATTACATCTTGACTAATGAATAAAAAATAATCAATTTAGAGATGCAAGTTATACGAAAAATACCTGTTAACCGATGAAGCTATAGCTTGTTTGCTAGTGAATAATTAAATAAATGCAATTGGGTGTAGCGTTGACATAGGCTGTGTAGCTTGTATCTTTATCATTCGGCTTTCCTAACTTGCTATATATCTACAATTATTATATGATAGGATCTTCTTTCAACATTTTAAATTTCAATTTGAAATAAACTGCTAGGTTGCTATAAATAAACAGAGAAGAGATGGCTGCCTTATTGTAATAAAAGTGGTATTGTCACTCATACTGGAATATAAACACTGCCTAGTCCCTGAAATTCATTACCCTATTCATCATGGTGTATTGTTGTTGAGGCGGTTACTTTGCTTGGCAGGGTACGACCTGGTAGCGACGCGGATCATGCAACAGATAGTGGGTGAGAACAGGGACATTCCAGCCCCCTCCACTGTACCAGAGGCAGACCCCCTCCTCCGCTCCCTGCCGCCACCCAAGTACGTCCCTCTCTCTCTCTCTCTGTCTGTCTCTCTCTCTGTTTGTCTCTCTCTCTGTCTCTCTGTCTCTCTCTCTGTCTCTCTCTCTGTCTCTCTCTCTCTCTGTCTCTCTCTCTCTCTCTCTCTCTCTCTCTCTCTCTCTCTCTCTCTCTCTCTCTCTCTCTCTCTCTCTCTCTCTCTCTCTCTCTCTCTCTCTCTCTCTCTGTCTCTCTCTGTCTCTCTCTGTCTCTCTCTCTCTCTCTCTGTCTCTCTCTCTCTCTGTCTCTCTCTCTGTCTCTCTCTCTGTCTCTCTCTCTCTCTCTCTCTCCGTCTCTCTCTCTCTCTGTCTCTCTCTCTCTCTCTCTCTGTCTCTCTCTCTCTCTCTCTCTCTCTCTCTCTCTCTCTCTCTCTCTCAAAGAATCCCGCAACTAAACTTTTATTATACTAATACAGGTAAATGTAACAATTGTTGTAGTTATTGTTAGATTTGTATCAAATGCACTTCACACTCATTTGATTTCAATGTGTACATTAAAAATGTAATAGTATGTACACACACACACACACACACACACACACACACACACACACACACACACACACACACACACACACACACACACACACACACACATACATACATACATATACATGTCATATTCGGTTAAAAACCATGATCACCTTACACAAAATATATATGCTGGTGTGAATTTACACATAGTTTACATATAAATTATATATATTAAGAATTATGATCATACAAACTATCTGAGGTCCACATTAATTCTGATTTCACAGACAGCCTCGCCCTTGTCTCGATAAGTTTAATATACTACTTCCTCTCCCCAAGCAGTGCTATATCATACCATCTCCTTTGCCTAAAGATCTTACTTTCGCAAATGATCTTACCTACTGGTTTTTCAGAGCTTCCGAATACAAAGTGGCATTCAGTTCCCGGCCTCGCATCGCCCGTACGCCGCCTGGGTCTGCTGCTGCTGCCGAGAGGGGGTCGCCGGGAACTGCAGGCGGCGTCACCTCCAGCAGTCCTCGCCACGTCCTCCCTCCAATCTCTAGAACCAACCACACCTACACCCGCGCCGCTACCTGAGCTTGCATGCCACTCCGTCCAATGATACTACTATCTAAGCCTGTACCTCTCTCTCTCCTCTACCTTGACGGCTGGCTGGCCCGGCACTTCCTGCAGTAACTGGTCAAGTTGCCTTTTGATCAAATCTACTTTTGTTCGGTGCTTGACCAGGAGATCGAGATGGCCCAGGTGTGGTGGACCAAGTATGGTGGAAAAAAACGTTCAGTGGACCAGGTGTAGAGGCCCAGGTGTAGTAAACCTGGTGTGGTGAAGCAGGTATGGTGAACCAAGTGTGGTTGAACAGCTATAGTTAGGCAGTTGTGATGAAACAGGTGTGGTTGAGAACAAGAGGTACAAACCGCCCGCATCCATTTGCTCTCACTCACATCTCCAGCAACCATGTCGGTTTTTATTGACATGGTTGTTGAAGATTTATTTAAAATAGAGTGATAGCAACAAACTTATTTAGCAAATGGAGTCATAGCAAAAAAAAAGCTCAATGACAGCAGTGTGTACAGTAAATGTAGCTAGAGCTGTATATGGCCCGACCAACACACAGGTAACATGTACCGAACATACGGGGGCAAATCATACGACTGTTGATATATTTGCGTGTGTATATATACACACACCCCTCACGTCTAAACCTGTCCTCTTGGATAGTACATCGTATTTTGATGTATAAATCCCCCTAAGACTAAAAACTGGTGGACTAAAAATCCTAGCTGCTCATAAAATTGACGTGATGTCCCATTTTCTATTCGTGGATTCTTGGTTAGGTTGGGTTCGGGCAATTTAGTACATCAATTTAGTGCCATTGTGAACGCTCGAGAGGACAGTCTGTAGAATGTAAGCTGTGAATAAGCCTGTGTAAGGTCAGAGAGCCTAGCTAGTGGGTGTTTTTCACATGTTTTGTATTAAACGATCAGTGAGTTCTTGATATCGGGTAATGTGACCCACAGTACCTTTCAGGCGTAATGGGAGATTACATCACGATCTTATATTCTCCATGTAAGCCTTCTCGACTGTGATTTACTCACAACGCTTGCCTTTTAAAACACAAGAATAACTTAAAACACACACACCTGTACACACATGCATACATACACATTTATGTATAACGAAAGTGCATTATTCTGTTTTTCGTATATTATCTGGTAGGGTGTAATAAAGTGGTATGTTTATATATACAGTATATATATATATATATATATATATATGTCGTACCTAGTAGCCAGAACTCACTTCTCAGCCTACTATGCGAGGCCCGATTTGCCTAATAAGCCAAGTTTTACTGAATTAATATATTTTCTCTAATTTTTTTCTTATGAAATGATAAAGCTACCCATTTCATTATGTATGAGGTCAATTTTTTTTTATTGGAGTTAAAATTAACGTAGATATATGACCGAACCTAACCAACCCTACCTAACCTAAACTAACCTATCTTTATAGGTTAGGTTAGGTAGCCGAAAACGTTAGGTTAGGTTAGGTTAGGTAGGTTAGGTTGTCGAAAAAACATTAATTCATGAAAACTAGGCTTATTAGGCAAATCGGGCCTTGCATAGTAGGCTGAGAAGTGAGTTCTGGCTACTAGGTACGACATATATATATATATATATATATATATATATATATATATATATATATATATATATATATATATAATGTTGTACCTAGTAGCCAGAACACAGTACTGTACTCGACCTACTATGCAGAACCTGATTTGCCTAATAAGCTAAATTTTCCTGAATTTATTTATTTTTCAATTTTTTTTCTTGTGAAATGATAAAAATATCCATTTCATTATGTATGAGTTCATTTTTTTTTAATTTGAGTTAAAACTAACAGGTATATGACCGAACCAGACATACCCAACTTAACTTAACCTATCTTAAACTAACCTAAACTAACATAACAAAGTCAATAATTTATGTTCTTAATTAATATAATATAACAATAAAAATTCAAATAACCAAATGGGAACAATTTGTTTAAAATAAATAAAATCACTTGGAGTAATAGGTAAATCAGGCCTTGCATAATAGGCTGAGAAGTGCATTCTGGCTACTAGGTTTGACATTATATATATATATATATAAGTATATATATACACACACATACACACACACTATTTTCAGGCAACGAATATCATAATTAATAATGAAAGTAATTTTTTGTATTATATCATTTATGAAATTTTACTAACATAACTTGTATTCAAATAAATTATCAATACAGTCATCTTTAATTTTCCTCCAACTGGCAAATTCATAATTAAGAGTACTCAGATTTCAAACTGCAAAAAAATAAAAATATGTATCTAAATGTCACCTTGAACAGTTCCAACTCTAATGATTGTAAGAATTTTGTTAAGGTATAATTATTAAACTAATACTGTATGTGTAATCATTAGTTAATCTGTTTTCGGCTTTCACGGAATGAAGAGGCATTTTCGTGGAGAAGATTGGAGAATAATATGAACACAACCTAATATTTACTGACTTTGATAGACCACACTTTGATACAGAGAAATCTTAACAACACAGAAATCATCAGTAGATACAGCGATAGCTGGAGACTCGACATCAGTGAGGCACTACTTATCAAGAAGTCAACACCAGCAATCAACAGTCAATTAACACAACTATATTTTTACCCAATTCAAGACCCCGAACCAACATAGAAGCGGCAAGAGAATGTATGGGCCAATAGGCCTTCTGCAGTTACTTTCATTCTCATGTTTTCATACCCTACCTTACCCAAAACGTTTTGTATCATATCACCTCACCCGTTTTATATATATATAACGCATATAAGCATGATGTATGTTAAGTGTAAACAAGTCTTTAAGAATGCAAGAAGCCCTTACGAAACGCTTCTAGGTGTCAGACCAAAATAAAAATGAAAAATGAATTTTGGAGAATTAATTTTTCAATGACCCTTGACAGTGAAGAAAAACATAAGAAATAGAGAAAATTTGCGTTAGAATTATTAATCTTACCCTTTCGGTCATATTCAACAACATATATATATATATATATATATATATATATATATATATATATATATATATATATATATATATATATATATATATATATAATAAAATAATGCAATTAACTATTTTTACATTTTTTTTTTTTTTTTTTTTTTTTTTTTTTTTTTTTTTTTTTTTTTTTTTTTTTTTTTTTTTTTTGAGATATATACAAGAGTTGTTACATTCTTGTACAGCCACTAGTACGCGTAGCGTTTCGGGCAAGTCCTTAATCCTATGGTCCCTGGAATACGATCCCCTGCCGCGAAGAATCGTTTTTTCATCCAAGTACACATTTTACTGTTGCGTTAAACAGAGGCTACAGTTAAGGAATTGCGCCCAGTAAATCCTCCCCGGCCAGGATACGAACCCATGACATAGCGCTCGCGGAACGCCAGGCGAGTGTCTTACCACTACACCACGGAGACTGCACATTATACATTAATAATGTGTATTATATGTAATGCATGTATTATATACATTATACATGCACGGAGATATACATTAAATGGTCATTACTATAAAGAACCATGCTCAATACTTGGGTGTATTGCATACGGTTGTCAAAATCAACCGGATATAGTGACGAAATGTTCGTCAAATCACGTGAGCCCCAAAGAATGAGGTGATTTGATAAAATACTATGCCCAAGATTACCATCAGAGTGCCGGCGGGCTGATGGGCAAATAGCCTCGGCTACCATCAGCTTTTGTCCGGTCGTGATGGTCGAGTGGATTAGGTGCCCTGTACATCAGATGCAAATCTGGTGTACAGATTGTACCCCGCCAAATCGTTTAACAACCAGCCAGTTTACTGTTGGGTAAACAGAGGATCCTCCCCTAGCCGGGGAGGATTGACTGGACACCAATCCCTAACTATAGCCTCTGTTCACCCAGCAGTGAATGGACTAAAACGATTTGGCGAGTCGTATTCCGGGGAAAATAAAATAGGATTAAGTACTTGTCCGAAACACTATGCGTGCTAGTAGATGTACAAAAATGGAAAGTAGTAGTAATCAAGAGAGCGGAGAAGAATGTAGGAACTCTTGTATATAAATAAATTAAGGAGTGATGATAATAATGCGTACTAGTGGGTTTACAAGTTTGTTAACACCATACTATGTATTCTCACAAACCCAATGTACCTTCTTGTATATAAATAAATAAATAAATAAATGTACAAGAATGTAACAACTCTTGTATATATCTCAAAATAATGTCCAAAGAGTGTGTGAGTGTTGAGCGCCATCTGTGAGTGTGGTGTGAAGGGACGGGGAAGAGGGCGGCGTTAGTGGTGTCGGGGCGGGAGTGTCCCGTCTGAGTGAGTGCCGCAGTCAGGTGTTGCAGGTGGCACCAGCTGGTCACGAGACGCGCGCCCACTCCCCTACGCCGCCACGCTCATCACACCTTATCTTTTCTCATGGCTTTCCGGAGTGGGTCGTCGGGGGACGGCGCTGACAGCTTCTTGGGAGACAAGGTGGGTGGTGAAGGGTGGCCGGGGCGGCGGTGTAAGGGGCTCATCGACCGTCTCCAGCCAGCCATTGTTGGTGATAACGCTTCACGACGCCAACCTCTTGTCATAAAACTTGAATAACATTACAAGTTTTCTTTTGCTGTTTGTGTACAACACATTGAATGAATGGGTGCGTCAGTTGCGTTATTCACCGTAATACTGAACTATCCGTTATGGAACATAAGGAAATATTTTTTTTATTGTACAAAATTTGATTGTGCATAAAGATGGGTCCAAAAGTAAACATTTAGATATTGTACTCACTCAAAGTGAGGTTTGTACACTCAAGACATGGATTGTGGGCGAAGATACACAACCTACAATCTGGTTTAGTGATGGGTAAAGGAATAGTCAGTGGACGTCTCTTCTTAAGTTGCTGTAAACCCATGGAACTGCCTACCCGCTGAGGCCATAAGTGTCAAGACTAGTATTACATTTCAACAAATTTAGCTGGAAAAATGGGTAGGGGTGGGACCTTCTGACAAGCTATTGGCTTCCTGTCCCCATTGAGGCCAGTTGAAAAATGTTGACCATCTGGGTAAATTCGAGTAAATGGCAAAGTTTCTTGATAATTCTGTCAATATCCCCCTCGACTAACCTTTGGGCAAGACTGCTTGCTCACAAGACATGTCCCTTAGTTTCATGTCACCAGTTCTTCTCGGTAATTATATAGTTCAAGCTAGTAGCATTTTCAGATATGTTTGCTAGAAAAGTTAATTTTGTATGGCTTATTTTTTTTTTCCTACAGGGTCCAACTGATGGGTCGTTGATGGCAGCTGTGCTGCCTTATGTGATTATGATAATACTTCTCCCTATTGGTAGTTTCTTCTTCTCAAAGTCAGTCATCTTTGAAGGTAAATAAAATTGTAGTTTGAAAATTATGAATTTTAAGGTAGTTTCATTCATTTTCTAGAACATGATTAATTTCAAGCTAAGAATAGAGCTGTTGAAGGCTGTTGAATGTAGTCTCTTCATTGTCTAATGCACCAAATACAAATTTAAAACCTCCTTGTTGCATTTAAAACCTGAATACATAATATTACACTAATGCTAAAAGTAAGCAAGTGTAGCAGTGAAGAATAGTAATTGATATTACTGAAGAGTTTTGTTATTTGGGAGTGGTAGAGGCAAATTTCTACCCCCTGGGGGTTTCCCAGGATGCAACCCCACAAGAAGCTGGATATAAATATATCACTGACTTTAACTGTTGTAGATATACTTCCTTATCCACTGGATATAAATAGGAGGTACTGTATCTCATATGGGCCAATAGTACTTTTGGAGTTTCCTTTGGTTTCATGTTCTTATTGATAAATTCATTCATATATTGATAATGATTTAATTAATTAATTCATTGTCAGGGGGACAGGAAGCCATAGTGTATTCATACATGTTAGGCTTGTATCGAGGGAGCTGCCTCCCTCCCCCTAGAGTCAAGAACGAACCCAACTGTACTAATGGGACCTTATGAACCCAACTATGCTACCAGGACCCTAAATTATTAGACTAAATGCATTATTCTTATTGTTTGTAATGTATTCAATCCATGTTTTTTTTTTAATTACACACAAATCTAGTTATTCAACATGAATAAATGTAAAAACAATAGTATAAACATAGATTCAGTATTGGAGTCTTTTGGGCTTATGCCTGTTTTGGCAAGATGATAGAGTTGGTGTCGACAGACCTGTCTGGCCTGCCTCCCAGCCATCTTGTGCAGCTTATGATACTAGTAAAAATCTTAGATATTTATTTCCACTTTTCCATATAATTTGCATTAAAATTACTAAGGAATTGTATTTTTCACAGGTGGTTGTGCATGCATTTCCTTAACCACACATTCAGGGGTTAATGACATTGCTTCATAATGTTGGTAGGTTTCAATAAAGCATTGGAGCTTAATGAATTTTAAGAATTATTTTAGGGACAATTATTATAGTAATAAAAAAATCAGTTGTGGACAATTTGCAGCTGGCAGTAGTATCAGATATATTGCATAACAAGAACTAATAGATGTTTTATTTTCAGATCTTTTGTCGTACAGTGAGACTACAGCCAGTGTTTATGGTGCCATTTGTTCTGTTATCATTTTGCATGTTCTTCTGGCACTTTTTATTCTCAAGGCCTTCAGAGAGTCCCCAGTGAAGGGCTCCAAGCAGGATTAATTTTGCAAGGTAATTAGCATGGAGGATTGTTTACTGCAGAACAATAAGTTATTTTCAGAAATGTGTGTTCTAGCATAGTAAAGTGCATGGTCCTGTGAAGAATCTTCTGTAGCTATTTTAAATGAATAAAAATTATGGAAAGAGTACAGTTAGTGCTTAAAATTGTGGTGTAATCTTGCATAGTTGAAACCTGTACTGGGTAAAAATTTATACCACTTGAATATTTTTAAATTGAAATACCGATTCACTGTTTGCATAACGGAGTTGTTAGACATTTTCTTAGCCCTTCATCAATATTGTCTTAGGCTCATGTAATTAATTTTATTTTTTAATTTTTATTTTGTCATAAACCTAGTATTTTTACTGGTTGTATTTTTAGGTGAAGTAGTCACTCGGTAAACTGTGTTTATAAATTCATATAAAATATTTTGGCCTTTTGCTGAAAAGACTCGGTTTTGGCTTGAGTTAAAGGTGCACGAATGAGTGGTGGATGTACAAGTTCTCGTCAAGGTCTACCACATCAATGCCTGTTTAATCTAATGTGCTCACCTGATTGCTTGCAGGATCAAACATTTTTCTAGTGTATCATGTCATAAATATAAATGACTTCTTCATAAACACTTTGATGTTATGGCTTTTATTGATATTAAAAGTATTGGAAGTATTAACAAACCTTTACACTCTAATTGGTGTACAAGTAACTGGTGAACAGTATGACCATTACTGTTAGTGTCCTGCCCTCTAGTTAGCAAGGCAAATCATTAATTTCTAACTATTTAGTATTCATTTGTTAGTGTTTTTACTAATGTTTACTTATTTAGCTTTAACAAATACTTGGGATGAAATTTGCCAAGTGCTTAGCCATGTAGGCTGTCACGATAGTTTCATACTCATTGAGTTTTGGCATAAATTAAAATCTATTCAGGGAATTTTAATTTTTGTACAGTACAGTATTATGTTGTGGTGGCGTGTGTGTTTGGAGATTCCCCAACTTAAAAAATTTTTGGTCTTGGCTTTGCATTTTAAAATGTTTCCATTTCTTTTGTGTGAGCCTTATACTTTGATAAATGCCTTTTTAGCTTTGGTAAATTAAACCTCATTTTCTTCATAGTATTCTATAACTACTTTCAGTGCAAAGTGATATCTTAAATATCAGTAAAGTAAACCATGTTCTAAAAATTTGTCTTTTGTTTCAGATTTTGTGTGTATATATATTTGTTAGGGTATTTAAGCTTTGAAATGATTTGTTCAGACGTCAGTTCAGCTTGTATAGATGCAGAAGTCAAACCAGTTGATTCAGAGTTACTTGAGTATTCATCAACAAGACCAAAGTCAGCAGGACATGATGCACAGGCAGGTTCAGCTGGGGCAGCCAGATATCAACTGGGTACCCCAACTTACCCTGAAGAGGAACACACAAATGTTACCATTGAAGAAATTGTTGTAAGTTTGACTTTTTATTTTTTTGTTTGAAATCTTGATTTGCAGTACTGTATTTACTCTAATTTTGATGATGCTTTAAAGATAGTTGAATTGTTTTTTGCTATTTCATAGGTCTTATATGGAACTGGGTATTTGTTTAAAGCAGAAATTATGTAAACTCTGGATTTCCAGAATTTGGGAGACGATTGTCTTGGTCTGAAGATTGTATTGACTACGAGAGAAGCTTCTTTTATGGGTGTCATCAACTATATTCTGCCAGCTAGTAAACGATTGGCATTGGAGAAGGTATGAAAGTATGGAGATTAAAACTTTTTTTTTTGTCTTGCTGCATAAAGTAGTATCCACTTTTGGTATGCATACTTAAATATAAAGTTTTATTAGGCTATTCTTCCACCAAGGCTCTGGCTGGATATTCAGAAAGGCTTCTTTGTGCTGTCCATAACTAGACAGGAATGGTTTAGAGAGTAAGGGGATTTAGGGGATACAAAGAGTAGGGGGGGATATAAATAAACATGATAAACTTTAATGGTGTGAATAAAAAAAATTGTGGACTGCTTCTAATGAGTTTTGTAGATATGTGAACAAATGAACAATAAGTTTAAAAAAGTGTCCTTTACATATGCATTGGGGACATAAAATGTACAAGTATAGTCTATATTTAAATTTAATGGCTGTTCATTTTTGCATGGTTCTGTCATGTATTTGGGAAGGCAATACCATGTACAGTACTCTATAATTTACACATTTTCTACCGGTAGAATTAAGGCATTCATCATTCTCCAATAAGTTTTTATTTATTTTCAATCAATTTAATGGGAAAAGATTGTTTTCATTGTGGTAAAATTATTTGAGATTCTCAAGGTTGCCTCTTGAACAGTTGACACACTGATTACAGGTATACTGTTGTGTAAAAGGGCAGAGTTTGTTGAAATAAATATAGCTTATTTGTTAAACATGGTAAAGGTTACATTTGTACAAATTTCTTATACTGTTTTGTCATCATGTTGGTGTACAATTTACTTGATATTAAAAAAGTAGGGTAACACAAATGACCAAGTTTTCTTACACCTGATGCCTCTCTTAACCTAGCAGTTAATAGGTACCTTTTGAGTTAATTGGTCTCATTGTGGGGTAGTTCAGTTGTTGGCCTTGTGGAGGAAGACGGGGGGTTGATAAACATAACTTCCTTTCTCCAACAATGGAAAACCATTGCCAGATTTTGTACAGTATTATGATGTCCACAGTAATGTTGGACATCCAGATACAGTAAATAACTTTTAATTCTTCTTGGTTATACTATATTTCCATGAACTCCCAAAATGCATTCCTGTATAGTATAATGTGTAAAGCAAGGACAATGCAATATAAGTTTGGCAGTTTTCTGGTAGGATCTTACTTTCCAGGCTGGATTGCTCACCCACTTTGCTGAACAAGTGTTGGATGAAGTAAGTGATGTGCTGATATGCTTAGGATGCAGGGCCAGTGTTCAGGCCTGTGGGGAAAGTTGATGGGCCTGGCTCATATACAGTACACCATTTTGGGATTATGGCTCTGCCTTTAAAAAAAAATATGGTTTAAGGGGACTTTATCTTTGGATTCTGTCATTGAGGATGAAATTTCAGGATCTGGTAGTAGTTATTCATTTAATTAATTGAAATTTAAACTTCACTCATTGAAATTAGCCCATAGAGCATGGGAAAATATTAAGTTATGAATGTAGCTGCTTAATATGGCTCTAATCATGTGTTTAATCATTTTTGTAGATGGACATAACTCTTAAGAGAAAGGGCTAGAGCCTTTGGAAAGCCATTTTGAGCATACCGTATTTCTAAAAAAAATTCTTGGGTTCCTTTTCATGTTGAGTTGGCATGATTTTCATTCACTTGCGTATGGTCTCTGCTTGCTTAGATAATGACGTTTCAACCTCCTTAATTTGAGGTGGAAATAAGCCACATCAACATAATAAATACCCTAGATCAAATGCATACCTTTAGAACTAGAATAACAGATAAGATCCAACTGTGAAAATACTGTACTAAAAATCTGATATTCACAGACTTTAAAGAACTTTTCAAATACAACTTGATCAGATTGCCTCATTGAACTAAAAAAAAATATAATTGATTTACTGGGACAGAAACGAAGAGGTTTAATTTTCAGTTTTGCTAGGTCGTCTTAGTAGATATAGGCAGAAATACAGCCCACACTTTCGTCATCTTTCACAAATGATACGTCTAAATCAGCATGAAAGTACCTCATTGGAAGACAAGGACAAAATTTATCTGATAAATCTTTCCAATGGGTAGCAGAAAGCATGTTAAATATTAATAAAGTTCAGTGGCTTAGTTTAGAATAAAGTTTCATTAAAATAAAGAGGGTAAGAGATGCTGGCTGATCTCTTCATATAATGGAGGGACCAAGTAAGATATATATAAATATTTAAAGTGCATTATATCAAATGTGGTATCGCTCATAAAAAGAGATCTTTCAAAACACGAAGGCCACACCCCCTGATGTTTAGGTGCTCTTGTTTGGAATGCTGTTCAGTGGTTGAATCTTCTCTAAGCAGGTGAGCTCTTTTAACCAGAATATATGCAGATAATTTACAGCCTGCTTATATTGATGGTCTTATATGGGAAATAGGTTTGCATATTCCAAACTTGCCCAAATAAAATTCTAACTGGAATGTAATACATGGTAAGAAGTGTAGAATAAACCCAGCCAAAACTTTGGTTGCCATTTGGAATAGGTTGATGCTCCAATGATGGAAACTGACAAGTTTCTGTAGAAGTTACTGAATCTGTTTGGTTGTAGTGAGGGCCTGTGGATTACTTACAAAATATCCTCACACTTATAATTGCCATTGCTTGTTGCAGCTGCTGCCTCAGGTAAGATCCTATGGAATCCTTGGACACCTGAGGTAACTGCATTTCTAGATCTTGTGTCAACATCAGTGGGGGGGGGTATGATCAGTTGAATCCAATTTGGATAGCAGCTCGCCTTTCGTGTAACCACTAGATCTGAGGTTGAATAAAATTTAGAAACCGCACATAAAAGTTCAGGATGATGACTTAAAGGAGATTATCATTGAGGGGGAATTGCAAAACACTTCTTGGGGGAAGTTAATTGGTGGTAATGACAATGTGAAATTTTTCCATGTTTCAAAGGTCATCACTGAACTTGTTCAATAATGTGCCAAGGGGAGGAGGGAGGAGGAATAAATAAAAGATGGATAGTGATGGAAACAAAACTTTAACAACTAAAGTAAAATTTATGAAGTGTCAGTCTTCCAGGAATCACATAAATCAGATACGCAAAAGGGCATTAAGTTCAGCTACCACGGAAATTGGATTGGAAAAAAACTATAAAAGAAAACTTGTTTACAAACTCAACAAATATCACCTGTCCTTTCATGCTTATTGTAAGGAGTAAAACCAGGACACAAGACTTGGTAGGATCCTTGAAAGATGAAACCAACTAAATTTATAATGCATGATGAAAAGCAAGACACCACTAAAGGAATACTTTACATGGGTTGATGCTTGTCTAAACTTTCTAGATGACAATACAACATCCTAACTCCAGCACTGATGTTTGAAGTAGGAGAAATGTATTAATTGATATCCCCATTACATACAAATAATCAGGAGCATAAATAAAAAAGCTCCAAGTGTGGTTGGAATTCAATCAACAATTGTAAAGAAACTGGCCAATGAATTGTCATCCACTGAAACTGCTTTTCCGAAAATATCTAGGCCAAGGTAAAGTCCCTCTAGATTATAACTATGCAAATGTTGTCCCCATCTTAAAGAAAGGCTGATAAAAGTTCAACAGGAAATTCTAAGGTAGGAAATCATTCATCATCTCGGTGCAAAAGCTTAAGCCAACATAACATGGTTTTGTAAAAAAAAGAAAATCCTGCCAAACCAATCTGCTCACATTTTTGGAAATTATTACCAGCTACTCAAGGGGCTTTCAGTAGATACAGTAAACTGTACTAGGGCTTCTCTAAAGCTTCAGATAAGGTACTATATGAAAGACTGACACAGATATTTCTAACTCTCATAGGGAATGAACGAGCAGGGTAGGAACAGGATTGGGAGCTACTGAATGGCCTTCTGGATTTTGGGGATTCCCCCCCCCCCTCCTCGGTAACACACTGATCCTATCACAACAGAATATTGGTAAAGGAAAAGACTATTCAGACATAATCTGAATAAAAAAGATAGCAAGGGCTAACCCAGTGGGAGCAGACAATAAATGGGATGTCAAAGGGCAAACAGCCTAAGGCCGAACTCCACACACAAAGGGTGAGGCTGAATGACAAACCCTAAAACAGGCAAAGCCCAGAAATTCCCATGCCTAGTACCTCACTATGGCCAGAAGATAAAGTAATGAACCCAGCCATGTCATAACTGAGTCTGTCTTTAGTCCTCCCATGCTTGCTAGGGGTTGCTCCCCTCATCTGCAGTTTGTGCATTTCACAGCGAGGGAGTTTGTATTGGCCATTTTGATGGCATTTCAGCACATTGCTTCAAGCAGAGCTGTTACTTGTTATATAATGAGGGAAAACAGTAAGAAATCACATGATCAAAAAGTGACTAATGTGTTTGAGGAACTTGACACAGATTCAGCATTAAAGAAACTAATGGAGAGCATTGTAACCACTTAAAGGAAGTAAACAGTGGTTTGATGTACAGTAATGGAATAACAAAAAGGCAGTGGGGGGGTAGACTAGTTATCACTGGCTGCTAAAAGAAACTACAGGGGCACTGTAATCTAATAACTAGGGGTCTAATACAAAACATTAAACTGGTATCCTCCTTTGTCTGGAAAAAGGCATAGTTGATGCTAAACCATACTTCATGAAATGGGACAGACGAGAAGCCCTGAGCTACAGAAATCTCAATAATATGAATTCCATGAAAGTACAGTACCATAGAAAATAATCGAGAAGTATTGTGAAGAGAATAAAAATTTGTAACAAACATCATGACTTAAGAAAATCAGTAGGAGCCATGAGGAGGATTTGAACCCCCCACACTTTGTACTGTACTCCCAAGCACACGCCCTAGACCACTACACCACGACATGATAAAAAGTAATGGAACCTGGGATTCAACTGAATCCTTTAGGGGCTCCTGAGGCCTCCACTGAAGTCCTATCAGAGGTTTCACACACTCGTCCCCATGCACTCTGTCTATGGTCTAGGAGTTCTACCTCCAACACTTCTCTTCAAATGCACAGGTGAAGCCTTTGAAGAGAAGTGTTGGAGGTAGAACTACTGGACCACAGCCAGAGTGCATGGGGGACATTGTGTGAAACCCCATAATTGGGCTTTGTTGGAAGTCCAAATTTGAGTTCAAATCCTTCTCATGGCTCCTACTGATTTTCTCGGTGATACATCACATTAATGTGATTTCATTGTGCCTGACTTTAGAACTTAAGTTCTATGAAAAGGTCACCTTGATATTGCAGGAGTGAGAGGACTGCCAAAATACACTTAATACAGTTCTTCACAAAGGTTTAGTGCACAAGACAGAGGCAAGCTGTTATAACTAGAATGGCATTAAGTGGGTAAGGGAGTACCGAATGAACAGGGTAACTGAGGGGTCAGTGAGAGAAGAGACGAGCAAGAAGTATCGCTCAACGCTTGGTTCTTGGATCATTGCCATTCTAAATCTGTTAATGGCCTACTGTGAGGGGCGAGTTCATGCATGTCAATATTGGCAGATGTGCAAAAGTTGTAAGGCGAGTACAAACTTGATGAAGGCAACTAGATGGTCTCGTGTTAGATTCCCGATCAGAACGAGATGTTGGGGCATGTTTCCTTGTACAGTACCTGATGCCTCTTTCACTGAGCAGTAAATAAATAACCAGGAGTCAGGTAACTATTGTAGGTTTAATCTTGAGAAAGGTCAGTTGTTGGCCTTAGAAACCTTGATAAATCTAATAGGCTTTCTGTCCCCAACAATGGGAAAACCAAATGCCTGCTAGATTTGAACTCAAGTGTAAGGTAATGAAAATGGGTAGGGGATAAAGACACTAGAAGGAAATTACGCTGCAAACGGTAAGCACCTATATGTATCAAAATGAAAGCCTTTGGAATAAACATAATACCAACACTTTTACCAGAAGAGCATATAAACAGCACTAGCAGCATGTAGTCGACATGTGGAAAGCACCTGTGTAAAAAGAGAAATTAAACTATCTGTATCCAGGGCTACAAAAGCCAATTTGACAGAATTGAAATAAGAATTATATAAGCACTAAGTCAACACTATTTTCTATATGAAAACAGTATTCAAAAAGCTAGATTCCCCCCCCCTCTTCTCTTAATGATAGTTAAGCTCCCATACTCTGTTGTGCATAAAATGTTGGACTCGGTGTATCAGTACTATAATAGTGCCAATCATTTTTTTTTTCCTAGGTGTGTAACCCGAAGACAGGAAAGAAGCGAGTTGGTATGTTGAATGTTTTCTTTCACAACATCCGCAATATATCTGTTATAGGTGAAGATAAGGAAGCTCGACAAAGACTGCTAAAGGTATGTTTGAGTATTCTTGTTTAAAGTATTCTGTTTAGTCTAATTATTAAGGTATTTTGTAAAAATCCCATTAGTATTGAAACTTTGAGTAGATTGCATCTAATGTTATTTTCTTTATCTGTGAACTTTGATCATTTAATACTCAAGCACTGTTCTTGAATTGGGTGTTCCTTTCCTCATTGGCTAAAGAATGATTTTTTCTGAGCATGGTCAACTTTCTTGCTTCCCTCAGATAGGGTCATGGGTCTACCCAGGTCACTGTTAGCAGTGACCAGGTTCTGGATAAAGTTGAGCATCACATCAACTTTTCAAATAGTTTTATCTAATAGTATAAGGGGATAAACGACTCCTAAGATCATTTGATGTTTCATGTTGCATAGTCAAATACTGTACTTTATTCATAACTGTGTACATTTTTAGTTGGATAAGTTTACGCAAATTTAGAGGGAGATTATATTTCAATCCACCACAGAGAAACTGCTCATTATGACACCAAAGAATATAACCACTCAACCATTCCCCTTCCCCTCCCCGGCCACCCCTCTCAACAAATGATCATTGCGACTACAAGCACGGTCGAAAACATTCACCGGAAATCTCTCTTCAGAGGTTGTTCAGTACCCTACAGGTTGGTCTTTCTCCCCACAAGTTGGGGTCACTGCCTTGGTTGTGTTTTTTAGGGACTTTGTCTCCCAAGTCCTGGCCAGGATGCTGGATTTATTTACAAACACTTCAGATTCAAGCATGATGTCTTGGTGATTTTTGTACTGAAATTGCTTTCCTCCTTATTTTTTACTTGTACAATACTGTACATCAATGAGTTATGTATAGCATATGTTTACATAACTTATTTTTCTGGAGAGCTCCTAAGTTGCTAGCTGCTCTCATGTTGCTTTCATGTTGCTAGCTGCTCTATATAGCACCACACCAATCAAATTGCATCAGGCCTTACAAATTATTAGGAGCCATCAGGAGACCAGAGGCCAAAACCATTTATCCATAAACTGCACCACACAATCAGGGATGTTTTAAAGTACCACAGGTCCCCAGTAACCAATAACCATCCTGGAAAGAATCATGGGTACCCTTTCCAGATGTGAGGAGGCTCACTACTAAGAAGAGAATCATGAAGTAGTACATGCAGCAGTAGCTCACAGCACTGCCATGCTGCTCATGCCTGTAGCATCCATTAATGATGACACAAATAAGTACAGCATCTACAAATATTTATAGATGGTACTGACATAGAAGATCCCGACAGTGATAAAGACTAAGTGCAGGGTTCAGATACAGTATGAGTGAGTGCATTGGTGGTGGTGGTGATCACAGCACGAGGCAGACCGTCACAGCACACAGCTGCAGTGTGGTGCATCATGCAATGGGACCTCATGTTTTTTTAGAAAATGAAAATGCTTAGTGGTTTGTAGCAGTGCAAAAACATGTAAATACTGTACTGTAATTATAAATAATATATGTAAACAGTGTAATAATAGGAAAACAGTATGTTTTATTGCCAAACTACCCCTTCTTACTTGTTGATGGAGATCAATGTCCCCGTGATTCATTCAAAGAATATGATATTGTATGTATTTTAATGACATGAATGTATTTTTGTGTATTGATGTTCTGCTATTTTTATTATAGAAATATATCAAATTATGCAGTATTGCATAAAATAACTGCACAAAAAAAAGTGAACAAAAAATTAGTTATACAGATAATTTGGTAAAAATATTCACGGCAATGCTCGCCGCGTGCTTGGTGTAGGTAGCCATCTCAGGGCATCTCGTCTATCTAAGTACTGTACACGAATTTGATGTCATCACGAGATTTCTGCTCTCTTCCAGTCATAGTAAACTATTTTTTTTCTCCAATTTTTTCTGTGATCAGAAAACTCATTTTAACAATATTAAAACAAAAAATAATTTTTCAATTTACTTTTTTCCTGTGCATCACCTGGTTATCATGTAAAATCGAGTTCACAGTGCCGGAAATTAAGTTTGGAGGAAGTAACAGAGTGGGCATTTTTTCCTCATTTTTACCTATACAGATGTGTTGAGGAAAATATATATAGTATTATTAATAGAAACATCAACTGAGAAAAATAGATTTCAGAACTACCCTTGTGAAATGTCTCATTCAAATAAGTAAAAAAAAAAAAAGGGTACTCCACAAACTTAATGCAATTTATGTAAGTATATTGACCAGTTAAAAGTAGGATTATAGTGTTCCTATCTTCTCAGGATGCATACCATGAAGATAATAGAGGTAAACAACTTCTGATGAAGAAGCTTGTTCCCCCTCACTTGGTGGACTTGGGAGAGCATGCCAATCAGGTAGATGATGATGTCTTGCTTGGCAGGGTACAGCTAAAACCTCTCTCTAAAGGCTGCAGTATTTCGAAAGACAAGCAGGACACTCCGCCTCCACCCGCCAGAATTCCACGACCAGCAAAATGGGTTGTCATTGATACTATTGGTGATGCAGTTTAAGAAAGCAGTAAGTATTTTGTTCTCACTTGGAATGGTAGCAGTGAATGTGATCCTCAGTCCCACAGTAGGCCATAACCTCCCTGCACCCTCCTTAACCACTTAAAATATATATTTTATACTGTAGTACTGAATGTCATTCTTGGAGAGAATTAAACTTGTTACTCTTTTCGATTCCTTTAGCCAAAGGCAATGCTGGTCATCTGGCCCATCCAGTTATTGGCCAGACACAAACATGAATTTTAATGACCAATTGTTGTGCACATCATCCATTGCACCACACCAAGGTTAAGTGTATCCATCCAAATCAGTTGCATTTTATAAAACATGAAGGCTCTTTTGAAAGCTCAATCACTTCATATAATTTGTACATAATGTACATACATATTACTCACTTTTGTTGGGTGGGAAGGAATCATTTCGGAGAAAATATAAGGTAGTGAATTACTCCTTTTGTAGCCAGATTCTCAGATGCTCCAGTAGCCAGTTGTTATATAGTCCACACAGGATTCTTAGGCTCTCATGAATGTTATTCCCATCATGATTGGTGTCACACATTTAAGGAAGGGAGACTGTGGCAAGTCTTATACAAGTCACCACAATGAACCCCATCTTACTGTAATACAAAGCAAAAATTAAAAGTTCCAGAATAGCCAATTGACTGCAAACTGTGAGAAAATCAGTAGAAGCCATGAGGATGACTCGAACCTGCATACGGGTACTCCAAAGCACACACCTTGGGCCACTGAACCACAATTTGCTAAAAGTAATGTAACCTGGGATTCAACTGAATCCTCTAGGGGCCTGAGGCTTCCACTGAAACCTAGTCAGGGATTCATACGTTATCCACATATAATCGTACACTTTTAGCACATCATGATTCAGTGGGTTAAGGCATGTGCTTGAGAGTACCCAGTGTGCAAGTTCAAATTCTTCTCCTGGCTTCTGATTTTCTCATAGTTAGCAATGTCAGATGGCTAATTTGGCACTTTTAATTTTTGCTCTGTGTTTCAGCAAGCTGGGACTCATCATGGTGACTTGAATAAATAAGGCTTGCCACTGCCTCCCTTTCCTAAATATGTGACGAGACCACTTACAAAAACACTAGTCATGCTTATCTTATATAATCTTGCAGTAACTCAGTGGGTCAGGGGTCCCTGAGGGCTGGTCTCTGACCAGGCATCCTGTGATGGGGATAAGTCAAGAGAGCCTGGTGGGTCATAAGAATCCTGTGTGGACCATATTGTAAAATTATTATTAGCCAGTAGAAACTTGCTACTGGAGCGACTGAGAGTCTGGCACTATACTCAATGCTTTGTTTCCCCCAAATTGATTCTTTACCACCCCACAAAAGTGGGTAGTGATAATGTTAATGTGATTTTTGTGTGTGCTGCAAACTATGTTAGTAAAGCAAAGATACACTGACCCAGTCACTACAACAAGGGACTTTTATACAGTGGGACATTGAGGGACTTTTTATACTGTGATGCTTGCATTTTAGAATTAATACAAGATTTGTCTTGAACAGTATACTGGATATTCTCTAAGCGTTAAAACTTTATTTGCATACATAAATTATGCTGATGAATTCAGTAACAATCCGTTTGTGTATTATGCTTGCACATAATAGCAGGAGTGCCTTGGATATCACAGTATGGTATATTACTACAGGTACTTGAAATTACCAACTTGAATAAAATTCATCTTTCAATAAACACCTTAATATTTCTTACGTATCTCTTACTTTACCCACTTACTAGTTTTATAACAAAAACATGGAGAGACAATAGAATCATTTGTATAATTTCTTTATTGCTATTTTTCTCTTTAGCTCTCTTTCATCCATACTGAAAACGTCATCGCAATGGGCATGGAGGGCTTGAATATTGGTCGTAGTGGAACCTTAGCTTGGCTCAGTGCTGCAACTTCAACTGTGATATTCCTCTTTGATATGGCTAAAATGGGACCTTCAGAGGCTTTTCAAGAAGGCTTGGGAGATATTATTGAGGATAGCACCATCTTGAAAGTTGTCCACGATTGCCGAGCAATTGAAGACATGCTCCACCACCAGTTCAGCATTAATTTTAATAATGTGTTTGATACTCAGGTCAGTTATATGGTATAAAAAAATGAATTACTGTACTCAAATGTGCATATATTCCTCGCTTCTTAAAAGAATTGATATATCTTTTCCGATTTTATTCCTCATATATTTCTCACCATTAACATACCTGGGGGAGTGATACTGTATGTTTAACCACTGCCACAGATTAGGATGATTTAAACATTTGTTTTTTACTTTAATCTTGTAAGTTATACTATTGTACGGGTTATATGTTTTTAGAGTGAAATCTGGAATTGAGCAAAAGGTTTCTTTCAGGCTGCTGAAGTGTACATATACATGTTGAACCACCGTGGATCTGTACCGTGCTTTGTGTCAGGCTTGCCTTCCCTTCTGGTCCGTTACTTGGGTCTATCACCTCACCATCTCTTCTTTTCTCACGTCCGTCAGGAATGTGCTCAGGTTAGTTGATGTTTATAAGTATTAAATACAAATTAGTTAATATATTACCAAATTGTTCTTTTTATGTTGATTTCTTTTGCCTGAACATAAAGTTGTATATCATTTGTTGTGAAAAATGTTATATTTTGGATAAACATTCACTTGAAGACCCCTAAATTGAGAAGGTAGTCTGTTACTTGTTTGCCAAATATAAAGCATCTGCCCATAATAACCATTTTGGTAAACTTCTTTATTCTGATGATTGGGGGGGGGGATGTTCATGTCTGCTGTCATAATATATTGGTGGTTCTCCATCAGTCTCAATAAACACACTGCCTATTTCAAGATAAAAATAAAAAAAAATCCATAAATTTTATTAATGGTTTGGATATATGTGCATAGATAATTGTCTGAAGATTTAAAAAAAAGTAAAAGTGGTCTTTTCTAGGTCCATTCCTGTTTAATTTTGTGTCAATTTTATTGTCAAATACTTTCCAGACTTCAGGGCAGGTGATTGGTTTCTATCAAAATTCTCATCAGACACACATTTGAGTTTAACATATAAATAGCAGTGTTAAGAGCTAATACTTTTTATATTTACTTTTTATTTTGAGCTGCATTATCAACATATCTCATGTTCTGATTGATGATAAAGAGCAGACATTAGTCTAGTATTATATTCAACGTTACAATTAAAAATGTGTTGGAAGCATATGGATATCATACAAGTGCAATAAAGTTGGGCAAACTTCTGGAAAGCAGATGCGAGAGTGCTGGCAGTGGCGGGAGCCCCACTCGATAAGGTGGTCACCTGAACATTGGAGGTAGGCACAACAGAGCCTGGTCATCAGGTATAAGTCGCAGTACCCAAGGGCAGTGCCTTTTGGTGATGAGAGGAACCTGAACATATGGTTAAGTGGGGGCATGAAAGCATCAAAGAGGGTATTAAAGATACCCTACCAAGGAAATACACCTGGGGGGCAAAATGAACCAAAAAGGGGAGAACAGACTTGAATGGTCAGAAAACCTCGATACAGACCATGGAAGTACTCACCTAGTTGTGCTTGCCTGGGTTGAGCTTTGGCTTTTTGGTCCTTCCTCTCAACTGTCAATCAACTGGTGTACAGATTCCTGAGCCTATTGGGCTCGATCATATCTACGTTTGAAACTGTGTATGGAGTCTGCCTCCACCACATCACTGCCTAATGCATTCCATTTCTTTACTACCCTGACACTGAAAAAATACTTTAAAATGTCTCTGTGGCTCCTGTAGATACTCAATTTCCACCTGTTCCCTTGTTCATGTTCCATCCATGCTAAATAGTTTGTTTTTGTCCACCCAGTTAATTCCGCTGAGAATTTTGTAGGTGGTGATCATGTCTACCCCCCTAGCTCTTCTGTCTTCCAAAAACGTGAAGTTTAGTTCCCTTAGCCCGTTCCTGTAGAAGTGGAACGGAAACAAGGCATGCAGCCGAGGCATTATATACATGTACAATCACCATTTTGATAAAAAATGTAAAATAATTATAAAGTATTTTGTTCTCACCAAGCTAATGAGATATTTAATAACAATATGATGTGGGAAAGCATAGAATAACTGTGGCTTGGAAACATTTCCACATCTGTTTTGGCAGTTTTGTGTGTGCATGTTTTGAATTGAAAGAAATTCCACTGTTGAAAGTGGAAAATTTGGTAGTGCCCACCTATCAGTTACTCTGGCAGGAGTAAGATACAGCTCTTTATACCTAGCCCTCCAACCTGCTGCCCTAATTACCTCTCTCTTAACATTAATGTTTTTATCATCTGCATGTGCGTAATGCTTTTGGCAAGATATATAGCACATAAATATTACCTTAATTTACCCCATCATTATCATCACTAGGATGATGAGTCAGTATGGATGGAACGTCCTCTCCCGACTCATCTGTGTGATGGACTGGCCCGGAATGTTATGTACCTTCGGGAGCTACGGTTAGAGCTGCTCGACCTCATACTTGTTGACCTGGCTCAAGTCACAAATTTGTATCTAGGCGCTATACGTGACAAAGATTCCACTGCTGCAAAGTCTGTAAGTTACAATGTAGTTATTTAGCCAACATTCTAATTCCTTAAGTAAAACAATAATGTCAGAAGTAATTTATTTGTAATCAATATTGAATGCAAAAAGAACTTAATGCCATAAAAACAAAGGTTATATGTAGTAGCAAGGTAGAGTTTGTAGAGCAATGGACGTTAACGTGTACAGAACTAGTCGCTACTTTATAGAGGTCTATTTTAGCCAAATATCCTCAGTCAACTAATTGTAGGTAGTAAATGTGGGTGTTTGTAGCTTTCCCACTGCTACCAACTAGAAAGGTGGAGGGGGTGCAGGGTGCATGATAAACATATCAAATTAGGAAATTAGTTCCTCACCACATATGTAAGTAGCTTAGCTTAAAGACTGTACTTGTTGTTGTTCTTGAACCCATTGTTGATATAAGAACATACACTAAACTGTGTAACTAGCTTATCAAGATTGTACCTTAACTAAATGAATTTTTGGGGCTCAGTCCCTGAGCCCATCATGTGCCTCTGTAACCTTTTCCTCATCCATGCACAGGATGGGTATAGGGTACATAATAAATGAACTAAACTAACTCTAGTGTAAGATAAATATCTATAAGAGTGGATGACATCTTCAGGGTTGTAGTTATCCGTATGAAAGTGTGAATAATTATCTTGGGTACATGTTATTATAGGTCACAAAACTTCAAAGAATGGGTCACAAAGTTATGACACTTACTGAGCATAATTAAAGACTTCATAATGATTGCAAATGTATACACCAGCAATGGAATAAAGCATGTTTTGTATTCTATATAAATATAGATTGAGAGACCTGTAGTCACTTTAATCATTCCCAGTAATCAAGATGGCTTATTTAATGGATTCTAGCTGTAAAGGATTTACCCAGAGAACATTTTGAACATTGACGGTGTCTTCAATCTTTTTCCCAACAAATATAAGAAATATTGCTGATATGAAAGTGGATGTGTTTAACAAATTAAATGTTTCTCCTGATGATCTCCAGTCGGGTTGTAATTTACCTGAGGGCCACTATCACTAGTGGCCTTGACAAGGACAGGAAGCCAGTGTCTTGTCAAAGGTTCCCCCCCCCCCATTTATTTGTCTTGATGATCTTTTCCAGTTGGACTACAAAATTTAAGTTTTTCTACATTTATGGAGTGCTTGATATTTTGAGCTACACACATTAATAACTGGATGGATGCCCACTACTATCATTTGGATATTTATGATAATAGTACTTAATAGTTAGATGGGATTATGTTATGTTTTTTTTTTATTATTACTGCCTTGAATCTTTGAACATGTGTAATAGCCCAGTTAAATTCTCATCTGTTCATTAATGTGTTGAAAATATTAAAATTAATTTTCAGCATTTGATGTTAATCAAAGTTTAAATACAAATAATCAGAGTTTTTATTCTTTCTGAAGGGGCCTCGGTGGCCTCTGTACTGAGACAGCTCCACACCTCCAAGTCACATCAGCCCTTACTAGTCCTTTAATAGCCTACCAGAGGTTAAAACATGGGCCCCTTACAAAGGAACAGGGGATTCATGATCACCCTCACCGAAGAAACAAACCTCAAAAAGGCAGCAAATCAAAACAAACAACTGCAAGGTACACATTGTGGAAAACATTTTGGCAAAAGATCTATCTAATAGTTGGGTCATACCCTCCCCTACTCCATAGTACCAGCTGGCAATTGCCAGGAGCTACTAGCTTCCCATGTCAACAATCATCATTCCTTTGCCTGATGTCACACTTCATTTCTTCAGGAGTCTCCAGCTCTTCAGGTCACAGATATTCTGAATAAGTGTACTAGAATAAGTGTTGAACTCTATTCTGTGGGAGCCCATTTTCTTGTGTATCGTTTAAATTGTTAATACCTGTGCTGTATTTGCTTCACCTGCACGTCTTACAAGCCTCACTTGGTGTGTGGACTTTGAAAACTGTTCACCTCGCAGTGCATGTGTTTAGAGCAGCCCTTCTCGAGGTGTTCATTTGGTGTTGCCCCTTCCTAGACAAGGCTGCTTCCCTAGTGGGATGGAATGTTTGTCCCATTGAGGCTTTGAGGTTGGGTGCATTCTGGGTTTATTGATTAAGGGGTAAACTAGGGTTTGCATACACAAAGAAATCACAATAACGTGATATATCAAATGAACAAGTCCACAAGGGCCTTGAGGAGAGTTCGAACCTATGCACGGGATGTTCCCAGATGCACCTTAGTCAACTGTACCACCACATGGTAAAGATTTGCAACCTGGAATGCTACTGCCCTTGTTAGGATCCCGAAGCTTCTCTGAAGCACAATTGGGGTTTCACACAATTCCCCCATGCATTCGAGCTGTCAACCAAATGTTTTACTTCTACTTCAGTACGCACACAGCTCTGGTGCAGCCTGGATGTGTTGGCTTCAGTGCTGAGTGCTTACCTATCAGTGTTGCTGCCTTGTTACCTGCAGTTCCAGCTTCAGTGACTTTGCCCCAGTTGCTCACTCCACTCTTTTGGGAGGCCATGGCGGACTTTATTCTAGTCCTGTCTCACGTGTTAGGCATACTGTACTTGCCCAGGCTGTAGATTCAACTTTGATCTCTTACACTTTTGTCCATCTTCCCCCTTTCATTCCTCCTCCTTCCTGAAGAGGTTGTCTCTGTTGATGTTGGTTGCTGCTACTGCATCCCAGCCAATCAGTTGTATTCTTTTGCAGAGAGGTTGTCCCCCTTTGCTTGGAGGCAGCTCTTCTGGGGTAGGGTATTGCTTGTTGTTGGTTGGGATAGGCTACCATTAGAGCCAAATTCTTGGGCCATTGCATTTCCTTTGACTTTTGCCTCGTCTAGTCAGTGTTGTTATTGGGCAATGTTGAAGGGTGCTTCCACTCGGCAGGTGTTCGTCTGTGGCCTTAAATCGGGTTTCTCATCCTAATCTCTCTTCTGTGAGGGTGTGAGTGTTACTCTCCTCCCTGATAAGTTCTGGTTTTCTTCTTCTCCATGGCTGATTAACTTCAGCGAGCCACCATTCAGCCCCTCCCCTACTACCAGGTGTGTCGGTCTGTTGTCCTAGATTCTAGATTGAAGAATGTCAGTGTGGGGAGCCAGACAGCTGTTATTAAGAGGGGTTTGAACCGACTACTAGGCGGCGGATTGTTTGTAGAGTCATTTCCACTTCATTTCTTTGCAGTTTTGCTTTGCCTACTTTAGGGATGATTTTTTTTTTAAGTTGATAGTTCCTGTATTCCTTGCACCTCTCTCTCTCTCTCTTGAGGGGGAACCAGGTTTTGGCTCTGGCTTCCAATAGGCTATTTAGGACTCCTAGGGTTGATCTGATTCATTTGTGGAGCTATCTGTGTGTGGCAAGTTTCAGAGAGCCACCGAGACTCATCCAGAAAGAGGCATTTCACAAATTCTGCCCTGGATTTTTATAATTATAATTTGTATTTTTGCTTTACAGCTTGAGCCTCATGTTGTTCCAGCAGAAGTTCAGAGGCTCGCCCGCCGCTCTGTCATCAACCATGTTGGTGTGTATGACCCATACATTACATACTCCAGAGATGCATTAAAAATAGCTCCACAAAGAAAGTAACAGAGATACATTTTACTTCGTGGTTGAATTTTTTTTAATCTTTGCACACTCCTAAGATAGTCAATATTCATAGCGGTGTCTGAAGTTCTTAACATGTGCTTCAAGTTTTTTTTAGTGGATTTTCATCACGACTGTTTAGTTAATGTTGATGTGTGGCCACTCTCAAGGATGGAGAGCTCTCAACTGGATACATGTGTTAGTGCATCTCAAGTTCTATTAGTAAAGTGGGAATTTTAGTCATTTTTAAGACTGTGAATTTGTCTGATATTCAAAAAAAATTCCACAGGAATAAACAAGAACATGATTTACTTTTGTTAATTTACATTTTTGAAAGATTTGAAATCTATATCTACAATAGAGAATTTCTGTGTCTTTTTTTGTGTCTCAGTCATACACTGGAGGCCAGATGCATGTGGCTAGCCTTCCCAACTCTCACACATGAAGCAAGAGGGGAATGGGAGTGTCATAGGTCAGTTAGGGTCGGCACCAGTGCCACACTTTTAAGAAACACTGGCATCTAACAATCTTACTCCCCCCCCTCCATGTGATTTTCATGAAGTCAAGTTTTAAATATTGGTTGTGTTGTCGATACGAGTATTTAGCAGTTTAAGTTTTTCGTTGCATAATTTTTCTGAGTGGAACGAGAAGGGAGGAGAGGGAAGGAGAATGGTTCAAAGGGGGGAAGGAGAAGGGAGATGTTGGGAGAGAAAGAGAGTAACGATGAGGACCATCATACATATACGGACTTGTAATTAGAAAGTAGAAATCGGGACAAACCGAGAAAGGTTTTTGTACTGATATTGCAAAGAAAACTTAACTGAACTTTCCTAGGCCTAATACATGCTATCTGAGGCCTAATATAATGCATATATATGCTATACTAGGCCTAGGAATATTTAAGTTTGGTTTTTAGTTTTTTCAAGACTATAAAGTGACTAGCAGTACCAAATTCTATTTAATTGTCCATTACGTCTATGTACAGAATGTACGATGGTACACAGTTACAAAATGTATCATCTAAACAGGAGGGTTGCTGACCAAGGCTGGAACACAGAGCATTGGGTCTAGTGTAACATTGCTAGGTGACAAGCAATGTTGCACAAAAGGGTTGCCTTTTGTGAAGCCCTTCACCAAGTTGGTAGATATGAAATGTTCTGCCCCTAGTCCATAGATTTTAGCACTTCTTCAAATATTGACTTGCAAAATGTGTGTGTTCACATGAGATTTATGTTTTGGGTGACATGTTTTGGTTTGGTTTGGGAGCTGGTTGGCCGAGTGGACAGCACGCTGGACTTGTGATCCTGTGGTCCCGGGTTCAATCCCGGGTGCCGGCGAGAAACAATGGGCAGAGTTTCTTTCACCCTATGCCCCTGTTACCTAGCAGTAAAATAGGTACCTGGGTGTTAGTCAGCTGTCATGGGCTTTTTCCTGGGGATGGAGGCCTGGTCGAGGACCGGGCCGCGGGGACACTAAAGCCCCGAAATCATCTCAAGATAAGATGATGATAGTGTTGGAAGTAGTGTATAGTAAAGATAGGTAGTGTTGAGGGATAGACAGAGATGGGTAGGGTGTAAAGATGTATAAAGTGATGACTGTATTGAAGATAGTTATGGTGGTGGAGGGGATTTGGAAGGGTGTGTGGGGGGAGAGACCTGGGCGCCAGATCAATTCCAGCACCTCTGGGTACTCCATCTAATTTCTTATAAGAAGAACATGTACTCTTTCCATAGATACCATGAAAACCATTCAAACTTTAAGATATAATGGAAAGAAAAACATTTATTGAATCATTCATATTTATTCAGTATGAATGATTCATATAAAAAATGGGTCTAGTAACTCAATATCAGGCCATTCATATTCCAAGTGTATAGAAAACCATTGTAAATTAAAAAAAAATAAGCATGCTAAGGAAGTTTGAATGTCTTAGAATAAATTGCAAGGCAAATATATATTTGGCTCCCCTTGTATGTTGATTTGGGTCATTTTCTTTATCTATGGTTTATTATTTATTACACATTAAAAAGGAAAGCTCTTTTCATATTTACTTTTAATAATAAATAAATAAATAAATGTTTATTCAGGTAAGGTACATACAAGAGATTTTACAAAAATTGATTGATTTATAGATAGAGCTAGTACATACAATGTCTAAAGCCACTATTACGCAAAGCGTTTCAGCCAGGAATCATTTTAATCATTAAATGATAGATAATTGTGATTTGTGGTATCCATATGCAGGCGATGAGTCACAATAACATGGCTGAAGAATGTTGACCAGACCACACACTAGAAGGTGAAGCATATATATTTATATGTGCTTGGTAATTTATATATAATTTAGAAATGCTTTTCTAGACGTGGACTCTGGTAACTTATCACATTGTAGGACATATTTGGCAGTCCCCTCTCACAGTCAAAGGATTGAAAGGTATGCTACTTAAAGCTCAGAAACTTGGTACAGTACTGCCATACAAGTTAATATGGAAAGATGGATAGACATATGAGGGGGCCTGATAGCTGAGTGGACAGTGCTCTGGACTCATAATCCTAGGGTCCGGGTTAGAACCCCCAGTGATTGCAGAAACAAAATGAGCAGTTTCATCCTGATGCCCTCGACAGTTGAGAGGTGGGCCGAAAGAGCAGAGCTCATCCCCGCAAGCACAACTAAGTGAATACATAAATGGGCAGGTGGAAGTAAGGAAATGACATTCCTTTGAAGATGACTTGATTCCAAAACTCATGAGATCTGACATTGGACCATTATGTAGATGAATATTACAGTACAGAAGAAGATAAGCCTTCTTGAGGTTATTTTGAGATGATTTTGGGGCTAAGTATCCCTGTGGCCTGGTCCTTGACCAGGCCTCCTTTTTGTTACCACCAGGAAGCAGCCTGTAGCAGCAGCCTAACTCCCAGGTACCTATATACTACTAGGTGAATAGGTGCATCAGGGTGAAAAACTCTGCACATTCGTTTCCACCTCCACCGGGGATTGAACCCAGAACCTCAGGACTACAAAGTGCTGTCCACTCAGCTATCAAGTCCTAGCTATGTAAAGTTCAGGAACATATTTTATATAAACCACTAACAAAAAATAATAATTATCACTGGAAAAACCGATACAGTAGATCCTTATTGACAAAAAGTTTCCATTTTGTAATCTATGAATACTTCCGACATATTCAAAGAATGTGAAAATGAAGGAGAAATTAGAGAATACTGTAGTAATTTGCTAAGTTATATACTGTACTTTCCATAGTTACTGGATGTCAAATATTTGGGCCAAGTACAGTACTGTATGTACAGTAGATGCATTGGAAATAAGTCATAATTATGTAAATAAAACTATGGTCTGAGATGTGTTACATGACAGGGCAGGTTTCTGTGCTTGCAAGGTTAACATATGTTATTTTGACTAAGTATTATTTCTAATAAAAAAAATATCAGTATTCAGTTGACTAGAATAATGAGTTTTTTTTGTTTTATCATGTAACATCATCTTGTGTAGCCTAAACCACACACCAGATGGAGACGACGACGTTTTGGTTCCTCCTCGACCACTATCACGTCGATGGTCCAGGACGGACCAAAACGTCGCCGACTCACCATCTTCTGGCCTGTGGTTGGGTCATCATATCTTCAGCCATGTTATTACTCATCGTCTGCATTATCTTGTGAAGCTATAAAAGGTAAATGATAATTCTCCATACTTAATGAAATGCACTACTGTACCCTTCATCATCAGTGAAGATAAAACATGTGTAATGATGATATAAATAATAATTGTACCTTACCAACAAAGATCTTACTTTACAGCTGGATCAAATCTTGGTAATTTTTCTCTCCTCCTCCCTCCTCTTCCTCTCAGAAGTTTACTCTTCCATGTAAGGTCAGTTTTATGTGGTCAGTTTAAAGATGTTGCAGATTTTCTGGTGCAAAATATTTGATCTTTTGTATTTGATTGATAAGTACAGTAATGCTGTGTACTTAAGTTAATAAATAAAGTTGTTTATGTAGTATGTTGATAATGCCAAGTACAAACCACATTACATCATTTTGAGACATTGTATAAAAGTTGAAGAAAGGCAGTATAAGCTCCTGTAAAAGGTATATTACAGTACATATCATTTTGATCAAGTGCCTATCTTTGGCAGCCAATTACACATTTTTATAACATGCCTTCCTGTGTACTGATGATCAAACAACGCATCAGAAGATGAGGAAAAGACAACATTAAGGTCCATCCTGGACCGTTATCAAGTTGTATGTCACATAAGACTTTGATAATGGTCCAAGATGGACTGAAACGTCATCGTTTCTTTATCTTCTTATATGTGGTTAGGTCATCATATCTTCAACCACATTATTGTGACTTATCGTCTCCTCTGTACTGCTTTCTTCAGCGCCCTCAAAATATTCATAATATTAGTGTGACCTTACTGGAACAGATCACTGTGGACCGGAACCCATGGTGGGCCGGAAAGAATTTGTTAACAGGACAAACACTTTTTGTCCATATTTCATATTTTTCAAATTTTTTGCTATTCTGTTGTCTTAGTATAGTATTTCTTTACTTTAATGATTAATAAAAATTGTGTAATGGAGTTACTGACTTTTTTGTTTTGGGTGTAACCCTAATTGTGACCAGATGTGACTAGATATGTCCTGGTCAGGTTCCCCCCCCCACCCTTGGTAATACTGCAGCAGTGTTTCTCATGATCTGATTTTTAACCATATTTTTGTTGTTTGATTTGCTGGTTAAAAAGATGTCTACCAATAATAGTAGTCAGAATATAGCAAAAGGGGAAGAACTATTAAAATAACATTGAATGTAATAAAATGCCTCTTTCTGGCGTGGTCCCCCTCAGTAGCTTCATAAGGTAGCTAGCTGCCTGATTAGCGTAAAGCCTAGAGTGCCCAACCAGGCCCTAGTGAGTCATGAGTGCAGAGTGCATACCAATGACCAGAAGCTAGTTGCAGATAGGCTGGAAGCCCATACCAGCCAGTCATTGAGGTAGGCTAAAATGCAGGAGAAAGGAGAACCATGACCTGCATCAAGCTTGAAAAGCTTGGCACCTGATTTAAAGCAAATGAAAGAACCTTGGAGTGGTAACAAAAAATCCCACAAGAACTCTAGCCAGTGTTTGAACCTTGGAGGAAGAGGAATGCAAAAATGATCCCAGAAGGGCTATGGTCACAACTAGGGTGATGACCCAGGAAGCAAGGTGGACCAGACAGAGAGGCATGCAGAAGGGAGAGTAGGGAAGTAGTTGCACAGACCCAAGAGAACGTGAACCCGCTGAAGACCCTACTGTCTGTTCTTTAAAGGAACAGAGCCCTGCACCTTGCTGTCCCTCTGTCATGGGCCACCTCTTAGAATGTACTGATATTTTTGGCTGATCAAAAATCTTGTCTTCTCAATGTACCTTTTGAGTCTTTGACATCTTGGTTAGTACAGTACAGTACTAGTACTATTTTGTGCCATAGACATTGCTAAATAGTCTTTCACGTTTTATGCCTTTGGATAATTAATATTTTTTATCAAATTGGCTTGCATAAAATTAAACTTGATACATAGGATAAAAACCCACACTTATGTATTTTTTAAATGTATGTAAAGAATTGCACAAAAGTCTTTCCTCTCTTGAGTGCTTTGTCAAGGTCTGAGTATGTGGTCAGGGCGAGACTTAGCATCTCAACTGCTAATGTCGTCGAGATGTAAGTCTTGTCCTAACCACATGACCAGATCTTGACAAAGCGCTCAAGAGAGTGTGAAAGACTTTGTGTAATTCTTGACATAAATTTCACAAATACATAAGTGTGGGTTTTTAGGTTTTTATCCTTTGTTATGATGTGAGAAAACATTAGCATTACTTATTAAGTTTGATTGTTATTACTAGAAGCTTAATATTCATCATTTTCATTTAATGTGATGGGCACAGTAATTTGTAAACATGAATGCCTTAATTCTTCATATTATATAGATAATTATATTTGTTATTCTAATTTTAAAAATAACCACAGCAGCACCAAAATTAATTCCACTCTGCTACATTAAAAATGTCAAAAGCTTGAACTTAAAAAATTGTCATCCAAACAATGTTTACATATCACTTCCATTAATCAGCTTTGGAAAGACTTATCTATTGCTGGCTTAAACCTTTGTTACATAGTACCTTCAGTAATAGTCCTGTGGATGTAATCAGTCTCAGTACAGCAATGTATGGTTTTCTTCACTTCAATATTTTAGCAAATAGGATAAAATTATAATTTATATGTTTTCTGAGAGCAAGTGCTACTTGCTGAACATAAATGAATCAACGTAATGCTTGACATAACAAATATTAATATCACCCAAATAACACATTTGGACCACATATTATTTTTCAAAGGATATAAAAAACATGAAATTCGTTATTATTTTTTGCAAATTACAGATGAACATAACTATTTTCCTTCCAAACCTTTGTTTAGAAAATGATTAATAAATGGATTATGACATTTGTAATATCACCCTAGGATCAAACTTAATCATCTAAATGTGTTCATTTTGTTTGTATTCACAATACAGAATTACCTAAATGACTAAAACTAAACATAAACTAAATCAAAATAGCACACAGTTTTATGATAAAGAAGGATATTTTGTTTTATGATAATAAAAACATTTTTATTTTATGAAAACACAGGTTTCATATAATATGAAAATATTTGTCCCATTAAAATTATTATGAAAGACATTAAGTCTTGAGGTACACACACACACACACAGATGGATATACTGATAATATATGTTAAAGTATCTATATTTCTTATATATATCAGAACAGTACTTTACACAGTAGCATAATATTTTATACAATATATATTCAGTATATGGGGCAGTCACTAGTGATTTTTTAATCAGTTGTATATGCAAAATACAGTTAAAGCGAGTAAATTATACAATATGCTTTGGCAGCATTCACAAACCAGCTACTCTTTCTCACACACATTTTGCACATTTTCTCTATATTTCTCTCACCCACATACACACTCCCTGCTATCACAAGAGCATTAATTGTCATACTGCAGCATGGGCAAGACTTTTCTGTCAACATGAAGGTTTTTTGCACTTAATCGAGGGATTGATTTTGTAACAACAGAAACTTGCACAATGAGAGAGATACTTGGTGCATATATGACTTTCATAAATATACAGTACAGTGTACTGTCTATATGACTTAAATATTTATACTGTACATATTCTATTGCACATTAACTTAATTTTTTTGTAGCTATATATATTTACTTACCATTGCCAAACCAACAATTTATGAAGTAATGAAACAAAAAGAAATTTTACATTAGGCACTTTCAAGTTCTGTGATCGCTAGACGTGTGCATCCTTTTCAGTCAGTTACCAAATTTAAGTATACAAAATTACCAAGATTGTTGGTAATTAGCATACTTTCAAGTGTCAATGTTATATCCTGCATATCTATAGTACCACTTGCAAAATTTCCAACTTGTCTCATAGGTCTGCTCAAAAACAATAGCTGCAGCCTGCATCATTGTCGGTAAACAGTGAGCCTTCATTCCCAGTAGGATATATATTACAGGTAAATCTCAATGTGTGGGGATTTCTGAGTATTGATTGCATTCCAGAAACCTTTCAAAACCAAATTAGTTTTTCCCCCTAATACCAAAAACTATAGAAGCTTATTGGCAGAGGGTAGGTAGGTTTGCACAACTGTGCCCAATCAGTTACAGTACCTCCCGTGTTTGGTCTAGCTCAGGCAGATTGGCATTTTTTTATTATTGATTCTTCAAATAAGGGAAAAACAAATAGCCACAGACTAAGGGAGTTTGCATGGAATGAGTCAAAATTCAGGAATAACACATACATCACTCAACTGTCATCAAAAATATCAAAATGTGTCAATTACTAAGCAGTAGTTTATAGGAAGGGGGAGAAATCCAATAGAATTGTCTTATGTTGTCCATGGAGAAATAATCACAGAAAAGTGATTTGGTTATATGTAAGATTCCACTAGGAAAATTAAATGACAATTCTAAACTTTTTGTGTCTCACCACATTATCAAGGAATACAGAATAATGTATTCCTTGATTAATGTGGTGAAAATGTCCATTTTTTTTTTTTTTTACCAATGAAAACTTGGAAAGACATGGAGAGTGGGGCAAGAAGAAAGCACGAGGTGTATTTGTGTGTGTGAGACCAGCATGGCCTCTAAGAAAGAGACCAACTATCAAAACCAGCCACAGGATCACGAGTAAATGTGCAAAATTGCCCCACTAGTCAACCATATTATTATAAATCTAATATATTTGGGTGCAACTGACCATGCAAATGAGCTTATTAGTAATGCAGATTTGTAGTAAATACCTAGCTCCTGATTGTTAATTTTGCAAATACCAGAGTTGTGGATAGCAAGACATGACTGTACTGTATTATAAGAACAATTTGTGCCTTTTCATCATCAAAGAGAACAAATAAGTTTTTTGAGTAAATGAGAAGCACCTTTCTGAACAATGTAATTTGATCTCCATGTTAGTATCGACTGTCTTGCTAGGAACTGAATTATTGCACACACTTAAGTAGGGTGATATTTTAATTCCACTGAAAACTTTTCTAGGGGTTCTTGCAGGAACCCTGGGAGATACCATACAGCTAAACTGTCCCCTAAAAAGTCCTTCTAAGCCCTTCTTGGCATTGCAGACTGCCAAGGAGTGACCTAATGTTATCTTGGCTAGCACTATGTGGCAGCACAATACCTGTAGTCCGTTCAGATAATTTTACCTCCCACATCCAGTCTTAGGCTAGGCTTATCTTATCTACATATCTAGATACTTAGGTCTGCAGACCTACATATCTACTACAACTTGGTTGGGTCTGGCACTTCCTGCAGAAACTTAGTTCTACTGTCTGTTGAACACCTTCACTTGTGTTCCATCAATACAGTATTTCTTATTGGAGGTTAAAGGTTGAAGATATCTCTGATGTTCATAGTGTTTCCTGATTTTGTCTATGGGTCTCTGTTGAATTTCCAGTCTTTTTACTCCAGTAAATTATTTTGTTTTGTATATTTAGAACCTGGCATTCCAGTATCTTCCATGTTATATGATACCTCTCTTGTCTCTCTCTTTTCCAGAGAGTACAATTTGAGTGCTTTTGAGAATGTCTCAACAATTTAGGGGGTTTTATCATGGCGACATGTCATATATATTTTCTGAATTCCCTGTACTTCAGAAATCACTCCAGCCTTGAAAGGGGGAAGTGAGTATCAAGCATTATTCATGGCTGGAATGGAAAGTCCAAGTGATTTTAAAAGTAGGAACATTGTGGTGGAATACCTGGACTTGAAGGTTCTCATCCTCCATCTTTAGCATTTTCCTGGATGCTGCTGCATTTACTGAGTTTTGATGAACTTTGGTTTGTCTGACATCTTCATTCCCACATCCTTTATACAGTATATCATTTTCCTTCTATGAGATCTGATTGCATATTGTATCCTATACTCCATTTAAGTTCTTTGTTTTTATATCCAAGTACAGTACAGTACTTTGTATTTCCATATAAACATAAGAGTTCCAGAAGTTAGGACCTGGGGCTAGGTACATTATTTTGTTTTGTTTTCAATGTCTCTCAAAGTCTTCTGTGCTTGTAAGATAAGGTAATTATGAGGAGTAAGTGCTCAGCCAGTGTGACTGCAGCACTTGAAAGAGACTATTGGTGCATTTGTGCTAATACCAATTATTGTGCATTGTTCAAGTTGTGAAGCTGTCCACATCTTGCTTTTTTCAGTTCATCATTTTCTTTGTTGAACTCTGCATCAAACTTACTTTTTTTTAACGTATATATAGCTAGCAAGTATAGGTCCAATACTGGTGAAGGATTTTTTGTTATTAAAGTATACGTGAAAATTTACTTTGGATTTTTTGTCTTGCATGTCTCTTCCATTTACATTTCTTCAGTCTGGGATGATTTCTTCAGCTTCTGTTTTATATATTTCTTTAATATGCTTTAGATTACACTTTCTTCATTTGGATATTCATGCCTGCTTGTGCATCTCTGCTATTCTTTTTTTAACTAACAGCCCTCTTTTAGTGTTCAAAAGGGAACTTTTGAAATGTCTCCAAAGGGTACCTAATTTTCCAGGCTGTGATTTATGCAGCAGTATCAAACAGCCTGGCTGACCAAACTTTCAACAAACCAGACCATGGAAACATTGAACTTGGAGCCACATCAAGGTAAGGTAGTCTACTCTCTCTGTGAGCTACCATAGTAACATATTTAAAGTAGATTTTTATGCTTTGTATATGCAAAAGGTTTTTCCCATGCTAGCAGATTCTGACTAAAATACACCACAAAAAAAATGGATAGCAAATGAGGGAATAAGAGCAGTAAAGTGACCTGCTCTGAAAGTTTTTAGTTTACTATACACTCAGTATATTTTCTCAGCTATCCCACTTGATTGTGACTTAGTATAACTCTTATAGGGAAGAAACTTCCTGATGGGTTAGAAAACTTGCCACTGAGTAGAGTCTAAAGGATGCTACAGGGTAGAGTCAACTTACAGGTGTGAACAAAGTTTGCACTTTGAAGGCTAATGGGAGGACAGACTGCCAAGAGCAGCAAGGGTGGAATTGAACCTCTAGACCCTCTGGCTTTGTGGGTGGCATATACCTGTAATTAATGTAACTGTTTAACTACCATGCAAATTGGCTAGGATATTCATGCTTTGGTACACAGGACCATGGTTTACAATGGTTTACAAACTATCTGATGCCATCTGCCCAGATGACCAACTCCTATCCACAGGACAGTGGATATGGGTCCAAGGTAATATGGATGTGAACAAAATAGACTTCCAGACCAAAAGAAATAGAACTACAAGCAATAATGAATGTAATTCACTCTGCTGCCTGTAGTAAGTTCCAGAAGGAACATCATTCCAAATTCTAAAGTACATGAATATTTGCAAAATATCAGACATACCTGAAGAGAGGAATTCCAACTTTAAAGTGGGAGTTCATTGGAACCCACAGTGGAGCTTTGTGGCTTCCAATGTTGCACAGTAAGGACAAATTAATGGAGGCCTTAACAAGTTTAAGAAAGGAAGGCCAGAGATTGATGACAAAGTTAAACAGGAGAGGCTTCAATAATGCTGAGCTATACAAAGCAAGATTATTTGGCATGATCCACATTCCAAAAATAGCCAGGAAAGGAATGAGCAAATGATTGCTGCAGGGAGGAGACAATTGCCATAAGGGCCATGCCATCCTGGAGTCGAGCGAATGTCCAGAGTGCCCAAAGGACCCTTACTATAAGCTTCATTTGAGCCCCATTGATCACAAGTTTGGAACCTAAGAGTTGAATGGCAGCTGGGATAAACAGATGCTGGATCACAGATAACCACAAGCCAAAGGCCACCAGAAAAAAAAAGTCATGACAATAGCACAACCCAAAATATTTAAGTTTCCAAGTTAAGAGGCTAAGAATACCAAGCAGCAGTAGTATGGTGTCCATACCACAGAAAGCAGGTAACATTTTAAAAGACTTAAACATATGCCATTAAATAACTGTGAACCAATTAATAATAATAATAAAAAAAACTTTATGGAAAGGTTGGAGGTGCTAGATATGTTGGAAAACAAGAAAAGGGGGTGATATGATCACCACATATAAAGTTATGATGTGCATAACAAAAATCTAAGTAGGCATTTTTTAAATGCCACAACATTAAGAACGAGAATACAGATAGAAATAATAAATACAAAATTATAAAAACCATAGAAAATAAATTATTTTTTAAAGTGATAGGTGAAATATGTTGCAAGAGATGGTTGTGTGAATAAACACCACTTTGAAGTTTCAAAACTGATATGCCATAGGCTTATCTCTAGTCCTGTAGCCACACTTATTTAACACTTGAATAATTATACACATGCTAAATGCCTACTACATGCGCCGCCTCTTGACACATCTTGGACATCACCTGGCAGGACAAGGTGATAAACAACAGCGTCCTGGGGAGAGCTAGAATCACCAGCATGTACACAATGCTGAAGTAGAGACGATTGTGCTGGCTCGGGCATGTGGTGCGAATGGGCGACAGCAGGATCTCCTGTATGGAGAGCTGAAGCAGGGAAAGCATCCAACAGGTAAACTCTAGCTACGGTACAAAGACATATGCAAGAGTTACCAGAAAGCCATGCACGTCAATCTTGCTACATGGGTAACACTGGCCGCAGACTGTTCAGTCTGGGTGCAGTCTGTTCAGAAAGGTCTCTCCAAGTTCGAGGAGTTACTTGCCAAAAAATTGGAGGCAAAGAGACAGAGAAGGATAGCCGGAGCCAGGAAGACAGACCAGAATCAGACTTTGTTTGTGCTCCGTTTGAGATGGACTGCCATTCTCGGATTGGCCTCATCAGTCACACCAGACGCTGCACCAGGATTGTTAACCAGAGCCCAACTCCATAGTCTTCAGAGACTGAAGGATGCCTACTACAATTACACACATGCGCACATTAACTGAAATCTGGTCCCCACCAACAAAAAACATAAAAGACTAAGGATGAACATAAGGGAATCACTTGGTACTATCATAGGTACCTGGACTGTACCTGAATGAGGTTCTATGAGTTCTTCTCTTCAAGCCCAGCCCGGAGCCAGACTTGATTTGTGAGAGTTTGGTCTAACGGGCTGTTGCTTTTGAGTGCCCTGCAGGCAGGCCAACTAGTTTAGTGCTCTTTGGCCATTTCCAACTCCAAGGAGGGTTCAAATCTATTAAAATGGAACATTATAAGTCATTCCAGCTATATAGTATCCTCAGGGGCTTCCTAGTGCCATTATAACAGCAGACACTTACTTGGAAAGTTAATTACTGTACCAGTATTAAAATGTCACCTAACCTGGCTGCATAATTCAAGTGCCTAAAAAGACTGGAAATGTACCTTAGGAAGTAGTAGAGTTGGAGAGCTCATTAGTAAGAGATTTGTACTCACCTAGTTGTGCTTACGTGAGTCGAGCTTTGGCTCTTTGGTCCCGCCTCTCAATCAACTGATGTACAGATTCTGTAGCTTACTTGGGCTCTATCATACTTTTACATTTGAAACTATGTTATGCATTGCATTTATTAACTACTCTGACCAAATTCTTTCTTATGTGTCTGCAATATGTGTAAGAGGTGTCTGAAATTTGTGTAAGTTCTCCGATGCTCATTGTGGTAAGTGCCATGTTAAAGATAATATAATTTGATGTCTAGCACACAAAAATACATTCTTTAACCATTTATTAAAATATACATTTAGGTAGGTACATTCAAGCAATATTTAATATTTTATCACAAATGTGATGCCCTTTAATATAGTTAGAAAGAAAGAATGGAAGTGCACGTTCAAAAAATGTAAATATTGTTACAGTATGTCATGTGCAGCTAACTTTTTTCCTCTACACAGAACAAAAATTAAGTATAAAATAGTTTAATGTTTACATAAGTAAAGCAAACCTCACTTTCCTACAAGTCACAGTGCTATTTAGGAGTAAACATCACAAATCTTTACCAATAGTAATACAGTATTAGAATTAACACTTCATTCAAGAACAGTATCAGTGAGCAAGACCTCGTCCTCTGTTGTCTGCCGACGGAACTTGGGTTGTGATATCAGGTAAACTACCAGTCCACCAAAGATAATAAGGACCAAGCCTGTCACATTAATTAGGATACCTTCTGATGAGAGTGATGAATAGTCTTTTCTGAAAATAGATTACAAAAATTAATAATTGAACAAACACTTCACTCATGCAGTCTTGCATCAGAGAAATTAGAGAGAAAAATATAACATTTCTAAAATAATTAATTCGGAGTAGGGCAAGATCAGAAATTTAAATACAGGAGCCGTACATTATTCATAAATGTTTGTACATTTATAGTTGGGTTAGTTTACACAAATTTACAGTAAATTATTTGTGTGTGTCATAATATGATATACCCATAATTATAAAAGGGAAGTATAGGGTAAGGCCACAATATTAATTTAGCAAGACGGGACATTGATGCCGAAATTTCCTCAGTTCCGTTCATTGGTGTTGTCCCTTCCCTAACCTCACTCCCTACCTGCTCCTCTCCCTTCCTGACCTCTTCCTCCCCCTCCCTGACTTCCCACCCTCCCCGACCTCACCCCCTGACCTCCTCCCTAACCTCCCCCCTCAACCTTCTCCCCCCTCCCTACTCCCCCTGACTCCTCTCCCCCCTCCCTTACCTCCCCTCCCTGACCTCACCCACTCACCTTCTTCCCCTCCCTGACCTCACCTCCACCTCCTTGATTTCACCCCCTTCTCCCCCTCATGGAGGTGGAGGTAAGGTTAGGGAGATGGTGGGGGAGTATTGTCAGGGAGAGAGAGAGAGGTGAGGTCAGGGAGGAAAAGGTGGGGGGGGGGGGGTGAGGAGGGAATGGGGTGGTGAGGGGATGGGTGGTGAGGAGGGAGGGGGTGGTGGGGTGGGTGAGGAGGGAGGGGGGTCAAGGAGGCTGACAATACCCTCCCCCCCCCCTCATCATCTTTCCCTCCCTGATCTCACCCCTCCTTGACCCCCACCTCCCCCCAACTTCTTTCCCTACCTGGGGGTAAGGTCAGGGAGAAGGTGGGGATGAAGTCAGGGATGGGGAGAAGATAGGACGCTGACCTCACCCCCAACCTTCCCCCCCTCCCTACCTCACCTTCTCTCCTCCCCTGCCCTGACCCACACCTTCCTCTCCCTGACCCCCACCACCCACTTCTCCTCATGGAGGTGGGGGTAAGGTCAGGAAGAGGGAGGTGGTGAGGTCAGGGAGGGGAAGATGGGGGTCAGGGAGGGGGTGGTCTGGTGTGAGGTCAGGGAGGTTGACATTACCCCCCCCCCCACCTTCTCCCACTCCCGGACCTTGCCCCAACCTTCTTCCTCTACCTGACCTACCTGGGGGTAAGGCCAGGGAGAGGGTGTGGGTGAGGTCATTGAGGGGAGAGGGTGGGGGGTCAGAGAGAAGGTGGGGAGTGGGAGAACGTGGAGGTCAGAGAGGGGGGATGCTGAGGGGGGGGGAGATGGTGAGGGTCGGTAGGGGGGGATAATGAGGGTCAGGATGGAGGGAGATGGTGGAGGTCAGGGAGGGGGATGGTGGGGTGTGAGGTCAAGTAGGGGGAGAAGGTGGGAGGTTGACCTTACCTCCCACCTTCTTCCCCTCCCCTAACGTCACCCCTAAAGTCAGGAAGGGAGTGAGGTTGGGGAGAAGGTAGGATGAGGTCAGGGAGGGGGAGGAGATGGGGTTAGGTCAGGGGGGGAAGGGAGGTAGGGGTAAGGCCAGGGAGGGGGAGAAGGTGGGGGGGGGGTGAAATCAGGGAGGGGAGAGGGAGGTGGGGTGTGAGTTCATGAAGGGGGAGAAGGTGGGGGGGAGTAAGGTCAGGGAGGGGAAAGTGGGAGGCTGACCTTAACCCCCACCTTCTTCCCCTCCCTGATCTCACCCTCACCTGCCCCTCCATGACCTAACCCCCACCTCCTCCCTCCCTGACCTCACCTTCTCACCCTCCCTGACCTAACCCCCACCTTCTTCCCCCCTCCCTGGTCTCACCCCCCCCCCTACCTTCTCCTCCTCCCTGACCTTACTCCCACCTCCCCTCTCCCTGACCTCACGACCAGCACCTCCTGACCCCTCACCACCTCCATGACCTTACCCCTCCCTGCTCTCTCCACCACCTCCACCTCCCCGACCTAACCCCCACCTTCTCCCCCTCCCTGACCTCTCCACCTCCCTGACCTAGCCACAGCATCCCCCCAACCCTGTCTTCCTGACCACCCACCTTTCCCCACATCTTCCCCTTCCTGATCTCACCTCAACCTTCCCCTGGTCTGACCTCACACCCATCTCCCGTTCCTTTCCCTCTCTTCCCCTTTCCCCACCACCTACTTTCTCCTCTCTACTGTAGCGAGTAATCCTTATACTCGCTCCATTATCTTAATGGCATAACTAATTAGCACTAACTACACAAGCTATAATCCTATCCCTAATTACAGGTAACAGTTCTCACATCCTCCTATCCTGGTAGAGAAAGGTGAGGGGTAGTCACCAAATATAAGGAAGCTATATGAGAATAGACAACAGTACAATTTCCAGTCAAGAATGTAGCACTCGGCATAGGCAGTTCTAATTGTCTCCAAGATGCAGCTTCGACACAGAACAGACAGCAGACTAGGACCGCATCGAGCTACAACTGCTCTCCCACATAGAGCTCTGTGACTCCAGCCATACTCGACTCTCTGCTCTGCTCCAAGCTCCGTCTCAACATCTACGAGACTGCTGTATCCAGGACTACTAAATAAATATGAAACTCACTAAACACTGTGTATCTAATCTACCCAACAACGTAACATAATTGTACGTTACACTACCATAACCTAATTCTTACTTTTTAAAATTTTAAGCAATAACTGTATCTATCAGTCTATAAGTATTTAAGTCTATATTTTTCTTTCCTTGGAGTCCAGTTTGAGTAGAATGTGTGAATTTTAGCTCATGCTAGACAATTGGGTGTGAAATAAACTATGGTGTGCTTTCCGATACAGTTTTTAGGAAGTTTTCAATGATCTGTCAGCATGGTCGGAGCCGGTCGGCCTAGCGGACAGCACGCCTGGACTTGTGATCCTGTGGTCCTAGGTTCGATCCCAGGCGCCGGCGAGAAACACTGGACAGAGTTTCTTTCATCCTATGCCCCCTGTTACCTAGCAGTACAATAGGTACTTGGGTGTTAGTCAGCTGTCACGGGCTGCTTCCTGGGGGTGGAGGCCTGGCCTTTTTAGTGTACCCGGGCCACGGGGACACTAAAAAGCCCCGAAATCATCTTCAAGATAACATCTCAACAAGATCAGATTGTGTAAGGCTCTTACTGACAAAATATCTGCAAATGGTCTACTCTTGTGGCACCTCAAGTCAGAATCTTTTGAGGTTTTGCTCAAGACCCATCCCCAGTTGCTGTCTTGGCCTCCAAGCATTCACCTTCCCCACCTCTGGCTTCAAGTTCTAAGCAACTTCAGTCCCATCTCGCACATGAACTGGCTAGTGTGGGTTAAGAGATTGAGAGTTTCATTACTCTTGCCTAAGCATTTGCTTTGTCCAGGGCCTTCACATCCACCCTCTTCCAGGTAAAAATTATGTTTTTTTTTTCCCACCTTCAAGGAGAAGCTGGGGTGTTTCCCATGGAGCTGGGTTCTGTTCCTTGGCAACAAGTTAGCCTCCCAACTTGAAGGTCAGCCCTTAATCAACACTGGTGTGCACTGAGATTGGTCTAGTTCTCTAGTGAAGGGTCCAATCTAGTTTTCATGATGGACTTCCTAGGTTTTTATTTTAAAGTTGGATGGCACATACCTTATATCTCTAGGTAGCCAGTAGAGAGTCTGTATCACCCTTCTCAGTTCAAGTATGATGCCTCTTCTTGCACTGTGCCCTCTTTACAGTGTTGATGGATTGATCCTACTCAGGTTTTCCCAGTCTCATCTCTCCACTACTCAGGCTTGGCAAGATCTGTAGTTATATGTGCAGGATACATGCTTCTAAACTGGATCCTGTGCTTTTGGGCGTTTGAATTTATCTTCTAGCACTTAATCAACTCTTAACACTATGAAAAGAATTTCCTTCTCACTCTCTCTCCACTACCATAACTATGCATTTGTCTACATTTTACCAATAAACTACCAACTAATCTAGTCTCTGCTAAAGGCTTGTCCTCGTCTGCAAGTATCAAATTTTACATCTTCAAACTACTCCCATCATATGCTAGGCTCACATTCTTACCCTCATCTTCCTCATAACCCCAACCATTTACATTGAACCAACTAAGGTAATATCACACCCACTATGTTCCTCTATATTCATATACCATCATTTAACCAATGTTCTTTTTCCCAATCATCTGGCATACTACAAATTTGTTATGTCTTCTGGCAAATCTCTCCGTATCTGCTCCATTACTTATTCTCTACTATATTTAATAATTCCTGTATATACCCGACTAAAATGTATATGTATATCTCTCAGCCTGTTTGGTAATATGTTTATTGTTTATGATGTGTCTGTATATGTATGAACACGTTGTACTGAACGGCGTGAGAATAGCTCGAGCTACCTCATCCCTTTGTGTGTATTTTACCTCAATAAACTTATTTCAATTCAATTCTAGCATATATCCCACAATTATTGGATTTTGTGTATCTGAGAAATTTTGTGTTTAGTTTATTCAAGTGCAGTGATTAGTACCCCACTGAAGAAGTCTGAATTCTCATCCAGGCTTGAATTACTGCCCTTTTTAGGAGGCTATATTGTGTATGTACAGTAAGGACGAGAATATTCTCACCCCATATATTGCCCCCTATGATGTGGGAAGCCATTTCTCGTGAGGTTTCTTATACATTCCCTCAGAACATGCAAGAAAACCTTACAGCAAGAAATTCGTTCATCTATCAATTTTAGAGACGCTGCAAACCTCTTTGGTATTCTTAACAAAACATACAATGTATCCTCATATCACTAAAACTCATTTCCTTGTGGTCTCTTGCTCCGAGATCACTATTGACTCCTTCTCTACTCAATGATCAACTCATCTTATCAACCTTTAGACTTCTACCTCTTGGATCCTTATAAGGCAGCATCATCCATTTAATTAAATATAGCAGTATCATATGATCAGACAAATTTCCGTAAAAAAATTATGCTATCAAAGATTACTTTCATTTGATTTCTTCCTCAAGTGCAATTCATGATAACTGTACAACCAATTACATTACATATACCTGTAGTACAATATATAATAACAATATACAGCATACTTACAAATAGTGTATAGTACTTACACAGCAAAAATGGCTTTCTCAGTGAGACCTAAGAGGCAGGATGCCACAGCTCCAACAAAAATGAAAAGTCCAAAGAACTGATGGAGAGGCAGGTATGCAGCTCGCACAGATGGCCGTAAACCAGGGAAGAGAAATGTCAACAAGCCCACCAGCCACTGAAAGATATTTTTTTCTTGAAGTGCTTTATTTTTAATTCCAATAGTCACAAAAATCCTTTAATAGAGAAATGTGATATGAAAAGATAATTTTTGCTTATGCTAATGTTTTTAATGTGATTTATATAGATTGACATAATAAACATGGCTGCAGACATGTCAGGACAAATGAATTCTTTAGTTTGGAATACATTATCAAAGGCAACAAATGTATAATAGAAAACAGGGGGTAGAAATAGCCTAAGCTACTCTATCCCTTTGAGATGTATTTCTTGCTTATCTCAATAAACATACTTGAACTTGAACTTGAATAGAAATCAAAATTCAGAAGTTCTTTATTCAAAAGATAGAAAACAAAATTCAGTCTGACATGAAGGGAAACCTCTACAGATGGCTCTTGAGATTGAACATGTAAGATGTTGAGCAAAACACAAGGTGGTAGTACATTCCACAGGATGCCTGTGGAATGAGAAAGACAAGAGATTCTTGGACTGACAAAAAGACACAACTTTGAGAAGAGTTAGATTCAGATTCTTTATTCACATACTTTCTGTACTACAGTAACAGTATTTGTAATAAATAAATAATCTGAATCTGCTCATAATTACTGTACTCTTTTTGTTTTTCAAGTTTAAACATTTAACTTTGTCTTTTTTGTTATTACACAGGCATCCTGATGAACAGACTACTATCCTGAGTTTTGCTCAACACTCTTCACCTTAATAGTAACGGAAATTAAACAAAAAAATTATGACTATCTGAAGGCACTTGCTCACCTATCAATTATACTCAAAATTTCCTTGCCAGCCTGAATGTGTTCTCCAAGCTGTAGTTCAAGTGAATTAGCACAAGGAGTGGAGTGCACTGCCTATTTTTTATTCACTAGGCAACAGTGTGGCTTATTTACTTCACTAGGCAACAGTGTGGCTTTGCCAAAAATTGTACTCCAATCCTCTGGGCTTCAATACCAACTTCATTATATGTACTGCATGCAGAAGATGCTAAGTCAGTTTTGGTCTAGTTTGGCAGTGGCCTGATGGTCTCCTCACCCTTCTTTTCCTTGTCTGTGTGGTGTTTTCACCATGTGTAGTTTTGATCGAGACTCAGAACAGATCTCTTTTTTTTTTCTGGATGCCAGATCAGGAGTCACTCTGTGCACGTCTCTTGCTTAGGTGGGTTTTTCATTGGAAACTCCGTGAGATACTCACTTGGATACCACAAGCTTTAAATACCATACCAGGCTCTTTCGAACCACGAGAGCCTACTGGAGACCAGTACCAGAATTTGGTCCAAGTTTGTATGGCATTGGGTAAGCTTACCCGGTACCAGTTTCCTCTGGAGTTACTGGCTGCTCCTCTCATTCTCCCATGGTAAACCCTTCTTTTTTTGTATTCCATGGTGAGTTACCTCAGGAAGTCACTGAGGGAAGCCCTTCCAGAAATCAAGCATTGAATGTAATGAATAGCTTCTTTCTGGTGGGTCTCTACACAACCTGTCCTCTTACAAAGAACGCCGCATTTCGATTGTATGCATTACACAAGGCCAAAAATTGTCATATAGAAACAGAAAGCAGCTCGTGAAAGTGATGTACTGTCCCATTTTCTGTTTTGGGTCCTCTGATAGGTTAGGAGAGGACACTTTAATTTGACTATTTTCTTGATGTTGGGAAACATTAGGATAATTGCTCTCCAGTGCCACTAGCCCTGCTATCTTCCGCCATTTGGGTTGGATGGTACATGTCTGACTGGGGCAGCCAGCTGCGGTCTAAGTTTACCTAAGGGCCACTATCTCACAAGTGGCCTCAATGAGGACAGGAAGCTGGCAGCTTGTCAAAGGTCCCTCCGTCCCCCCCTCGTATTGTTCTGATGATTTTGTCAAGCTGGATTATAAAATTCAAACATGTTTTGTCCTTTACAGCTTCAGTGGGTAGGCAGTTCCATTGGTTTATAACTATGGAAAAAGCATCTCCTGTTCTCTGTCCTACATTGTGGCTTGTTGAGCTTGAAACCATTGCTCCTTGTTTGTGTTACATCTAACCTTTTGAAGTTGTTTGGATCAAGATCCTCCAAAGTGTTCAGTATTTTAAGGGTTTGACAAGATCAGCCCTGCCATGTCTGGTTTGCAGTGTTGTTAGTACTGTGGCTCTCAACTGTTCCTGGTATGAGAGTCTATTTAGTTCTGGAATGATTTTTGTTGCCCGGTGTTGAATGTTCTCCAGAACAGCTAGGTCTTTTTGAAGGTGAGGTCTCCATGCTTGGATACAACAAGCCAAGTGATGCTAGGGCTTCCATCTGGTAGTGAGCAACTGTTACTAATTAGCCGTTTGGTTTGCATATGTACAAAGTTTGCATCATGTATACCCATATTTTCAATGCAGTTAACAGTTTTGGGGCACACTACCTTTCTGATGGTTGTTTTTGCCCTGGATTGATCTATGTACTTTCAGACTCATCCTTGCCTCTATAGAGGGAGCCAAATTCTAACACTGGTCTCCAATAATAATAATAATAATAATAATAATAATAATTTTTATTTAGGCAAAGGTACATACATAAAGAGATTTTACAAAGTTTGTTGGCTTTATAGGCACTCATGATTCAAAAGAACCTGGTGGGGTGCCAAAGGGTTGGGGAATCCAGGCGAGTTGCTTGGGAAGTCACTAAAGGGACCCATTGGGAAAAAAAGGTTTTTCATTAAATTCAATCCTGGATTTTTGAGGAGATTCTCAGTCCTTTAGTCTTGCAAAAGCTAACAAAGCCTTCTATCAAACCATACACTATGTACTCATGTTTGACATGAGATGGAACTGTCTAAAGCCTTTTCCCGTGTGAGAGGTGGTCTCGGAGGTCATTTGCAAGCTTCCACCAACAACCAGAATGGGTAAAATTAGGGGATCATATGATAGACAGAGACATCAGTATCCTTATAAGGAAGAGTGGACCAATATATGAAAGAGGATAAGTGGAGGGTTTAAAAACCTTGAAATTTGAAAGACTTGTTATGATCTGAGCTTGTGGAGTAACTTCTGCTGTGGTGACCCCAAAATGAGAAAATTCCACAAGTGAGCAAAGCATCTTAAACAAAATCAGCTGCTGATAAGGAAAATTTAATTATTTTATCATTATCATTTGGTAACAAGCTACAGGCGTAATGTGAAAATTCTCATGCTGCAATTAATAATCAGAAATCAAACATACCTGACATGAAAATAAAATGACTGTTATGAGGCCAATCCATGAGTGCAGACTGTACATGTTGGGAATTGACCTGGCATTGTGAAAGTTAAACACAGCAACAAGTCCAACAATGGATAAAATGAAGGCACCAAGTTGTATCATCATGTGCAAGATCTTGAGCTTCTTTTTCTTTTCAGAACGAAAGCCTCTGTAGATTAAAGCCCCTGGAATATTTGGATACAGTTATGATAATGTGAGAAACTTATGCACATATTACATTAAATAATGTCAGGATGGTCAACTGGCAAGGTCTCTGACAAGGTTACGAGCAGAAACACTATGCAGAAATATCCTTTAATTGAAGACTTCACCTTGGGATAAGCTCTATCATAAATTTCTATAAATCTTTCTTGAAATATATACACCACGATAACAAATTTACTTTCATATACAGTACTGATCCCTGTAAATATTGTTACAAATTCACCCACCAAATTTCTCCTCCAATATTCGTATTTCTTGAGAAAAATTTGCATCCTAGAAGGGAACGTAGTGAAATTTGGAATGTCTGTTCATCATATAAATTTCCATTAATTAAAAATTGCAATTTGGCAGATCTTGCCATTTTCTTTGTATTATTCAAAACAATGCACTAATATTTCACAAATGTTTAAGCTTTTGCTGTAAAATAAATTGCACAAACAAATTTGTTCATGTATCACTTTTCTGAGGCATTCAGACAAAGCCACATCAACAATATGCACTATACTTAAGAAGAAAAATAAGATTATGGGTGCTAAAGTGGCAAAAGGAGTAAGAACATTAACGGCACAAAGACCACAAATACTTGAAGAAGTGGAAAAGTTGTTATTAATTTGGATACACAACAAGGAGTTGAGGGGTGATAGTGTTTCAGAGGCCATTATTTGTGAGAAAGCCAGGGTGTTGCACGAAGACCTTCTAAAGAATACCCCTGCAACGAGTGATGCAGATAAGAAAGAGTTTAAGGCAAGCAGGGGCTGGTTTGAAAAATTTAGAAAGAGAAGTGGTATCCATAGTGTTACAAGGCATGGGGTTATGTGATGTGATTATGGAAGGGGACTCCCCTTCCAAACAGTAACTCCTCTCCTCCTCCCCCCTCCTCACCATCTTCCATACGCCTACAGCACTCGACAGCAAGGTAAGTAATAACTGGAACACAGTTTTGTAGGTTTATTTAGATGAATTAGGTATAAAAATTACTCTGAGGGCAGGCATAGTGGATGTATTTTTCCTTGTGTGATGTGTAGTCTGACATCTTGTTACTAAAACATTTCCACTCTTTTTCTTATGATACTGTACATCATTACAGTGCTGTACTTGCAAGTTGAAACCATGTTGTGTGGCAAGAGTACACCTGACAGGTGTAAGAACTTCATTACCGTGAATAATGAGGCAGTTATTAGAAAAAAACATGATCATGTCTGGGTTAGAGAGCAACTGGCAGAGGTGCATGGTATTAATAGTAGTGAAGAAGCTTACTACAATACCATAGTGCTTGAATGAAGGTGAAGAAAAGACCCAATATATATATAAATACTGTATACAGGTATTAAAGAAAAAAATTGGATGTAACCTATATCCTTTCTCATGGTACTGTATACAATGTTCTGCATAATATTGTATACAGTTCTTTGAGAAAGGATGTAGGTTACATTCAAAAATTTGTTTTTTAATATATTTATACATATACAGTACTGTACTGGGTTTCCATCAACTTCATTGGTACTAGTGCTATTTGACAAAAGCAAAGGAAGCAGTTCACTTAGTTTCTGAATAAAGTGGGGAGCAGTGGTGGGTAAAGTGACAAAAACATTGAAACCTATGCATCAGGATTTGGAAGATGATGTTTGCCAATGATTTATACAGCCTAGGGCTGGCTGTTAGTGCTTACCTATCATGATGAATAAGTGAGATCTAGCTCCTTATGCCTCACCTCTTAACCATTTACAATTGATGCACTAATTACCTTTCCCAACATTAATGTTTTAATCATACTTTATATTATTGTTGTAGATGGAATTGCCTTCAACAATCTCTTCCTTCAATTTATTCATTGACAATAAATGCATTGGTAGAAATGCATGCCACTTGCCAACCACCAATATAGGGAATGAGAACTTTCTAACATCTCCAACTCAATTGCATGTCCAGCTTTTACTGATGTCCTTTTGTCCCACCCCTCTTGAATTTAATTAGGTTTCCTTTGTCCACTTTGTCTATACAGTACCTCTTAAGACCTAGTATGTAGTTATCATATCCGCTGTTTCTTCTCTCCTCTAAGGTTGTGAGGCTGTTTTCTTAACCTGCCCCCATAGATGATGCCTCTCAATTCTAGTTCCAAACCTCTGAACTTTCTCAAGTCTCTGTTTATGCTTCACAGGGTGTGTTCCAGGTCTCAGGAATTCTTCCCCATCAATTTTATTGACTCCTGTTACTATTTTGTACGTAGTGATCATATCGACTTTTTTTTCTTCTATCTTCTAGTTTTGTCATATTTAACGGTCTAACCTATCCTCGTAGCTCTTGTCTTTTAGTTCTGGAAGCCATTAAGATGCATGTCTGTGCACCTTTTCCAGTTTGTTGATGTGCTTCTTAAGATATGGGCACCATACAATTGCTGCATATTCCAGCTTTGGTCTAACAAAAGTCGTATTCAAAGATGACCTTTGTTCACATTCGCCCAAATGTCGAATGTGAATGCATAGGAAGTTCTGTTAACAGCAAACAAAATGTATTTGTTTCATAAATAATAATTATCTATTTTCATGTAATGGTAACTAGATATTCTACAGACCTGTATACATCACAAAACGTATCATTAACTTCCAACTAACAAATCTGTAAATTATATCACGCATATTTCTAGTCAACTTTCATTGAATAAGATAAATACTCACCATTTGCATACAGGAAGACCATTCCAAGTGTCATCAAAAATGGATGCCAGTTGAACTGCAAATCAGGGTCGCTGAACCATGCAAAGCCTTTACGAAAATATCCACACCAAACCCCTACCAGCACTACAGACAGAATACCTAAGGAGAGGAAGTCATGTAATGCAGACAATAGTGCTCATAGTGAGGTCCCAAATGTACTTGAAAATTATGAAGTCTTTCAATACTTTATACTGGAATTACATATGCAGTACTGTACAGGATTCATAGAGTACGTGTTCTCTGAAAATAATTACAGTAAATATAAAAAGTTTAACTAACAAAAGCACTATACAGCTAAACTAATGCTACTACAGTACTACTATAAGCAAAATTGATTATTTACACTTTTGTACATATAAATTGCTCCAATCCAATAATAAGCTACAATATTGTACAGTACTGATTTCATAATATTAACTATAAATGTACAAATATTCTGCTAAATTGAATACAAAATAATTCTTAATTAAGACCAAAATATGTGCATAATACACATATTATCAAAATATGCTATTAATTACCAGCAGATCTGAATAATGAAGATAACTTACCTAAAACTTGAGAAAGTGTAAAGAGCTTTGTGAAAAATGGAACGTGCTGTGCCTCATTCTCCATCTCGTCCAGTGTTCCTCGACCAATGAGAGAGCCTTCTTCTCCGGTTTCCCAGTCGCGCCTACAAAATGTAAGAAACATCAGCAAAATTTAAACAAAATTCAATAACAAAATTTTTTTTTTTAAAATAAATCTTAAAACAAATGTTGATACTGTACAAAATCACAATTTCCTGTACCTCTTCAATTTAGTTTAAGAATGTTCATTTAATTTTTAAAATATACTGTATATATGTTTAAAATAACCACCCACCAGGGCAAAAGAACAGATCCCCCGCCTCCAGCTTGAAGCTCTCCAACCCTACTGCCATGGGTGAGAGCCAACAAAAACACAGCCTTCAGAAAGATATCAAGCGCTACAGGGAAGCTGCAAATCAAGGCGAGGAGAAAGAGAGCAAAACCCGGTCCAGAGACCAGGATGGCTCAGGAGGAGCACGAGCTGGCTGGAGGTGACAAAACACACAAAACAACTTGTAGACCAGTGCCAAGGAGTTATCAGTGTGAACGCAAGCAACAGTGGCTCTGCCATTGCCGAATGATACAGTGACAGTACAGTATCAGGCATGCAACGCCAATCAAGAAACAACCAAGACTAAATGGACAGGATAACCCTGACAAACCTGGTTGATGGGGTTCTTGGAGTTCTTCTACTCCCCAAGCCCGGCCCGAGGCCAGGCTTGACTTGGGAGACCTTAGTCCACCAGGCCCTTGGGCTTGGAGTGGCCCGCAGGCCCACATACCCACCACAGCCCAGTTGGTCTGGAATGTCTTTTAGAAAACAGCCTAGTTTTCTCTTGAAGATGTCCACGGTTGTTCCGGCAATATTTCTGATGCTTGCTGGGAGGACGTTGAACAGACGCGGACCTCTGATGTTTATACAGTGCTCTCTGATTGTGCCTATGGCACCTCTGCTCTTCACTGGTTCTATTCTGCATTTTCTTCCTGACTGACTGACAAAGACTGAAGAAAGACAACAAAGAAGCAGATAGTGGCAAAATGAGTGCCAGACAACTTCATACTGCAACACAGCAAATAATCAAGCAAAATAATGTGCCAGATGTGCACATTAAGTTATGTACAAAATAATTGTGCCAGATGTGCAAAATGAGGGCCAGACAACTTCATACTGCCACCTCAAAGCAAATAATAAAAATTTTAACATAGCAAGTCTAATTTACCAAGAAATTAATGATAATTACTGTATATTCAAGCCTTTTTTCTTGTAAACCATTAACCCTACATAGAACATGCTAAGGAGCATTTATTAGAGAATTAAATGTCCTTTCAAAAGGTATTTGTTTCCTATATACTGTAGTTAACACTGACAGGAAATGAGATTTTGATAAAATCACATTTTTGGCATCATTTTTGAAGACAGTGGCTGAATTTCACTTCTGAGTGAAAAACATAGCATAGAATAAGGACTCATCTTATAAAGGGATCAACATGGTTTCTAGTATTTAGGGAATTTTTTCTGAATTCAAATACTAAATGAATATCTCAGAATATACCTGCACGTATCAGATTCACAATATTTTGTAGACAGAAAATACTGGAAACTTCCCTGTACTGTGAGATCAACCCTTTCAAAATGGCTATCCCTCAAACCCTTTCTCTACCACCCACTGGACAGGATGACTGTATCCCTTCCTCTGCCACATACTGGATGAGTGTAACTGTACCTGGATGAGGTTCTGGAAGTTCTTCTACTCCCCAACTCTGGCCTGAGGCCAGGCTTGACTTATGAGAGCTTGTTCCAACAGGCTGTTGCTTTGGAGCAGCCCACAGGCCCACTACATATCCTGGTCTGTCATTTCTTGCAGAAAACAGTCCAGTTTTTCTTGAAGACTTCTATGGAACTTCTCGGCTAATTTTACATCCCAAATACACTAATCTTAAAATTCTACTTTATTTAATAAACATGCACTCTAAAATAAAAATGGAACAATATTAGGCTAGTTTAGCTGCAAAACTAGAAATGTGGTCAGGTTGTCCTGCTCTGTGTTGATACTCTACAGGATGTAAAGGGTGTTGAGCCTTGGCTGATAATTGCTGCTTACACCAGCCTGGGAAGACGTTTCATCAAAATACAAATTGATAAGTTAAAATTTTATACAGCAAAAATAAAAAGCTGGTTCTCTTGTTTATTTTCCCTAATCTTATCTAACTATATTTCACATAATACTAGAATATCAATGATGTAATTTAACTATCACTGAGGTAAATTACTTTGTTGCAATATATAACTGAGTTTATCAATGTGTAGTAGAAAACTGTTAATTGACCTAACTAGTTTAACTATTCCACCAACGTATGTTATTCACACCTCTGGTGGGCATGTTGGCACACTTATAACCCAACCTGCAATATAATCGAGTTATTGGCACAAAAGAAATTGGATCCAAATCTTAGTGTTATACCACAAAGCTTCCTTTTATTTGTTGGTGTAAATTCGCAGGTCCGGAGTGTTCAGTCTTCTGTATCTTTGTTAAGACTTTCTTAGCCCTCTTGACGGGCTGGAACACTGTATTTTATAGAGTTAACTGTGATGAATGAACAATGGTGAGGTGAAGAGCAGCAGCTCTGCTAGTAGTTGGGCATCCTTTGTGGTCACTACCTCACCTCACTTTACACTCTACTTTATGTACAGTCTTGTAAGTTTATATCTATCTAAACTAACACAAGCATCACTACTTTAGTGCTATGCCTGTAACAGTTATTAAGAACCTGAGTTATGTCCCGACGAGGCAATGTTTTACTCCAAGACACACCAGTGCCGTGCGCCCCAGCTCATGTACACACTATGCGTTATATGACAAAGAGTGCTGGGAAGACGGGACACCACGAGCGTAGCTCTCATCCTGTAACTACACTTAGGTAATTATAAATGCCACCCCACACACCACCCGAGGCCTGTTCTCTTATGAAATTTAATATTTAATTAAGATGATCTAATTTATTCCTTGTTAACAGCTAAATGCCTAAATTAATATTCATATTAGACTGTTCTCATAATGTTTAGGGCGCTAATTCGAAGCGAAGGTTAGTTAATTTATTATGCACCTCATACTAATCCTGTGGGCGGTAGTGGAAAGGGTTACAGGGGCACAAACCGGGCTCAGGGACTGACCTCAAAATTCATTTAGCTAAGCAAATTGCAATCTTTATTAACTAGTTGCAAAATTAAATGTATATTGCTACATCAACAGTAGATTCGAGGCCGACCATGTTCACTGTGTGACGCCATATGACGTCACAATATGCAGAATCGGCTTTTCTTTTCTTAAAGGCAAGAGACCTCATGGCATATATGGTCTATAAATATCAGCATATCGACATGAGGTCTGGCTAAAAATAACAAAGTACGAACCACGTGGTTCTTTGCTCTCAGTGCATTCACTAGAACACTATATTGATGAATGTGAAACCGTAAAGGACTTTAGACCTCCTAGCCTCTTGTACCACCAACTGTGTAACTATTTTATTGACTCAGGTGTTCTGGACGACAATTTACCCAAAATTTGCTTGTCCATTTTAAAGAATGAAGAACAATTTTTATTTATGTTACTTCTAAGCTGTATCACTTATGAACCCATCCCTGCCCTTGTGTGGCAGTGCACAATAGAAAGTTGTTTTCACGTATCCACACATTAAAACATTGATTGTAACCATGATATATATGTGCTTCAGCCTACAGTTTAGACCTATTGTCTTAAGTATGACCCTCTGTCCTGCGTGACAGTGAATACTAGCATTATCCTCACTTTAGTAAGACTATCAAAATCCTCAGATTAGGCAAAATTGTAATTAATTTTGTCAATAAAGATGTTAATAATAATCAGTGACATTCATATATGATATATTTCCTATACGATAATTTACAGAACAGTGGAAATATTCCACAACAAATTGCTACCCATGTGCCTGTAGCCCTCCCACCACCACCACCACTACCACCCACTGTGTGGGCGTGGGGGTGGACGATTTAAAAATTTGAACCCAAAGTAAATAGATCAACACCAGTTATTAATTCAGTTTAAAACAAAACTGAGGCTCAGTACTTGAACCCTTGGTGGAGGTTTTGCTCACTCTGCTACAGCCCATTGAATGGGCATTTGGCTTTAATAAAATTGATTACATTGAACTAAGACTAAACACACTGTTGACGAAAATATTAACCAGCTAAAATAATTGCTGACCCACTACTGCTGACACACGCATATAACCTTTCCACCAGGGCACTATATATTTTGTCAATACACTAGCATCACTCCAAATAGCATTATGATATATATATATATACATAAGTATTTCCATTACTCAATTATGTATATCCTTATACTGTACAACATTTGGTTTGCTTTTCTAATTTTGTGAGAAAGAGTTGAGGTGACTTCCGCTTCCGACCAGTCCTACCGTGACGGCTTTAATAGTAATTACGCGACATTAAGTAGTCATTAGGAACATAATAGGTTAAGATAGGAGTGAAGACGTGTTAATGAGCCGTGCTAGTGAGCGGGACTTACCTTACTTGCTTAGGGGACATCAACATGTTGGTGAGTGTTAGCTCCCAGCTGCCGAGGTTGGTGTCCTCTTGTTGGCTGATCACTTATTACACTACTTTGGCTGAGTCTTAAATTGCTATCACACTGCAGTCTCGGTATACACGAGGTGCTAATACCCAGAAATTTTAACAAGTTTTTATTTTCAATTTATCAATACTGAATGGATCCAGTAGCATTACATAAATACATATGGAGGTACACGAGCACATGGCAGTACTTATGCAACCCGTTCTCGCACTTTCGTATAGTCAATATTAACTTATTAAATACGTGCATATGTGACATACTAAACATACTAGTTTACTTTGAAAAGCTTCATAGAAAACACCGTAAGGTCTGTGTTTTCTATGAAGCTTTTCAAGGTAAACTAGTATGTTTAGTATGTCACATATGCACGTATTTAACAAGTTAATATTGACTATAAGAAAGTGCGAGAACGGGTTGACTTGTGATACAGTGTTGCCTATAAAACGTCGCCACTTAAACATTTCCCTCAAAATGTCATAACCGAATTTGATTAACGTAAATTAATGAACACAAACTAAACAAAATAGTAGAGAGGTGCGTGAACGATGTCGGAGTCCTTCCATATGTATAATCTCTCCTGGGGCCAGATTCATGAAAGCACTTACGCAAGCACTTACGAACGTGTACATCTTTATTCAATCTTTGACGTCTTTGGTTACATTTATTAAACAGTTTACAAGCATGAAAACTTCCCATTCAGCTGTTGTTATTGTTATAAACAGCCTCCTGGTGCTTCGGATGACTGGCTAACTGTTTAATAATTGTAAACAAAGCCCCAAAGATTGAGAAAAGATGTACAGGTTCGTAAATGTTTGCGTAAGTGCTTTCGTGAATCTGGCCCCTGGTATCCAATTGTGAATGTTGTATCCCCCATCATCCAAGGTTAACCTCGCATAAACCACTGGCAATTGACCTCAATTGATTAACTGATGAAGATTAAGCGACCCAAGAGGTGGCACGGGGATGAATAACCCGTAAGTGGACCTCAATTTGCCTGATCTGGCCTAAATACTGCATATTTAAGAAGTGACGGTAGTTTAGTGTCCGACGAGCAACTCTGCACCTGCAACCCAACACCTGTACGAGCCCGAGCGTGATTCATCGCACAATTATGTTATCATCAGGCATGCTGTGATCAGGAGCGGTAAGGCTTCAAATAACACGAGGCTATGCCGAACATAACTGTAAAAGTGTAAAATGTTTTCACGGTGGACAGACTGTATACTTGTTACTTTGTGTATTCCCACCAGGACGACAGACTTCTTCATTACTGCCTTGGACCCCCCCCCATCCCCCCACGACCAGCCTGGCCAGCGTAATGGTTTCTTTTAAGTATCCTGTTATTATTTTATGATTCTGACACCACACACTCGCACCTCTGCCACACTCTCACTCACTCGCACCTTTGCCACAGCCCCACATACTAGCACCTCTGTCCTTCCCTACAGCATATGTCAGACCAATCAAATCGGGACCAGACAAGATTCTCAGGGGAATCGACTGAATAGAATTTTTTTTTATTTAGCATGGGTGGTACTCGCACAAGGAAAGAACTAACGTAGAGACATTAGAAATAATTTTTTAAGTGTGAGAGTAGTTAATAAATGGAATGCCTTAAGCAGTGATGTGGTGGAGACTGACTCCATACACAGATTCAAATGCAGATATGATAGAGCCCAGTAGGCTCAGGAACCTGTACACCAGTTGATTGAGAGTTGAGAGGCGGGACCAAAGAGTCAAAGCTGAACACACACCGGCACCTGTGCCACACACCCCACAACTGGCACCTGTGCCACACACCCCACAACTGGCACCTGTGGCACTCCCCCACACAGTGACGGGAAGGAGAACACGCCAGAGCAGGCGAGGACAGGGGGAAAGTTCTCACGAGAAGCTTACAAGAACATAAGAAATATGAAATGGAAGAGCAATAGAGCCCTGGACAGGGTGCCCAGGGCGGCTCTAGGTGAACATAATGTGGGTACCAACGTTGGCTTACCAGCTGCAAGCATGTGCAGCTGCAAAGCTGCAAATAAGTCTGAGCAGAAAGCGGGCGGCGAGGCCACTAAATCCCAGGAATACATATAAGTAGAAACGTAGTCTCTCCCCCAGCTCAAGGAGCATATATAAGTAGACGTGGAGTCTCCCTCCCTCCCTCCCTCCCTCCAACATGCAACATTCCCTCAGTGCTCACAATGTTTGCCTTCACAAATTGCCTCATAATTTAAACAATATTAATCAGGTGTTGAACATATTTTCGTTGTTACCTGGGAGGGACGACCCGAGTGACTTGCTGTTACTCGCTGGAGAACCTGGACAAAACCGCCACAGCAGCCATGAGGGAGTAAGTCCTGCTCAAAGGGTGCATTGTTCACCTGGACTTTGTTGTTACGGGAGGGAGGGGGGGGGCAGAGTTCCCAGACCTGGAGCAGTTTACACAATAAACAAGGAGCGAGGCGGAGCGAGGGCGACTGAGGAGGTCTGCAGGAGTGGCAGCAGCGGGGAGAAGAATGAAACACTAAATTACTCAGGTGCGCGGGGCGCTCTCGAGTGTACACAGGATGAAAATATGTGCTGGCAGGAAGGACTGGATGAGGTGTAGGTGCCGGTGGCGGAGGTAACCAGAGGCTTTACTTCCCGCCTGATGGAATCGAGTCCCTCAGATTAGTTTATAGTTTTAGACGCATAATCCTGTGTAAATAAAGTGTGATAAAGGGAGTGTAGAATGTAAGAACATGCGGGTTGAAGTATATCATAGGAATTTATAGAGATAAAGAAAATTTAAAAAGGCCTAATGGCGAAGAGAAAGAGGTGAAACAGAGACAAAGGAGATAACACAAAAGTGAAAGAGGAGAGCCTGAAGGTGAATCAGATCACGTTCTCTATCACTCTTTCTTCACACGACTTGGGTAATGGTCCAGGACTGACGCAAACGTCGTCACTCCCTTTTATCTCCAGGACGTATGGGTCGGGAGTCTCAACTTCAGCCCCTTACTGTCTCAGTCTAGGTTATAGAAGCAACTGGCAGATTGGTGAACCCAGAGGGAATGCATCTTCTTCCAGTCACTGAAAAGCCACTACTTCACTATCTCCACTTCACTATTCACAACTTCACTATTCACTACTTCAGGCGATAGCAGCCTGACGATTTAAATGCGACCTAACACACACTATACATTCACTAAAATAAAAAAATAAAATCTACCACTTACGGGCTATTCATGCCCGTGCCACCTCCTGGTTAGCTTAATCTTAATCAATCAGTCAATCTTACTGACTGGGACTTAGTGCCTGCATACGGTCAGGTTTTGTTCATCAAGGCAGTTCCCTACTGCTAATCTCTAGCAGGATGTTCAGGACCAGTGATGCTGGTCGCTTTGCACCCGACACCAGAGACAGTTGGTTATCCAATACTGCTCCTGGATCACTTTCCTTGTACGAGTTCTTTACCGTCTTTTAGCAAGTTCTGTAGAAGGAATATGGCTTAGTTTCACTTATTCAACATGCTATAACATAGCACTTATCCAAACTGAATTCTATTTGCCTTTCCTTACTGATTGCACTCATTTTTATCAGGTCATTTTTAAGGACTGACTTTAATCCAGGTCTCTTATTCTTCCCACTAGCTTAACACCATCTTCAATAATATTCAAAGAATTTTGAACATAAATAATCTTCCCCAATGGAGAAGCAATGAACATTACGAGTGTAGTACCGAGTCTTGTGCGAGTACTGGTGATGCTCTTATCATCTGATTCACTGTCTCTGATAACTGCTCCAATCTTTGTGTGTGGCTGATACCTGCTTGATACCTGGTTGATGGGGTTCTGGGAGTTCTTCTACTCCCCAAGCCCGGCCTGACTTGTGAGAATTTGGTCCACCAGGCTGTGTTGCTTGGAGCGGCCCGCAGGCCCACATACCCACCACAGCCCTGTTGGTCCGGCACTCCTTGGAGGAAACATCGTTTAGCGCCACAGTGAAACGCTCTATTTTGCTGGAGCTCCTGAAACACGCTTGTGTTTAGCTACCAATAATGGAAGCTGTAGTGAGGGAGCTGGTGGTGGAGTTGTGTGGTGATCTGACCACACAGTTGTACTCGCTGCACAAGCAGCTTAGGTAGATGAAACAACGTGTCTGGCCTCAAGAGGGGAGAGTAACCGTAGGAAGCTTTGGCTCTTGGGTCCCGCCTCTCAACTGTCCATCAACTGTTGTACAGATTATGGAGCCTACTGAGCCCTATCATATCTACACTAGAAACTGTGTATGGAGTCAGCCTCCACCACATCACTGCCTAATGCATTCCATCTGTTAACTACTCTGACACAGAACAAATTCTTTCTAATGTCTCTGTGACTCATTTGGGTACTCAGTTTCCACCTGTGTCCCCTTGTTCGTGTACCACCCATTCTAAATAGTAATAGTCCACCCTGTCAATTCCTCTGAGAATTTTGTAGGTGATGATCATGTCTCCCCTTACTCTTCTGTCTTCCTGGGGCATGAGGTTTAGGCCCCGTAGCATTTTTTCGTAGCTCATACCTCTGAATCTTCTCTAACTTTGTCTTCTGTTTAACAAGGTCTGGACTGCAGGCTGGAGCTGCATACTCCAATATTGGTCTGACATAAATGGTATACAAGGTTCTGAATGATTTCTTACACAAGTTTCTAAAGGCAGTTCTTATGTTGGTCAATCTAGCATATGCCGCTGATGATATTCATATGATGTGGGCCTCTGGGGACAAGTTCGGTGTGATATCAGCCCCCAGATCTTTCTCTCTACTTGACTCTTGCAGGATATCACCTCCCAGATGGTCCTTGTGTTCAGCCTCTTGCTCCCTTCACCTAATTTATTACTTTACACTTTCCTGTGTTAAACTGTGTGTGTACTCACCTATTTGTAATCACCTATTTGTGCTTGCAGGATCGAGCATTGGCTCTTGGATCCCGCCTTTCCAGCCATCGGTTGTTTACAGCAATGACTCCTGTCCCATTTCCCTATCATACCTAATTTTAAAATTATGAATAGAGTTTGCTTCCACAACCTGTTCCCCAAGTGCATTCCATTTTTCCACTACTCTCACGCTAAAAGAAAACTTCCTAACATCTCTGTGACTCATCTGAGTTTCCAGTTTCCACCCATGTCCCCTCGTTGTGTGTGTGTGTGTGTGTGTGTGTGTGTGTGTGTGTGTGTGTGTGTGTGTGTGTGTGTGTGTGTGTGTGTGTGTGTGTGATTTAATCCACGCCCGAGGACCAGCTGGGGAGCAGAGATAGTCATGAGAGACAGGTATAGTATAGTAGGGAAGTGGGGGGGGGGGAGGGGGGTGTCCTGATGGTGAGGTGTTTGGGGAAGGGGGGGGGGAGGGGTGAAGGATCAGCGGGATCGATAGTGAGAGAAGCTAGACCCCCCACCCCCCCCACCCCTCTGCTCCCCACCTGTCCCCTGCCCCACCCCCCACATCGCTGCATACACTATCAATACACGCCCCCCCCCCACATCCCTGCATACACTATCAATACACGCCCCCCCCCCCCCACACACACACACCACGATGACTTGTATACGCAGACGAGGAGTCACAAATAACGTGGCTGAAATATGTTGACCAGACCATACACAAGAAAGTGAAGGGACGACGACGTTTCGGTTCGTTCTGGACCATTCTCAAGTCGATTGTGAAAATGGTCACAGTCAATCGACAATCGACTTGATCGACAAGTCGACATTCTCAAGTCGATCGACAATCGACTTGAGAATGGTCCAGGACGGACCGAAACGTCGTCGTCCCTTCACCTTCTAGTGTGTGGTTTAGTCAACATGACTTATATACGCTGCAGAGTTGCTGCCAGAAATGGCTACTGGATTTCAACAAACCTAACTGCAGAAGCTCATATAAATAGGATAACATCAGCAGCATACTCTTCCAAAAAACACATCATCATCCAGGAACCTAAAAGTAGGGAGGCCTACGTGAGATTAGTTTTAGAGTGTGCTGCCACATCATGGAACCCTTCATTTAAAAAAAACACTTAAGGAAACCTGAAAAAGGTTCAGAAATTTGCAACGAGGCTCATCCCAGAGCTGCAAGAGATGAGGACTGAAGAAAGACTTAAAATAACTAGACATGACAACGCTAGAAAAGAGGACAGAGGAGAGAGGAGAGACATAATAGAAAAATAGAAAATACTTCGGGGGATTGATAGAGTGGGAAAATACCAATAGAACTAGAGGGCATGGAATGGAATCATATTGTAAAAAATATATACGATAGGGAAATAGGTCAGGAGTCATTGTATTAGAAAACCGGCGGATGGAAAAGCTGGATTCAAGAGATTAAGTTCGATCCTGCAGGCACAAACAGGTGAGTAAACACACATACGCGTGCGTATGTGTGGTCTGCACAATACACCAAGGCGTGTGGGTGGTGATGATAGAGTTAACCAACACTTGCCCACAGTAGGTCACAAGATGATGATGTTTCAGATTTAGCTACTCGTTAACAAGAGTTCCATGTAGCACGGGCTATGGTGAGCCCGTAACACAAGCACATCTTCACTTCCATTATATCCTGACGTGTGGGGTTGGGCGCCCTCCCAACACTTCCCCCCGCGGTAATTAGGTTTGAAGGTGTTGTTAGCTGTGCTGGCCGTTGGGGCGGGTGCTGGCCGTGCTGGCCGTTGGGGCGGGTGCTAGCCGTGCTGGCCGTTGGGGCGGGTGCTAGCCGTGCTGGCCGTTGGGGCGGGTGCTAGCCGTGCTGGCCGTTGGGGCGGGTGCTAGCCGTGCTGGCCGTTGGGGCGGGTGCTAGCCGTGCTGGCCGTTGGGGCGGGTGCTAGCCGTGCTGGCCGTTGGGGCGGGTGCTAGCCGTGCTGGCCGTTGGGGCGGGTGCTAGCCGTGCTGACCGTTGGGGCGGGTGCTAGCCGTGCTGACCGTTGGGGCGGGTGCTAGCCGTGCTGGCCGTTGGGGCGGGTGCTAGCCGTGCTGACCGTTGGGGCGGGTGCTAGCCGTGCTGGCCGTTGGGGCGGGTGCTAGCCACGCCACTATAAAACCTGCAGCTACTGCCAATGTTATCATCAAAATATCGACTGTGTACCAAACAGATTTTCACGTATTGTACTTTTGCTTCGTATTCTTTTTTGGTGCTGATATATTTAAAAAAAAATTCTTTACATCATAGTTATCATATCCATTTATACCTTGAGTCATGTTACCTCTTACTATTCGTCTTTCTCTAGAATGTAAATAAGGCTTTTATCTTCAAAAGGAAAGTTTGTAGTTCGTGGGAGGACTAACTTTTGTTATCCTTTACTGTACGCGTTCAAGTGAATTGATTTATATTCCATAATATGGCGACCAAAACTGAACCGCATAATCTTAATTTGGGCCTGACAAGTGCTCTCTCTCGAGAGAGTTGAAGAACATTAGGTGTCTTGTTGGTAACGCTTCTAAGAGTAAATCCCAGTATGATATCTGCTTTATTCCATACATTGATATTTATATTCTTTTGAGGACTACGAATCCCTACTAATCGTAACTCGCAAGTCTTCGCTTTTAGATATCGTAGGTACCTGGTTGATACCTGGTTGATGGGGTTCTGGGAGATCTTCTACTCCCCAAGCCCGGCCCGAGGCCAGACTTGACTTGTGAGAGTTTGGTCCACCAGGCTGTTGCTTGGAGCGGCCCGCAGGCCCACATACCCACCACAGCCCGGTTGGTCCGGCACTCCTTGGAGGTGATAGGCTTCAACCGAAATATTTGAAAACAATGAGTTCTGAAATAACATATCCTAAACATCATGACACAGCTCAGCAGTAACGAACAACAATGCAGTGTTGGCGTAATTTGCATACATTGTTTCTCGCATTAAAAAACTGACAGTTTTAACATTTTATCTACGGGGTTGAATGTCACTTGACGAGCGGGTGAACGCACGCAGCCATTACCAGGATTAACAGGTAACACTGTTAGTCCGGCTCTGTGAGAGGGAGATCCCAACGCATCACTCTCCCATCAGCTCAAGCCTCCCCCCACCACCCCACGCTCCCCACCACCCCACGCTCCCCACCACCCCACGCTCCCCACCACCAACTTTGTCAGAGGAACATGGCAAATGTCAGCAGGTCAAGAGGGCTCCTGTCTGGCCCTCCAGTCATGGTCCGCTTCGTCCGTACTTGCACCGCTTTGTCCTGAAGCGTAGTCGCCCGCCTCGTCTTCCAGTCTCGCCGCCTGGCCTCGTCCACCAGCCTGGGTTCGTCCACCAGCCCGGCCTCGTCCACCAGCCCGGCCTCGTCCACCAGCCCGGCCTCGTCCACCAGCCCGGCCTCGTCCACCAGCCCGGCCTCGTCCACCAGCCCGGCCTCGTCCACCAGCCCGGCCTCGTCCACCAGCCCGGCCTCGTCCACCAGCCCGGCCTCGTCCACCAGCCCGGCCTCGTCCACCAACCCGGTCTCGTCCCTACGTCTGACGTAGGAATCACAGCCTAGTTGATCAGTTACTCATAGGAGGTGCTTATCAAGTTTCCAAATGAACGCCGAAAAAGATCTGCTAGTTATATTTAGAGGGAGTGTGTCGACCCACGGCCCCACACTGTATATAACCATTGTCTTTAAGAGCACCTATGGCACCCTTGCTTTTCAATAGGGTTATTTGACATAATCTGTCATGTACCTGGGTCTCAATAATTTCAGTGTGCAACTTTGGAACCCTTTATTATTTTCCAAGATTATATTATGATTCTATATATAATTATAATTTATATAGGATTTCTTTAAAAGTAAGGTCTTCCGACATTACCATTCCCCTGTCTTTTGTTTTATTTGGTCTAGTGTGTGGTTTCATTGCGTTTTATAAAGTTCTGTTTTTGTGTACTTCTTCGTGTTTGCCAATCTGACATTTTGAAGGTTGGCGCAATACCCGGTGATTGTGGCCGGGACGACTCCGGTGCCTAGGCTCACTCTCTAATGGCATGTTGAGGACCAGTGATGCTGGGCACGGCCACACCCGAGGCATGAGATGATGACGCTACAAGACTTGTGTCTTTACTGCTCTATTGTCTGTAGGACGAGGACACTGACTGCTCCAGTGTCTGTAGGACGAGGAGTACACTGACTGCTCCAGTGTCTGTAGGACGAGGAGTACACTGCTCCAGTGTCTGTAGGACGAGGAGTACACTGCTCCAGTGCCTGTAGGACGAGGAGTACACTGCTCCAGTGCCTGTAGGACGAGGAGTACACTGCTCCAGTGCCTGTAGGACGAGGAGTACACTGACTGCTCCAGTGCCTGTAGGACGAGGAGTACACTGCTCCAGTGCCTGTAGGACGAGGAGTACACTGCTCCAGTGCCTGTAGGACGAGGAGTACACTGACTGCTCCAGTGTCTGTAGGACGAGGAGTACACTGCTCCAGTGCCTGTAGGACGAGGAGTACACTGCTCCAGTGCCTGTAGGACGAGGAGTACACTGACTGCTCCAGTGTCTGTAGGACGAGGAGTACACTGCTCCAGTGCCTGTAGGACGAGGAGTACACTGCTCCAGTGCCTGTAGGACGAGGAGTACACTGACTGCTCCAGTGCCTGTAGGACGAGGAGTACACTGCTCCAGTGCCTGTAGGACGAGGAGTACACTGCTCCAGTGCCTGTAGGACGAGGAGTACACTGACTGCTCCAGTGCCTGTAGGACGAGGAGTACACTGCTCCAGTGCCTGTAGGACGAGGAGTACACTGCTCCAGTGCCTGTAGGACGAGGAGTACACTGCTCCAGTGCCTGTAGGACGAGGAGTACACTGCTCCAGTGCCTGTAGGACGAGGAGTACACTGCTCCAGTGCCTGTAGGACGAGGAGTACACTGCTCCAGTGCCTGTAGGACGAGGAGTACACTGCTCCAGTGCCTGTAGGACGAGGAGTACACTGCTCCAGTGCCTGTAGGACGAGGAGTAGACTGCTCCAGTGCCTGTAGGACGAGGGGGGTCACTGAATACAGCACCGAAATGTCTTCAGAATTTCATTCATGATTGTTTGTTGTAGTGGAAATGGAATGTTCCATCTGCCTCACGCGCGGCCCCAATACCTGGAGTGGTTTTTGCTCTGGACGCCGCATAGGAGGATCAATTTTTTTGATTCTTCTCAATTTCACTAATGGCCTTCTGCCTGGAGTAGGAATGTTGCCGGGATTGGAGAGTCTGTGGCAGGCAGGGGGAGATACGGACCCGGGGATCCCCTGTCCCTGCCCCAGGCGAGAGGGGGGACCCTTGGGGCCACATATTGCCCCCAGGAGAAGGACAGACCACTGTGACAAAAGCAGGACGATGTTGGGGCTAATGTACCTTACGGAGGAGGTAGGTAATGGAGAAGGTAAGAAGGTTAGGTTAGGTTAGGGAGGGAGAACAGCGGAGGTAGGGAGGGAGGACAGTAAGGGAGGGAAAGAATGAGGTCAAAGGAGAAGAATAACAGTGAATGGAAGGAAGAAAATTGAAATTAGTGAAGTGAATCGAGGTCTGGAGCGAGGGAGGTGCTTAACCAGCCGGTAAGGAAGAAATGAGTCTTAAACCACTCCTGGAGAGGGCGTCTGAGACGAGGGTGGCAGAGGAAGGGATAGGGGGTAGTGTGGTGAGGGTAATAACACTGTGTCACGCTGTAGCATGAGTGCACCCACCCACTCACGCTCCGAGAGTGATGAAGCATGAGGTGAAGGTCTCCCAGGGTGTGAGGTCTCCTAGGGTGAGGGTCTCCCAGGGTGTGAGGTGACGGGTATGCTGAGGGACAGACCAGCACGGGACCACGGGGGAGGGACAGACCAGGGTGAGGGGTGAGGGGGGGGGATAGACTAACAAGGGCGTCGCGCGAGTGACAGGCTTGGGGAGGGGTGCGCTCAGCTGTTGATTAATGAAGCTGTAATAGACAGGGAGGGGGCTGTCTGCTCCCTCGCTAGCTCACTCACACACTGCCACACACACGGCTACACTGCCACAGTCACACACTGCCACACACAGTCACACACAGCCACACACTGCCACACATAGCCACATACTGTCATACACAGCCACACAGTCATACACACTACCACATACTGCCACACACAGCCACATACTGCCACACATAGCCACATACTGTCATACACAGCCACATACTGCCACACACAGCCACAACATCATCTGTAGCTCATACTACGTGATGCTAAAAGTGCCCATCTCGCAGTATAGTTAGTCATGAAGGGCCATGTGACCAGTAGTCTCTACTGCTAACCTTGGATATATTATGAGGATATCCGCAACAACACGAGAATGAATATAATAATAATTGCAAAGTTCCAGGTTCCAGGCAGCTCTGAATAAGGCACCCGGAGCTTGATTATCACAGGTGGCAAGGAGTTAGGATGTAATAACTCTACGGAACTCACTACTCACATTTCACTACCAGGTGGTCCAGACACAAGATAACCTTACAAGATATTTAATTATATAAATTATCACGCTCTTCGCCCACTCCACACAAACACTCCCCTCACTTCCTTCTTAGCCCACATCTTCCTCCTACAGATGTATTTATTAATATTTCAAGTGTAATAACACAGAGAGGCGGGACCAAAGAGCCAAAGCTCAACCCCCGCAAGCACAACTAGGTGAGTACAAGGTGAGTGAGCAACCCGCCTTAATCAATCTCCAGTATTCACCTCTAAAATGATATTTGTGTCCATCATTCTCAGTTTATATACTCTACTCTTTAGCGAGCATTATATAAATTATATATAAACACACTCAAACACACAGGGTGTATGGCCTTCAATACACACACAGGGTGTATGGCCTTCAATACACACAGGGTGTATGACCCTTCAATACACACAGGGTGTATGACCCTTCAATACACACAGGGTGTATGACCCTTCAATACACACAGGATGTATGACCCTTCAATACACACAGGGTGTATGGCCTTCAATACACACACAGGGTGTATGACCCTTCAATACACACAGGATGTATGACCCTTCAATACACACAGGGGGTATGGCCTTCAATACACACAGGGTGTATGACCCTTCAATACACACAGGGTGTATGACCCTTCAATACACACAGGGTGTATGACCCTTCAATACACACAGGGTGTATGGCCTTCAATACACACACAGGGTGTATGGCCCTTCAATACACACACAGGGTGTATGGCCTTCAATACACACACAGGGTGTATGGCCTTCAATACACACACAGGGTGTATGGCCCTTCAATACACACAGGGTGTATGACCCTTCAATACACACACAGGGTGTATGACCCTTCAATACACACACAGGGTGTATGACCCTTCAATACACACAGGGTGTATGACCCTTCAATACACACAGGGTGTATGACCCTTCAATACACACAGGGTGTATGGCCTTCAATACACACACAGGGTGTATGGCCTTCAATACACACAGGGTGTATGACCCTTCAATACACACAGGGTGTATGACCCTTCAATACACACAGGGTGTATGACCCTTCAATACACACAGGGTGTATGACCCTTCAATACACACAGGGTGTATGGCCTTCAATACACACAGGGTGTATGGCCTTCAATACACACAGGGTGTATGGCCTTCAATACACACACAGGGTGTATGGCCTTCAATACACACAGGGTGTATGGCCCTTCAATACACACAGGGTGTATGGCCTTCAATACACACACAGGGTGTATGGCCTTCAATACACACAGGGTGTATGACCCTTCAATACACACAGGGTGTATGACCCTTCAATACACACAGGGTGTATGACCCTTCAATACACGCAGGGTGTATGGCCTTCAATACACACACAGGGTGTATGACCTTCGATACACACACAGGGTGTATGACCTTCAATACACACACAGGGTGTATGACCTTCAATACACACACAGGGTGTATGACCTTCAATACACACACAGGGTGTATGACCTTCAATACACACACAGGGTGTATGACCTTCAATACACACACAGGGTGTATGACCTTCAATACACACACAGGGTGTATGACCTTCAATACACACACAGGGTGTATGACCTTCAATACACACACAGGGTGTATGACCTTCAATACACACACAGGGTGTATGACCTTCAATACACACACAGGGTGTATGGCCTTCAATACACACACAGGGTGTATGGCCTTCAATACACAGAACACAAGAGCCTGGTCCATCAGTACACACAACACAAGAGCCTGGTCCATCAGTACACACAACACAAGAGCCTGGTCCATCAGTACACACAACACAAGAGCCTGGTCCATCAGTACACACAACACAAGAGCCTGGTCCATCAGTACACACAACACAAGAGTCTGGTCCATCAGTACACACAACACAAGAGCCTGGTCCATCACTACACACAACACAAGAGTCTGGTCCATCAGTACACAGAACACAAGAGCCTGGTCCATCAGTACACAGAAAACAAGAGCCTGGTCCTTCCACAGAAAACGGGGCGAGTCAGGCGAGGTGCCGCAAGATGGCGCTAGTAACACAATCATAATTTAATGTCGGGTCATAAAAGAGAATATGATGTCCTGAGACACTGGAGGAGGAGTGGTGGACGGGGAGGAGAGACGGGGAAGGAACGGAAGAACGTGTACAAGAACATGATATAGAACGCACACGCACACACACACACACACACACACACACACACACACACACACACACACACACACACACACACACACACACACGAGACAGCCTCCCGAAACCTGACACAACATAACGCTGAATGTCGCTGCTCCTGTCATTTCACATATGCTGTCTTGGATATTAGGATACAAACACACAACTAGACGGACGGGAGAGCAGACAGGTGGACGGGCGGGCAGACAGATGAGTCATTCAGTAGCGTGGGAGACAGACAGATATGTTGGATAAGTTGAAGAAATTGATGCCTGTGGGGCACCTGCTGTGGTGATCTTCCTGAGGGAGGGGGAGAAGGGGCACTGGCAGAGAGCAGAGGCAGAGAGCGTAAGGGAGAAAGAGTGTAAGGGAGAAAGATCGTAAGGGAGAGAGAGCCCGAGGAACATGGGAACGCAGGAACATGCAAGTGAGAACGGAACGGAACTACCAGGAGACAGCGCCATGCAATTACGACTATATGGCACATGGAAGGGGTCAGGATAAGGATTTGGGATGGGACGGGAGGAAGGAAAGGAATGGTGCCCAACCACTTGGATGGTCGCGGATTGGACGCCGACCTGCATAAAGCGAGGCCGTCGCTCTACCGTCCAGCCCAAGTGGTTGGGCAGACAGTGCAAACCCCGTCAGTATAGGTACGTTGATTCGTAATGAATGGACGAGTGCGGGGTAATTACCAGGTGGAGGTTTCAGAGTGCGTGAGTACCAGCAGAGTGGCTCCAACAGAGGGCCCTCTACTGTTTTCCTGTGAGCGGTACTCAGAAGAGTTCCACCACCGCAGCCCGCCCATGAGATGACTCAAATACAAACTTTACCTAAGGAAAACTGAGAAAGTCCCGTGCCGGATATTACCTTTCTTGGTACTTCAATCTGCCAAGTTTAAGATGAATCATAACGGAGTAACATTACATATATACTCGTAGATATTACATACACACACTGATCAAAATCTCATTGACGTCCAAACCTTTAATATAAGTAATACGCAGTATGACCAGATTACTTATCATCAAGAACACTAAAGGAAGCTGCAGATGTACTGTGTTTTGCATTAGTTGGGACATTCAGTAAAATAATTATAGACTGGCATGCTTCCATAACTGTGGAAAGGGTACATACAATGCCATATTCAAGAACAAATACTGAGAGCTCAATTATAGACCAATATTACTAACATGCATCCCTTGCAAAAGTCTTTAAAATGTTTTCAGGAAGAGAATATATTTTGCAGCGATGGAACAACATGGTTTCTGAGCGGGAAAGTTGTGCTTTACAAACTTTTAAGAGGTTTATGGCAAGGCCACCAAGAAATATTAATATGATGATTAGGTACATTGAAAGCTTCCTAGATTGTCAAAAAGCTTTTGAGTGTGTCCCCCGCAAACTGCCACTGTGCAAGATGGACAGATAAGCTGGGATAACTGGGACATCAGTGGGTAGGAGAGCACTTGAGGGAAGGGATCCATTGTTTGAGAGAGGATGCGTCAGGCTACAAGGGACTGGAAAGCCGGGGTCTCACAGGACTGTCTTGAAGTTCACCTGGTTCTCTCACCCCCCCCCCCCTCATCCCTTGCCCCTGCCCTTACACACCTGCCCTTACATACCTGCCTTCCTCCTCCCTTCCCTATTACACCACCTGCCCCCCCCCCTTCCCCTTTTCCTACGAGGCGCCAACACCGACTGACTCACGTGGATATTCACGAGGGTGTTCCTGGTGGGTTTGTTAGTGTGTTGTGGTAGTGTTGAGGGCGAGTAACACCTGGCTGACCAACACTGTGTGACGGAGCGGCTCCTCCGCAACACCACTCACAGTCTCACACTTTGAGGCAGCTATGATGCCATTTGCCACTTATAATGATAAAGAGACGCGTCACACAACAGTATACCACACACTTCACTCGTCTATTATCCACACCTCTCAGTTTCCTGCTCTATACCAAAGACCAAATTTGAACCTTGGCCATAAAATCCTACATAAAAGGAGATGGAGTCCATCAAAACGTGGAGTCCACCCGGGGCCCTGATCTACTCCCCCAAAGAGTGCAGGTGCAAGTTTAATCTCACGCCAGAATACGTGGTCGTAAACATGTGATGTTTGGACATTGGAAGGGTGATGTTCCCGCCCGTGGCGCTGCTCGCTACTCAGGCGGGGAACCACCAACCCTCTTCTGTCACCTTCACTCTCACCCCTCCCTTCCCAGGCTCGTCCTCACCTCTCCCGTCCCAGGGGCTCGTCCTCACCTCTCCCGTCCCAGGGGCTCGTCCTCACCTCTCCCGTCCCAGGGGCTCGTCCTCACCTCTCCCGTCCCAAGGGCTCGTCCTCACCCCTCACAACACGTCCACGCAGTAAACCATGACCTTCCCCAGTAAAAGAGTCCAAGACCAGAGTATATCCTTGACGCATGTGTCAGTTTTGTCGCTCCGATGGTCAAGCTGCTTGCAAACGTTTGCGTTAGCAGCTTGTTGATAGTATCCGTAACTATCTGTACAAATTTTAAATTGATGCATAAATTGAATTTGTGAGAATGTATTTTTCTCGTGCAGCTACCAATCCCGTGATCAAGGTGTTCTAGAGCCCCTAACTAGAGCACTGAGAGAGGCCGCTCTACACACCATCAGGTGAGGACGGGAGAGACGGTCATCACCGCTCAAGTATTTCATACACACCACACTTCTTTACTTGATTTCCAAGTGTTATTTATACACGCCGGTGCCAATGAAGGTTACGTATCTGTCTTTGTAATAAGTAATGTAGAAAGTGTTGACCATGACCGTCAGATAATATTGGCAATAGGTGGTAGTACAAGAGAGGTGGAGGAGGGCGTGGAGGGCGCGGGAGCAGAGAGCGTGGCGGTGACACTACCCGCACAGGTGCACGTCCACACCGCGCCAGGCCTCTACGTCGACTAGGCAGACTCACTTGGCTGCAGCCTACGTCACAACTCCCAGTCCCCGCCCAGCCCCCATGCACGACCCCCACCCAGCCCCAGGTTCCAGGCACGACTCCACCCAGCCCCAGCCCCTATGCACGACCCCCACCAGTATAGCCCTCATGGCAAGCCCCATCCAGCCTAGCCGTTATGCGCCCCGCCCATTCTGAACCTGGCTCTCATGCGGGCCCTTCTCCGAGCGGCCACAGTGGCTCTAGAACGTCGCTTACTGGCCCACACTTGGATAAATATCTGGAACATACCTGGAGAGGGTTCTGGAAGTTCTACTTCCCGAGTTCGGCTTGTTGCTTGGAGCGAACCGCAAGCCCACATATCCACTACAGCCTGGTTGGTCCGGCATTTCTAACAAGAACTTATGTAAATGCCTCTTGAATACATGCACCTTTGTTCCGACAATATTTCTAATACTTGCTGGGAGGGTGTGGAACAGCTGTGGACCTCTGATGTTCAGACAGGGTTCTCCACTCTTTACTGGTTCTATTCTGCATTTCCTGCCGTACCTTTCGCTTCAATATGTTGTTTTTTATTCTGTGCAAATTTAGGACCTGGCCTTCAAGTATCTTCCATGTATATATTATATATACATATACATAAATCTCCACCTTTACTGGAGGCTTCCTTGCGTACTCCAGCTACTTGGTTGACTGTTACCCAGGTTCGGTACCCGGGTATAACAACATTTACCTCTCTAATGTGCACAACATAAACTGGTCATGAGACTAAATACTATTACAAATGTTTCTGTTGTAATAATGCAACTTTTACTTGTGGTGTAAGGTATATACACTAACCCCACGTCTACTACTCTACCTTGAAATGGATCCATATTGATTATTTATACCTATTGCCTTCCTATCTGTTGTTGTTTTAGATTCAGCAACTCGGAAGGAAAAGTTTCCAGTAGCACGGGCTATGGTGAGCCCGTAGTGGACTTACCTGGCACAGGAGCGGGGCCGTGACTGGCCTTCCTACCTGTTGCAAGCACCCGGTAACTAAAGCACCGCCCACCTGCAGCCCTTCACGGCTCTAGCCCCACCTTCTGACTTTATATTTGTACATGTGGGGGACTTGGTCGTTAGCCAAGCCATTTGGGACAAACTTTTTTGTCAGTGATTACTAACTTTGCCAGTCCGTAGGGACTTTTAAGCCTGTTTAATGTCTAGTGACTTTATGTTGACCAGGGCTAGATTAACGTTGTGGAGTTTAGAGAGACATTGATATTGACAGTCCTTAGGGAGTTTACGATAAAATCAAATTAATTACAACTTAACCACGTTAACTTACTTTAACTCCAGAGTATTGCACCAATGTTCCTAAGTTTTATGTAAATTAAACCCTCGACTAGTTTAACTTAATAGCACCTAGTCCGAACTTAGTGCTCTAGTGTTGATGAGTTTCGGGTACCTTAAAAGCTTGACCTGTTTAACTCTTTTGTACCGTAGACTTTCTATATCCCTAGACTAAGTGATAGAAGTTGTGATTTACCTGAGGCCAGGTGTGTCTGGTACACAATGGGGGGAGTCTATACCACAAGTCTTGCATGGGGAGGTTACAATAGTTCAACACCAGTGATAATTGTGGTGGCCCTTCAACCTTATTGAAAGAGAATGGGGATCAAAGTGCTGCGATTATGTAGATTGATAATGATGCTTTCGAGAGTATTTTGCATGTCGTGATCATATGTGTCCTGTCTCATCTCTCGGTCTTTATACCTCATAACTTCTTGATCACTGTGTGACAGTCGAGAATGTGTTCTGAGAAGGAGAAACTGTGTGTGGTGAGGAGTGTTCCCTCCCATGTAACCCTCCCATGCACCCCTCCCACGTAACCCTCCCATGTACCCCTCCCATGTAACCCTCCCATGCACCCCTCCCACGTAACGCCAATAATGGCCTTTCAGAAGCAGCTCTCTTCTTTAAAGAGACACGTTAGTGGTCACAACTTGCAGAGACTGTTTATGAATAGCTATTCATTGAGTGTAGTGAAGGGTGTGTGAGTGGGAGCCAGTGGTAAACTCCAGGACTACTCTCCTTCCTCCTAGTGGTCAACAATGGGTACTCACGCTGGCCGGCGAAGGGATAAAAATAGCAGCGTGAGATCAATACGCCATCATAACCTCTCACACCTGCCAGGTGAAGCACCGCGTCAAGCACCTGCCTCTGCTGGCAGCAGGCATGGTCTAGCTCCTGGGCCCCGCTTTCCTCGTATGTGTGACACAGCCCAACTTACCACTGCATCCAAATACCTAAGAAAAATCTACTCTTCCCCCCCCCCTGTACCCAACAATTCCCCCACACCCAACAACTCCCCCCCCCCCACACACACACCGAACAATTCCCCCCCCCCTCACCCAACAATTCCTCCCCTCCCCTCCCCCCCACACCGAACAATCCTCCCTTATGCCAGAATGACTTTAGAAGAAGAGAGCTTTAAAATTATGTATACAAATCTAAATGGGATTACCAGCATATAAAACAGACTCCCAACACGCCCCCGGGGCCCAGATGACAGTGCACCTCCACCTCCCTCCCTCCCGCAGTCTTCATTTCCTTGCTTGTCATTTTCCGATATGTTACGCCACCAGCCCACCACGACCCGCGCCACCACCCACTACGACCCGCGCCACCAGCCCACTACGACCCGCGCCACCACCCCCACCACGACCCGCGCCACCACCACCACGACCCGCGCCACCAGCCCACCACGACCCGCGCCACCAGCCCACCACGACCCGCGCCACCACCACCACGACCCGCGCCACCAGCCCACCACGACCCGCGCCACCACCCCACTACGACCCACGCCACCAGCCCACCACGACCCGCGCCACCAGCCCACCACGACCCGCGCCACCAGCCCACCACGACCCGCGCCACCACCCCACTACGACCCGCGCCACCAGCCCACCACGACCCGCGCCACCAGCCCACCACGACCCGCGCCACCACCCCCACCACGACCCGCGCCACCAGCCCACCACGACCCGCGCCACCAGCCCACCACGACCCGCGCCACCAGCCCACCACGACCCGCGCCACCACCACCACCACGACCCGCGCCACCAGCCCACCACGACCCGCGCCACCAGCCCACCACGACCCGCGCCACCAGCCCACCACGACCCGCGCCACCAGCCCACCACGACCCGCGCCACCAGCCCACCACAACCCACGCCACCACCCCACTACGACCCACGCCACCAGCCCACCACGACCCGCGCCACCACCCCCACCACGACCCGCGCCACCAGCCCACCACGACCCGCGCACAGCCACCACGACCCGCGCCACCACCCCACCTACGACCCGCGCCACCAGCCCACTACGACCCGCGCCACCACCACCACCACGACCCGCGCCACCACCACCACGACCCGCGCCACCAGCCCACCACGACCCGCGCCACCAGCCCACCACGACCCGCGCCACCAGCCACCACGACCCGCGCCACCAGCCCACCACGACCCGCGCCACCACCACCACGACCCGCGCCACCAGCCCACCACGACCCGCGCCACCACCACCACGACCCGCGCCACCAGCCCACCACGACCCGCGCCACCACCAGCCCACCACGACCCGCGCCACCACCCCCACAGCGGGGAGCAGGATATGAAGTCCTCAACATTGAATTACAGCGGCCCTAAGAGCTCCCCCTAATGAGACTTGTGGATATAATGAACATGTTGCAGACTCTCCCTCTTCCTCCTTTACCTTATCCTGTCCTCTCTTCTTCCTCCTCTCCCTGTATCCACTCCCCCATCTATCTCTCCAATCGTATCCTCTCTACCTTCTCTGTCCTCTGTGTTTCTTTATTCACTCATTACTTTTACTGTATCCTCATTCCGCTGGAAAATGCCAAGAGCCTCCCTCAGTGATGACAACATTCCGTAGCTGTCAGGCGCAGAGAGATAGAGAGATAGTAGATATAACCCCTGACTAGTATACTGCCTCACACCGCCTCCAGCAAGTCTCTCTGTATACTTAGCTGAGAAAGTTCTTCTACTCTAAACCCCGGCCCTGGGAGCCAGAGTACCATAAAAGTACCCCCAATAATTTCCCTGCCTCACAGGTTCCTCCCCAATAATTTCCCTGCCTCACAGGTTCCTCCCTAACACTTTCCCTGCCTCACAGATCCTTCCCCCTCACCGCCCGTCCTACAATCTCCTTCCCTCCAGGAACCAATTACTGACTAGGCCAGCAGCTCCTGCTCCTTCGGCTGCTCTCACGCTCCCCAGACTACTCTCACGCACCCCTGGCTGCTCTCACGCTCCCCTGGCTGCTCTCACGCTCCCCTGGCTGCTCTCACGCTCCCCTGGCTGCTCTCACGCTCCCCTGGCTGCTCTCACGCTCCCCTGGCTGCTCTCACGCTCCCCTGGCTGCTCTCACGCTCCCCTGGCTGCTCTCACGCTCCCCTGGCTGCTCTCCCGCTCCCCTGGCTGCTCTCCAATTAACCACTTGGAAAATATTTTTCGATTCAGGAAGCATCATCTTACATAATCGCATTACCGTAATTGCTTCAACGATTGTCATTAAGATAGAAAGTCCCGTGACAGTTAGTGACGACCCCTGTCACTAACAGGGTCACGTGACCCTGTTAGTGACAGGGGTCACTATAGTAACATAGTGACCCCTGTTAGTGACAGGGGTCACTATAACACCTCCTGGTCACTATGACCAGGGGTCATGGTGACCAGGAGAGGTCACTATGACCCCTGGTGCCGGTTAACACCATCATGAATATTAATATTGGCACGGGGGCATATATTAACCAACACGGGGCATATATTAACCAACACGGGGCATATAATCACTGACAATGTTGACCAGACCACACACTAGAAGGTGAAGGGAGGACGACGTTTCGGTCCGTCCTGGAACATTCTCAAGTCGAAGTCGACAATCGACTTGAGAATGGTCCAGGACGGACCGAAACGTCGTCGTCCCTTCACCTTCTAGTGTGTGGTCTGGTCAACATACTTCAGCCACGTTATTGTGACTCATCGCCTGCATCACTGGCAATGACTTACACTATATAAACAACATACCTGGTTGATACCTGGTTGATACCTGGTTGATACCTGGTTGATGGGGTTCTGGGAGTTCTTCTACTCCCCAAGCCCGGCCCGAGGCCAGGCTTGACTTGTGAGAGCTTGGTCCACCAGGCTGTTGCTTGGAGCGGCCGGCAGGCCCACATATTCTGGCATATGTGTGTATAAGGTTTCTGCAAGATGGGTTAAAGGCGGGGATCTTGCCGCTCAATATCGGCACTAGAGAATTGGCTGGAATTGCGAGCCCCTTGAACTGTGAATTTCCCCTCAGGCCAATCTTCTTCTTCCCTAGTCTGGTGACGAGGGGTCGTCTGGTGACGAGGATGGGGGGGGGGGGAAACCTTGCTGGGTTCGTCAATTTAATCCGAGGCAACGCTGCTCTTCCACAGCACTGCCACCATCCGGGAGTCTTCCATCCCAAATCGTTTTAGACGTCAGCCCTACACGACAATCGTGGAAGTGAATATCAACAGGTTTACTTGTTGCAAACTGTCTGACGTCACCTGGGAGAAACACGAACACGAACACACACACACACACACACACACACACACACACACACACACACACACACGCACGCACGCACACACACACACAGGAAAGCGGGGCTTCTAAAATGCATACTTTTTTATATTAAATATAAAAGTCAACAGCTTTACATTGTTCACTTATATTGAAGTCCTTTACCAGGGGGGGGGAATGGGGGGCGGTGTCCCCTGGCCAGGACGGTGACGACCCCCCCCCCGCCCCCCCTCGACAACACAACTACATATATTTTCTCTTACTGGAAGCATCAGGAACAGGAAAGTGGTTTCTCCTTTCACACTGTGACGCTGGCCAGGCCGATAAGAAGGTCGGGCGGTGGGTGACGAGGAAGGGAGGAAGACTAGGAGAAGTTGGTAAGGAAAGAGGGAAGGGGAAGGAGGCAGGTATGGAGAGAGGAGAGAGGAGAAAGGGAGGGGGGGGGGGAAGTACACAAGGGGGAGGCGGGTAGGGAAGTGGAGAGGGAAAGGGAAGGAGGCGAGGTAGGTGGGGAATCAGGGAAAAGCGCCAAGCTATCATGACTATATGGCACTGGGAATGGGTCAGGATAAGGATTTGGGATGGGACGGGGGGGGAGGGGGGGCAAGGAATGGTGCTCAATCACTTGGACGGTCGGGGATTGAACGCGGACCTGCATGAAGCGAGGCCGACGCTCTACCGTCCGACCCAAGTGGAGGTGAGGAAGAGGAGGGAGGGAGGTACATAATGAGGGAGGGAAGGGTGGAGGGAGGGAAGGGAGGGAGCACTGGCAGTGAGGGAGGTGAGGAAGAGGAGGGAGGGAGGTACGTAATGAGGGAGGGAGGGAAGGGAGGGAGCGCTGGCAGTGAGGAAATGAGAGAAGTTTTGAAAGGTCGACATCCATGACTTTTTAATGGAATTTGAGCTTGCGAAAGCGAACTCTATTTAAAATAAAGAATACGCCGAAGAGAATAAAGTAAAGAATACTTCTCTCACCTGAGGTGAGAGAAGAGGTGCTGCTGAAGGTCTTAGTGAGACGTGGTTACCACGAGCTGTGAGGAGCACCACTGTGCCTCACACCACATGTAAACCTCACAAAACCAACTGGAGCAATGAGGAGCCTCGAGCCAGCGACCCAGGTGTTCCCAGCCGCGCATCACGAAGCATAACTGCTTCGTGAATCTGGTCCCAGTATTCCCCAAGACAAGTTACCTCACTTCCATCCGCTGTTGAATATCAGAGTTTCAATAAAGTGGAAATATTACCTATGAGAGTACAACTGTCCCCCAGCGGGTTGTCTGCGATAGTGCCAAGAGAGTCGGCAGGTACAGGGTGTATGTGGCACTCAGCAGTGCCAGGGGACCATGCTACCTCAGACAACAACACCCTGCTGGGGTAAGGCCACCGAAACTTCCCGATGCACTGCGGAATTAACTGGGTGAAAGAGGGAAGCCATTTAGAAGTACAATTGTTTTGTATGTAAAGAGTAGAGAGAATCGTGGGTGGAGGCCATTAAAATATTGATGGGTATTACTCAAAGCAGAAGAGAGAAAATGTGGGAGATAAGATACGCCATCACCACCACTCCTCCACCAGTGAACCTCTCCAACACAATGGGTCAATACTGTGTTGGAGTCTCCAATTCCAGTGTTGAAGATGTCTCCAACATCTTCACAGCCTGCTGGAGATGCTAACGAAGTCTTATGAACACGTCAAGGTGACTTTACACCCAAATTAGCTATAGGGATGCAAGGAAACAATTATTTATCCTAATAGTTAGAAAATGGAATGCGCTAAAGTAGCAATGGCTAACCATTCACATGTTTAAATTAGATATATGCTAGAAATATGGAGACTTGTCACTACAGTAGACGGCTGATAGTCAAGAAGGCGGAGCCCAAGAACTACGTTCTAGCGGCAGAATTACACAAATTAGGTGAGAATACACAAAAGCATAAAAGCCGTAAATAGGGAGTGAGAGAGGCGAGGAGAGCGTGCAGGAGTGGAGCCTTCAGGTGGGGCCACCTCGTCAACCCGGCCACCCACAACCCCACCCACGCCGCCCACCCCCAACCCACCCACGCCGCCCACCCTACCCCACCCACGTCTCCCACCCCACCCTCCACAACATACTGATCATGCCTGTGTGTGGGCAGCGCACCCAGCACCGCCCGCGAGGAATGCAATAAGAGAATGCCAAGACTTTCCTAAGGTGGTCCGGATCTCTTATATGAAGTCTGGGATGACGACTCGCGCCACCTCCGCCGCCCACAATATGCTCCACCACCAGTTTTAAGCCACATTCTCCGGCGCCACACCCTCTGGGGTCATCTTCACTGGGTCATAACCATTCATGTCATGGCTTAAAAGTCTTTGAGGCACAGTGGTAGCACCCTTGTCCCAGGCCTCTAACGATTTCTGCCGGGTTCGAGGGATCGCAGGGAGGCAGGAAGGGATCGATTGGGCACCGATTCTTAACTTTCATCCCCCTGTTCACCTTGCAGCCACCCAACTGAGAGGCGGAGCCCATGAGCTAATGAAATAATTCAGGAACTAAACACCTTGGTATCCCGTGATCCTGGAGGACAGCGCGAGGGTAGAGGGAGGAGGCAGGCTGGCCAGCTGGAGACCCCGTGGGGCGGGTTGCACAACATTACCACAGTTTTTCACGAACTTAGACAAGGATGCGTTCAAAATGTTAGAAACTTAATACCCACCCTGTAGCACAGTATGCAAGATCCACCCTGTATTGACCTAGTTGTGCTGGCGGGAGTTGAGCTCTGCTGTTGACCAGACCACACACTAGAAGGTGAAGAGACGACGACGTTTCGGTCCGTCCTGGACCATTCTCAAGTCGATTGTGATGAGGAAGTAGAGACAGGCAATAAGCAATAAGACAGGCAATTGAGCTCTGCTCTTTTGGCCCGCCTCTCAACTGTCAATCAATCAACTGTTACTACTATTTTTTTCAATATACACACACACCACACCCAGGAAGCAGCCCGTAACAGCTGTCTAACTCCCAGGTACCTATTTACTGCTAGGTAACAGGGGCTTCAGGGTGAAAGAAACGCTGCCCATCTCTTTCCGCCGGCGCCGGGAATCGAACACCGGTCCACAGGATTACGTATCCAGCGTGCTGTCCACCCAGCCACCAGCGCCCTATACCACAGTATGCAAGGTCAACATTGAAGCCCCCCCCCCCTAATCTTCCTCAAAAGGTTTACATAGAAAATTAAGAATTAATGGTTAGCTACCGTTAACCCTAATTCGAGAAGGCTGCGTTATAACGACAGACTGATCATCCGAATCTAATATCCCTTGAAGAAAAGCCACTCAGAGGGGTCATGATCCCGACACACAAAATAATTAAAATGTATCGACATACTACCCAGAAATAATGTTTAAGTTTAGCAACATGGAAAGCCCATGCAAGGACAGCAAACATGCAGACCAGCCATATGGATGCCTGTGGAACTAATAAGAGTAGATGGCTGGGGCCACATGCACAGTTTTATACAAAAAACTGTATGACTAAGCACAAAGGTATTGGAACTGATAGCATTAGACGGCAGATAGTTGGGAATGCCGGGCCCAGTAACTGACTCTCAGCAACGTAAACTTTCTTAAGCAGTGTTAAGTAGTAGTAGTAGTAGGCATCCATCAGTCTCAGGAGACTATGGAGTTGGGCTCTGGAGTGGCCTCTCCAGGGTGCAAAGCCAGGGTAGGTTGATACGAGAGAGAAGCTGTCACCCATGCAGCAGGTCCCCACTCTCCAGGGCGCCGAAAGTCTACAGTGGAAAGGCAAACACCAATACGACTGTTCCAGCGCCGTCGCAGGAACTAAGTAGATACACACACATACTCCCAACATTATCTGTCAGATTTATCTGTTAGATTAAAGACCTGCCCGAAACGCTGCGCGTACTAGTGGCTTTACAAGATTGTAAATACTATGCTATGTATTCTCACAAACCCAATGTACCTTCTTGTATATAAATAAATAAATATATAAATTAATAACATTACCCTCTACCTCCAACAGTGAACCTTTCAAGCCAAACATCCGCCCGTTACAAAATACCTCACCTGTTAGTCGTAAGCCTCGTCTACACTTACCTGTTGGAATAAAGAGAGAAGATATTAGACACACTATAATGGTAACGTGTGACAAACCTTAATAAAAAAAGATGTTCACACTAGCTGAGAAATCTGGCATCTTCACTAGAAGATTGTAGTGATGTAGTGTCAAAGTATCACAAGAGGTATTCTGAGATACCCAAGTATGTATGTATGTATGTATGTATGTATGTATGTATGTATGTATGTATGTATGTATGTATGTATGTGTATATGTATGTGTATATGTATATATAATCAGGAATCATCATGAGACGAACCCGTTTTTTTCAGTTTAAAATCTTAAAATAGTTTGAGCTTGAAGGAAGTTAAACTGCGATTTTCCTTTAAAGGATAAAAGAAAATGGGCCCGGAACTACGGCAAGGCAGACTATATTAACTTTCTAATTAATCACAAAATTCATTTTGTCAGGGGCAGGCAGCCTCTCTGTGTGTGTGTGTGTGTGTGTGTGTGTGTGTGTGTGTGTGTGTGTGTGTGTGTGTGTGTGTGTGTGTGTGTGTGTGTGTGTGTGTGTGTGTGTATTTACTATTTGTGCCCGCAGAATCGAGCTATTAACTTTAGGACTCCACCTTTCAAACCAATCTATTTTTCCTCTACTATGTATACTATATATATTTTTCTAACACACGCACACATCCTCAGAAAGCAGCCCGTAGAAGCTGTCTAACTCCCAGGTACCTATTTACTGCTAGGTGAACATAAGCACCAGGGTGAAAGAAACTTTGCCCATTTGTTTCCACCTCGGCCGGGAATCGAACCCGGGCCCTTAGAACTACGATCCCCGAGCGCTGCCCACTCATCCACGAAGCCCCAATATGTGTACTGGCCTATTTGTGCTTGCGGGGGGGGGGGGGTTGAGCTCTGGCTCTTTGGTCCCGCCTCTCACTGTCAATCAACTGGTGTACAGATTCCTGAGCCTACTGGGCTCTATCAAATCAACATTTGAAACTGTGTATGGAGTCAGCCTCCACCACATCACTTCCTAGTGCATTCCATTTACTAACTACTCTGACACAGGAAAAATTCTTTCTAATGTCTCTGCGGCTCATTTGGGTACTCAGTTTATTTCCTCTCCTGCTCTGAAAGGGGAAGTGAGTATCAAGCAGTTCTCAAGGCGGGACAGCACAAGTGATTTGAATATTATGAGCATTGTGAATATTACGTCCCGGTCGAGGACCGGGCCGCGGGGACGCTAAGCCCCGAAATCATCTCAAGATAAGATTGTGATGGGATCCCTGGATTTGAACGTTCTCATAATCCATCCTATCATTTTCCTGACTGACGCAATAGTTGCTTGGTTGTGCTCCTCATGTTAGGTCGTCAGACATCATTATTCCCTGATCCTTAACGTTTTTTTTTCCTACTATGGGCAGATTGGATTGTGCCTTGTACTCTGTATTTTGTTTAAGGTCTTCATTTTCATCATACCTAAGTACCTGGAATTTATCACTGTTAAACATCATGTTATTTACTACTGCCCAATCGAAAACTTTATTAATATCAGATTGAAATACGGTACAGTTCTGTAATATAGTTCCACAACAAATTCCATATGTAAATCTTCCAATGATGGTTGTTTGGATCCTTAACTACAGCAACAATCCCGTGTCATGTGCATAGACCTTGTGAGGTCATGTTTCCTACATGGGTTGAAGTCCCTGCCACCCACAGCAACATTTCGTCAACATTACAGCATGCCACTAGGCGGCTGCACGACTCCAATACCGACCTTCCCTCCACCAGCATACACACCTTTCAAAGAGTCTCGAGCCGATACTACAAAAGTGTTCTCCAGATATTACCAGTAAATAAACAGGTGGGAAGGGAACTATCGGAGGGAAAGCGCCAAGCCTTTACGACTATATAGCACTGGGAAGGGGTCAGGATAAGGATTTGGGATGGGACGGGGGGAAGGAATGGTACCCAACCACTTGGACGGTCGGGGCAGGTGGGGGAGAGAAAGAGTACAACCAACGACTGTAATACAGCAAGGGCACCACTAGGAAGGTGGCGAGCAAAGATTAAGACACCATACTAAGCCCTATATAGTGACTCAGGCGGCCAGAGGGTTCACATCACGCGGCCCCATAATAAGACTCACCTCACCACGTGGCTTAAGAAGATACCCGCCAGGTAAGATGCCCAGTGCTTGACATACCAAGAGTTCTCCAGAACTTAAACTTATAAGACAAAGCAAGTGGGGGCGCATATTGTGGAGGAAAACTGAATAATGAACTTTAGGTAAATCGGGAACCCGTCAAAATTAAAGCTAATTGTCTGTGGGAAGCTAGGGCGAGGTAGGGGAGGCTGCAATACTTGTTGTCACCGAGGTTAAACAGTGTGGACATTGAGGAGAGATAATGAGAAGAGGGAAGAGAAGTTGACCCAGACGTGGATGGTAACGAGATCGTGTGTGTGTGTGTGTGTGTGTGTACTCACCTATATGTGCTTGCAGGATCGAGCATTGACTCTTGGATCCCGCCTTTCGAGCATGGGTTGTTTACAGCAATGACTCCTGTCCCATTTCCCTATCATACCTGGTTTTAAAATTATGAATAGTATTTGCTTCCACAACCTGTTCCTGAAGTGCATTCCATTTCCCCACTACTCTCACGCTAAAAGAAAACTTCCTTACATCTCTGTGACTCATCTGAGTTTCAAGCTTCCATCCATGTCCTCTCGTTCTGTTACTATTCCGTGTGAACATTTCGTCTATGTCCACTCTGTCAATTCCTCTGAGAATCTTATACGTTCCTATCATGTCCCCCCTCTCCCTTCTTCTTTCTAGTGTCGTAAGGCACAGTTCCCTCAGGCGCTCTTCATACCCCATCCCTCGTAGCTCTGGGACGAGTCTCGTTGCAAACCTCTGAACCTTTTCCAGTTTCATTATATGCTTCTTCAGATGGGGACTCCATGATGAGGCGGCATACTCTAAGACTGGCCTTACGTAGGCAGTGTAAAGCGCCCTAAATGCCTCCTTACTTAGGTTTCTGAATGATGTTCTAACTTTTGCCAGTGTAGAGTACGCTGCTGTCGTTATCCTATTAATATGTGCCTCAGGAGATAGATTAGGTGTTACGTCCACCCCCAGGTCTCTTTCACGCGTCGTTACAGGTAGGCTGTTCCCCTTCATTGTGTACTGTCCCTTTGGTCTCCTATCTCCTAGTCCCATTTCCATAACTTTACATTTGCTCGTGTTGAATTCTAGTAGCCATTTCTCTGACCATCTCTGCAATCTGTTCAGGTCCTCTTGGAGGATCCTGCAATCCTCATCTGTCACAACTCTTCTCATCAACTTTGCATCATCCGCAAACATCGACATGTAGGACTCTACGCCTGTAAACACCTGTGTGTGTGTGTGTGTGTGTGTGTGTGTGTGTGTGTGTGTGTGTGTGTGTGTGTGTGTGTGTGTGTGTGGGACACAAGCCGGGCTCACACTCTCCTCTATGCTCGTGAAGACAAATTTTGTGGATGAATGTATCGTAAGGTAATATGAGGAGAAGCGCTAAGCCAGTATGACTATATAGCACTCGCAAGGGATATGAGGACAAGGAACTGGGATATGAGGACATGGAGCTGGGATATGAGGACATGGAGCTGGGATATGAGGACAAGGAACTGGGATATGAGGACAAGGAACTGGGATATGAGGACAAGGAACTGGGATATGAGGACATGGAGCTGGGATATGAGGACATGGAGCTAGGATATGAGGACAAGGAACTGGGATATGAGGACAAGGAACTGGGATATGAGGACAAGGAACTGGGATATGAGGACATGGAGCTGGGATATGAGGACATGGAGCTGGGATATGAGGACAAGGAACTGGGATATGAGGACAAGGAACCGGGATATGAGGACAAGGAACTGGGATATGAGGACAAGGAACTGGGATTCGAGGACAAGGAACTGGAATAAGAAGACCAGGAACTGGGATACGAGGTCAAGGAACTGGGATACGAGGACCAGGATCTGGGATACGAGGACAAGGAACCGGGATACGACGACGGTGTGTTTGAACAATAACCAACCACTAGGATCACTGGAGCTCGAACACCAACCTTGCAAGAGACGAGGCTGTTAGCTCTACCGACCAGTCCAAGTGATGGATGGAAGTAGTCTATGGTCTCTCCTTGCCTTAAGACTATAAGGACCTCCCTTAATTCATATACAAACCTCCCCAAAAAACCTGTAGCTAATTACATTTCATTCACTAGGACCCCCCCCCCCCCAGGAAGCAACCCCACAAGTTGTCCTAGCTCCCGGGTACCTATTTAATACTAGGTGAAAAGATGCATTAGGTGAAGGAAAATGTGCAAAACTCCTGTACCACCCCTGTACCACGCGGAACCCTCTATAATCATGATAACTATTGCTGAACAAATACGTCGATTTCCTTTTGGCTGTTTAAACAGCATGACAGCATAGCTTACGACCCGTTCATTTTTTAATTATGTCTTAGTAATATTTTCATTTTAACCTATACACTCGTACGGTTTGCATGACAAAGGTGCCGTCTGTACAACGTCGTTGAAGTAATTTAAAGTCTCCGACCGAGATCTGAGATCTCAGACTTGAAGGTGACTTTATGTGGGACATCATTAAGCACCAGTGAGTAGACATGAGTGGTGAGGTGAGCACACACACACTGCAGGCGTCACACGGTCACCCACACCAGTCACCAGGAGGACATCTCTGCCCTACCATATGGAGAGTATGCAGGCCAGCAGCCCCTGCCCCAGACACTCCCGGGGGATGACCACCACACAACCTGGCGTCTACCGCAGTAGGCACACCACCACAACCTGGCCCCAACACAACTGCTGGCTAATGTGCTGAAAACCATGAATGATTACCTTGTATAGACGACTGAAGGTGAACTGGATGACGCCTAGGTACGTCTTCAACCACCAGTTGCTGCCACAGCCTCTAACGCCTCGATAGTTTCAGCTACGATTCGTGGTCGTCATGTATCCATTTCTCTGGTGTGTGTGCCACGACAACCAATGGGAGGGCGGAGCGAGGCCCCTCTACCACCCACCCTTGGCACTCTAGTTTGAATTTGCCAATGAACGGAGAGCCCGCGAATTCTCCCAGCCAATAGCGAGCGAGAGAGCTTGTTATTGATTTTGTGCGTGTTTTGATGCGCACGGCTCTGTGGCTGCTGACACTATATTTACCTCATAAGATAAATATTTGGCTTTTACATGTTTACATCTGGCTTGACATAACACTATAAATATACCGAGCGAAGAATACACACAGTTCTACTCGAATCCATCAGCGATACTCACATCAGCTGCACATGAAACCATTTCGCTACAAAATGAAAAGAAATGAAACGTGGGAGAATATTACACGCGTCTACTGACGCTCCCGTGAATGAACGGGAGGCCATGGAGGGATGGGAAAGGTGGGAGGGGATGGTGGAGGGGGGGCGGTATATATGGGAGGGGGGAGAGACAGTCCTCGATGCGCCAGCCCAAGGCTCTCAACAGCACCCCATACACTCTATCAGCCCGCAAAATAACGCACCGTAAATAAAGGTTTACGTGGAATTGAAATTCAATTGATGTTATTGTACAAGTGTGGGTATGTGAGAAGCCAGAGCGGGAGGGACAGGTGTGTGGCCACCATCAGCAGGTGTGTCACAACACACACCTTCACCCACTGATATGTAATTAAGATAGTACACCAGCCTTGGAGGCAGTATTGTAGACGGTTACTGATAGACACTCCGGCTGATGTAGATTGGCTGGCAAAGAGGAGGTTGCTGGCAGAGGGGATAGCTGACAGAGTTGCCTGATAGTGAGGGGTGGCTGACAGAGGGGTGGCTGACAGAGGGGTACCAGCTTGTGAAGAGTAACTGAGTATAAATATTGGTTGTTTGGATGATGACTACTGGGTATATTGATGTGGTCTGAGAGTAACTGGTTCCTGATAGACCCACAGACTCGTCCTGTGGGCGGCGTCGGAGCCATTAGTCATATAATAGGTCCACCCACTGAACCTCAGTCTTCTTCATGCCTCTCTGTATTTGAAGTAAACAAATTACAATTTTCCTTTGGCTCATATTTGTAAGCATATTTAATAAACTAAAGGTGATTATACAAATTTATTCTGTTCTGTTGTATAAAGGAGCCGGTCGGCCGAATGGACAGCACACTGGACTTGTGATCCTGTGGTCCTGGGTTCGATTCCAGGCGCCGGCGAGAAACAATGGGCAGAGTTTCTTTCACCCTATGCCCCTGTTACCTAGCAGTAAAATAGGTACCTGGGTGTTAGTCAGCTGTCACGGGCTCCTTCCTGGGGGTGGAGGCCTGGTCGAGGACCGGGCCGCGGGGACACTAAAGCCCCGAAATCATCTCAAGATAATCTCAAGATAAGCAAGTTACAAGCAGTCTAACTACAGTACTGAATTTTAATATTACAGTATACGGTGAGGAGATAAGAGACTGGCAGGAAATGCAAGCTTGCAGTGTGTTCGGTGCGGTCAGCAGGCAATGCAAGCTTGCAATGTGTGCAGTGTGGTTAGCAGGCAATCTTGGGATACTTGGCAGAGAGTCTGTGCAATACGTTATTCCAAATTATGAACATTGATATTTCTTGAACATTAGTGATAAGAGTTTTCTTACATTCTTAGATGTATTAAATTTCAGTTGCATAGTGAGGTGAGGTGTGAGAATAGCTTTGCTGTGAGTGTTTATCTGTGGTAAGATCTACATGAGCAGGCTCGACAAATTTCCAGTTGATAGGCAGGGAGAGGGGTCACCACAACTGACAGGCAGGGAGAGGGGTCACCACAACTGACAGGCAGGGAGAGGGGTCACCACAACTGACAGGCAGGGAGAGGGGTCACCACAACTGACAGGCAGGGAGAGGGGTCACCACAACTGACAGGCAGGGAGAGGGGTCACCACAACTGACAGGCAGGGAAAGGGGTCACCACAACTGACAGGCAGGGAGAGGGGTCACCACAACTGACAGGGAGGGAGAGGGGTCACCACAACTGACAGGCAGGGAGAGGGGTCACCACAACTGACAGGCAGGGAGAGGGGTCACCACAACTGACAGGCAGGGAGAGGGGTCACCACAACTGACAGGCAGGGAGAGGGGTCACCACGACAGGCAGGGAGAGGGGTCACCACAACTGACAGCTACATTCTGTTTCGCTTGGTATAATTTTGTCATACCTTTATAAGAGCAAAATATGTTTCAAATTTGAAACTCAACTGACCCGACCAGGATTCGAACCCCCCGCCGACCAGGATCACCCCTTGGCGTACAGAGTACCATAACCACTAGACCAATGAGACGATCATTGATCTAGTGGTTCCCTGTGGTGTTCATCTATGAGACCAGCCTGTTCTCGGGCTTTAGTGCTCACTGATGTTTACATTCCTGGGCTTGTCGACTGTTCTTGCCGTCAGTCTCTTTCTCCTTTTCGTCCGTTTTGACGGAATGGGAGAAGGTCGAGGCCTGCTTCCTCTGACTTTGTGGACCGTTCAAGCCATCCGCCGGTGTGCCTCGTATGGTCGCGGCGGCTTCCGGTTTATGCGGCGCCGTTTTCGGATCGCACAGCGTTTGTGGAGGGCGTGTTACGTGTAGCCTAGGGCTTGTTTTCCCTCTTTTCCCGGTCCAGTTACTTCTTTCTGCGTTCACTGGATTGGACGATTTATAGGCTACGTTCTTTTGCGGACTCTCATGTGGCCGGTTCAGTATTAGACCCCTACCCTTTTCTCCACATTATCCCTGCCCCTTCCTTTCCCAGGGCTCTCCTACCTCCCCCGTGTTGGGTAGTGCATCCAGGGGGTCATGGCTCTCTGCTGTCCTTGAGTGGGGGGTTTCTAGACCCACTTGTTTGTCCCCGTATCTCTTCCAAGTGATATATAGTGGTACAGGGTTAGCACTTCTTGCTACCACACTGGAGTCTGTCTCCTGCTCCACTATGTGTTGGCTGGGGTGGGCCTTCCTGTTGTTCTTCTCTCCGGTCTTGTGTCGGTGGCGGTTAGTGTTGTCCTGTACGTCTTGATGCTTCTTGATTCACCTTTTTCTCCTTGTCTGGAAACACCTGTTGTCTTGTCTGGTTCGGCCTTGCCAGAACTTCTTTTGCTTACGTTTCGGGAAAAGGGGATGATGCGTAACTTGCTTTTGCAATGCGATGTCCCTTTGGACCCCATCTCTTAGAGTAGGGATATTGAAATCTCTACATAGGTCTGATCTTTGAGGCTGGACACTATGCTTTTATTAAAGTTCCTCCCAAGGTATTGCTTTTCCTACACGCTACCATTGGCGGTTCTATTGTGAAGAACTCCTACGAAGAGCTTTCACTATTAGTGACTTCAGGCAGAAGTTGTCTTAACTTGCAATCCTTTTATCTTATGTATGTGCTTTTGCCTAAATAAATTATTATTATTATTATTATTATTAACCAGCTCGTTGAACGACAGAACAAGCAAAGAGAGTACCCTTTCTTGAAAAGTACAAGCTTACAGTGTGTACACTCTTCACAACAGTACAAGCTTACACTGTGTGCACTCTATAAAACAGTACAAGCATACAGTGTCCACTCTATAAAACAGTACAAGCATACAGTATGCACTTTATAAAACAGTACAAGCATACAGTGTCCACTCTATAAAACAGTACAAGCATACAGTGTCCACTCTATAAAACAGTACAAGCATACAGTGTCCACTCTATAAAACAGTACAAGCACTCTATAAAACAGTGCAAGATTAGAGATGGGGGCACTCTCTACGACAGTACAAATTAATTAAAACATTAATAAACTAAAGGTGATTATACAAATTTATTCTGTTCTGTTGTATAAAATGTATTATATAAAAGTCTTACAAGAGGTAATGAACCTATGAGGTGGTGGGTATCATTAGAGTGAGACACGCTTATATTAAGTCTATTGTAGTCACAATAAGGCCACAATAAGGCCACAATAAGGCCACAATAAGGCCACAATAAAGGCCACAATAAGGCCACAATAAAGGCCACACAACAAAGGCCACAATAAGACCACAATAAGGCCACAATAAGGCCACAATAAGGCCACAATAAAGGCCACAATAAGACCACAATAAGACCACAATAAGGCCACAATAAGGCCACAATAAGGCCACAATAAAGGCCACAATAAAGGCCACAATAAAGGCCACAATAAAGGCCACAATAAGGCCACAATAAGGCCACAATAAGACCACAATAAGACCACAATAAGGCCACAATAAGGCCACAATAAGGCCACAATAAAGGCCACAATAAAGGCCACAATAAAGGCCACAATAAGGCCACAATAAAGGCCACACAACAAAGGCCACAATAAGACCACAATAAGACCACAATAAGGCCACAATAAGGCCACAATAAAGGCCACAATAAAGGCCACAATAAGACCACAATAAGGCCACAATAAAGGCCACAATAAGGCCACAATAAGACCACAATAAGGCCACAATAAAGGCCACAATACAGACCACAATAAGGCCACAATAAGACCACAATAAGACCACAATAAGGCCACAATAAGGCCACAATAAAGGCCACAACAAAGGCCACAATAAGACCACAATAAGGCCACAATAAGGCCACAATAAGACCACAATAAGGCCACAATAAAGGCCACAATACAGACCACAATAAACCCACAATAAAGGCCACAACAAAGGCCACAATATGGCCACAATAAAGGCCACAACAAAGGCCACAATACAGACCACAATAAGGCCACAACAAAGGCCACAATATGGCCACAATAAAGCCACAACAAAGGCCACAATAAACCCACAATAAAGGCCACAACAAAGGCCACAATATGGCCACAATAAGGCCACAACAAAGGCCACAATAAACCCACAATAAAGGCCACAACAAAGGCCACAATACAGACCACAATAAGGCCACAACAAAGGCCACAATACAGACCACAATAAGGCCACAACAAAGGCCACAATAAACCCACAATAAAGGCCACAACAAAGGCCACAATAAGGTCACAACAAAGGCCACAACAAAGGCCACAACAAAGGCCACAACAAAGGCCACAATAAGGCCACAACAAAGGCCACAACAAAGGCCACAATATGGCCACAATAAAGGCCACAACAAAGGCCACAATAAACCCACAATAAGGCCACAACAAAGGCCACAATAAGACCACAACAAAGGCTACAACAAAGGCCACAATAAGACCACAACAAAGGCCACAACAAAGGCCACAATAAGACCACAACAAAGGCTACAACAAAGGCCACAATAAGACCACAACAAAGCCACAACAAAGGCCACAATAAGACCACAACAAAGGCCACAACAAAGGCCACAATAAGACCACAACAAAGGCCACAACAAAGGCCACAATAAACCCACAATAAGGCCACAACAAAGGCCACAATAAGACCACAACAAAGGCTACAACAAAGGCCACAATAAGACCACAATAAAGGCCACAACAAAGGCCACAATACAGACCACAATAAGGCCACAACAAAGGCCACAATAAGACCACAACAAAGGCTACAACAAAGGCCACAATAAGACCACAACAAAGGCCACAACAAAGGCCACAATAAGACCACAACAAAGGCTACAACAAAGGCCACAATAAGACCACAACAAAGCCACAACAAAGGCCACAATAAGACCACAACAAAGGCCACAACAAAGGCCACAATAAGACCACAACAAAGGCCACAACAAAGGCCACAACAAAGGCCACAATAAGACCACAACAAAGGCTACAACAAAGGCCACAATAAGACCACAACAAAGCCACAACAAAGGCCACAATAAGACCACAACAAAGGCTACAATAAAGGCCACAATAAGACCACAACAAAGCCACAACAAAGGCCACAATAAGACCACAACAAAGGCTACAATAAAGGCCACAATAAGACCACAACAAAGCCACAACAAAGGCCACAATAAGGCCACAACAAAGCCACAACAAAGGCCACAATAAGACCACAACAAAGGCCACAACAAAGGCCACAATAAGACCACAACAAAGGCTACAACAAAGGCCCCAACAAAGGCCCCAACAAAGGCCACAATAAAGGCCAGAAGACAGCTGTAGTGAGAGAAGCCTCGCGCCCCGCACACCGGCCCAGCGCGGCCCGGCCCCAACATTCACATGGTAATGAGCACGTGGTCCTGCTCACACAATCCTGGAAACTGGAAATTATGAGCCGCCACCTGGAACTTGGGACGGAACTGTCGTTAATCTCAGGGGAAGACTGACGGGCGGCGTTGATGGATGACGGGGCGGTGATTCCTGGAACGGCTGTAGAGCAGTGTTGGATGACTGTTGCAAGTGACGGGTGACTCGTGGAAGTGACGGGTGACCTATGGTAGTGACGGGTGACCTGTGGTAGTGACTGGTGACCTGTGGTAGTGACGGGTGACCTGTGGTAGTGACGGGTGACCTGTGGCAGTGATGGGTGACCTGTGGTAGTGACGGGTGACCTGTGGTAGTGACGGGTGACCTGTGGCAGTGATGGATGACCTACGGTAGTGACGGGTGACCTGTGGTAGTGACGGGTGACCTGTGGCAGTGATGGGTGACCTGTGGTAGTGACGGGTGACCTGTGGTAATGACGGGTGACCTGTGGTAGTGACGGGTGACCTGTGGTAGTGATGGGTGACCTGTGGTAGTGACGGGTGACCTGTGGTAGTGATGGATGACCTGTGGTAGTGACGGGTGACCTGTGGCAGTGATGGATGACCTACGGTAGTGACGGGTGACCTGTGGTAGTGACGGGTGACCTGTGGTAGTGACGGGTGACCTGTGGTAGTGACGGGTGACCTGTGGTAGTGACGGGTGACCTGTGGTAGTGACGGGTGACCTGTGGTAGTGACGGGTGACCTGTGGTAGTGACGGGTGACCTGTGGTAGTGACGGGTGACCTGTGGTAGTGACGGGTGACCTGTGGTAGTGACGGGTGACCTGTGGTAGTGATGGGTGACCTGTGGTAGTGACGGGTGACCTGTGGTAGTGACGGGTGACCTGTGGTAGTGACGGGTGACCTGTGGTAGTGACGGGTGACCTGTGGTAGTGACGGGTGACCTACGGTAGTGACGGGTGACCTGTGGCAGTGATGGATGACCTACGGTAGTGACGGGTAACCTGTGGCAGTGATGGATGACCTACGGTAGTGACGGGTGAGCTTCACAAAGTTCTCACATACCAGATCCTCGTCATATCTCAGTTCCTGGTCCTCATATCTCAGCTCCTGGTCCTCGTATCTCAGCTCCTGGTCCTCGTATCTCAGCTCCTGGTCCTCGTATCTCAGCTCCTGGTCCTCAACTCAATGTGAAATGGTCAGCGCCGAATCCATAGACTTTAGCATTAGTACAAATAATTATGAATTCGAATAATGACTGGAGGGAGGGAGGGAGAGACAGAGACCCCGGGCACTGCTGGGCATCCTAACAAATATACAATATATGACGCCTCTTCTGCTGCCTAGGAGGCCTGGTCGACGACCGGGCCGCGGGGTCGCTAAGCCCCGAAATCCCCTCAAGGTAAGGTAGTCCCCTCACCACCACTAAACAATTATGTTCATACACAACTCATTACACATGAGTAATACTCATTATTATTTCAATTGTTTGAGGTCACCTGAGAAAATCTCAGCAGCCCGGACCAGGTGATTGGTCAACAGCCCGGACCAGGTGATTGGTCAGCAGCCCGGACCAGGTGATTGGTCAGCAGCCCGGACAAGGTGATTGGTCAGCAGCCCGGACCAGCTGATTGGTCAGCAGCCCGGACCAGGTGATTGGTCAGCAGCCCGGACCAGGTGATTGGTCAGCAGCCCGGACCAGGTGATTGGTCAGCAGCCCGGACCAGGTGATTGGTCAGCAGCCCGGACCAGGTGATTGGTCAGCAGCCCGAAGTGACCGCCTGAAGTGTAGCCACTATACCCTCGGGGTCTGCCCTGACCAGGCTTTACAACCTGTCTTATTGTTGGAGGGTGTGGCAGTGACTGCAGCAGCAGCAGCAGCAGCAGTATCAGGAGTCTGCAGCAGCAGTATCAGGAGTCAGCAGCAGCAGTATCAGGAGTCAGCAGCAGCAGTATCAGGAGTCAGCAGCAGCAGCAGCAGCCAGCCCTGTAGACCCCGCCCTCCCAAGCCCCCCACCTGCTGCGCCTCCCGCTAAACAATGTTAATCCCAAGTGTTGTAGTGATCCGTGACAATACTGTCGCTTACATCTGCCCGCCCGCTCATCTACATAATTACCGCATACGCTTATTGGTCAGTTCCAACGTCCAGGATATGTGGAGGTCACTGTGGAGGGTGGTACGAGGACCAGGATATGTGGAGGTCACTGTGGAGGGTGGTACGAGGACCAGGATATGTGGAGGTCACTGTGGAGGGTGGTACGAGGACCAGGATATGTGGAGGTCACTGTGGAGGGTGGTACGAGGACCAGGATATGTGGAGGTCACTGTGGAGGGTGGTACGAGGACCAGGATATGTGGAGGTCACTGTGGAGGGTGGTACGAGGACCAGGATATGTGGAGGTCACTGTGGAGGGTGGTACGAGGACCAGGATATGTGGAGGTGACTGTGGAGGGTGGTACGAGGACCAGGATATGTGGAGGTGACTGTGGAGGGTGTCACAAGGACCAGGATATGTGCAGGTGCCATGGGGCAGGATATATGTGAAGATGGAGCTGTTATCCTGCTATCTCACACACAAATTCCCAAGGGCTCTTGATCAGTATTACGCGTCTCGGGAAGTAGGGGAGAGTGTGGCTGTTATCACTGTTATCTTGCTATCTCACACCTCCACCACCACCGACTCACTCCACTTCACTAATTCTGCACTCATTTATGTCAACAAATGTACGCAGAAACAATTCAGTGATCTATATATGAAGGATAATGCCTGTTTGTCTGACCGACAATGTAGGCCAGACGCTCGGGGCTAGCCCCATTAAACTTTGCACTATTAAAGGTGATTTTATGGGGAGTGTTATAAGAGGGTCAGGGTCGGCCCTCATGCCCCCCCCCCTTTATCACTGCTACCTTATTCACTCTTGTGTTCATGATGATATCCTCATAATGCACCTAGAGTCTGCCAGTGCAGACTACTTATCACATGCCTCTGTATGACTAACCATCCTGTGTGATGGGGAATTTTAGCATCACGTAGCTAGCTTTTTGACACACTGTACTTCCCTTCATATAGTCTAGGGTAGCTGCACAAATGCACATGTACCTAAATGTGTTCATGAAAACAAAAAAAGTGTATTTAGATATTGAATTGACAAAGGTTTATCCGATTGAGAGATTTGCATTCTGTGAGCAGCCTTTTGGTTACAGTGATAAAGATAGTGTTTACGAAAAATGGTTACAGTGATTGGAGATGGGGAGGGATAGGTAGGGTCTGTGTGGGGGGGGGGGATACCTGGTTGATGGGGTTCTGGGAGTTCTTCTACTCCCCAAGCCCGGCCCGAGGCCAGGCTTGACTTGTGAGAGTTTGGTCCACTTGGCTGTTGCTTGGAGATGGGGAGGGTGTGTGTGTGTGTAAGGGAAGAATGACGGGGAGGGGGGGGAGATGAGTTTTGCCCAACGAGAAGCATGTAGGCAACTACCTAACCTGCCAAGACTGATGCTCGTTAGTCCGGGAAAGCGTCAAAATTGTGGAGGATAATGTGTGAGGACAGGTTGTGTTCCCTGTGTGTGTACAGGACCCAGTGGACACGGAGCCTCGTCACGCACCTCACGCTAAACGGCTCAACAATGAACACGATGAATTGATTCATTGATGACGATTAAGCCACACCAAGAGGTGGCACGGGCATGAGTAGCCCGTAAGTGGTAGATTTTTGAGAGTGAATGTGATCTTTGGGGCAAAGAAAACATGATTAAGATCTGCCAGAGCGTATATAGCGCGGGGTGCGGTCCCTAGTCCCACACGGGAGACATCTCCCGTCACGCAGCGCACCTCCACAGACCTCCATTATCAGCTCTTGATACTGATAATGGCTCAAAAGGGCCACCACTTACGGGCTATTCATGCCCGTGCCACCTTTTGGGTGGCTTAATCTTCATCAATCAATCAATCTCTAGTCCCATTGTGTCTCACGGAGGTGCTCTTCTCACAACACACCAGGGTGTTGTAGTGTTGTAGTGATCCAGTGTTGTGGTGATCCAGTGTTGTAGTCTTCATGGTCGCTGGCTAGAAGCTCCTGGGCTCCGACCTCACACTCCGCCCCGCTCTCTTCCTCTCTCCGTTAACAAAACAATCCTACCTCTTACTCCTTCCAGAAACGTACTAACCCAAGCAACCCACTTAACCCATAAAGTGCGATGTACAGAAGCCGTGAATAGTTGTGAACCATTAGTTTTTTCTTAGTGGGCTGCCTCTTGAATGTTACGATAACGTAAAAAATGGGACCTATTAGTTGAGACAATGGGTTGGTCCTATTCTTCATATTTTTTCACTCGTATTGTGTATGTATTTATAAATTTTTCACATTAATTTTAAATGAGTTTATTTACAGGCTCTGTGGCGCAGTAGCAGCGCGCTCGCCCAACACCAAGCCAGCGATTTCGTCAGGGTTCGACCCTGGTCAGAGCATCATGTTCCAGTATCATATGTTCCAGTATCAGAATCCCAGCATCATGTTCCAGTATCATATGTTCCAGTATCAGTATTCCAGTATCATATGTTCCAGTATCAGTATTCCAGTATATGTTCCAGTATCAGTATCATATATTCCAGTATCAGTATCCTGTATCCAGTATCAGTATCCTGTATCAGTATCCCAGTATCATATGTTCCAGTATCAGTATCATATGTTCCAGTATCAGTATCCCAGTATCATATGTTCCAGTATCAGTATCCCAGTATCATATGTTCCAGTATCAGTATCATATGTTCCAGTATCAGTATCATATGTTCCAGTATCAGTATCATATGTTCCAGTATCAGTATCCCAGTATCATATGTTCCAGTATCAGTATCATATGTTCCAGTATCAGTATCCCAGTATCACAATCTTCCTTAACTATGTTGAAAACCTTAAGAGACAATTGTTTACCCTTGTGTGTGAAGCCAGGCTAAATAGAGTTACTTAAGAAAATTGTTACTGAAAGAATTACAGGCTGACTTTCAATTAATACTGAAAGTATTGAGATTTTCATTTGTTGTACACAGTGAGCGTTGTGTCTGGCGTCACAGTACCGTGCAAGACCACCACCACCACATAGCCCAGTACACCCAGCACACGCCTGCATGCTGCCACTGCTGAGGTTAAGATTATAAACATATCCTGGAGCCAGATTCACGAAAGCACTTACGCAAACACGAACGTGTACATCTTTCCTCAATCTTTGACGGCTTTGGTTACATTTATTAATCCGTTTACAAGCATGAAAACTTCCCATTCTATTGTTGTTACTGTTATAAACAGCCTCCTGGTGCTTCGGAGCTCATTAACTGTTTAATAATTGGAAACAAAGCCGCCAAAGATTGAGAAAAGATGTACAGGTTCGTAAGTGTTTGCGTAAATGCTTTCGTGAATATATGAATAGACTATGAGTATAGTGACTATATATATAGTATAGTATACTATAGACCCACCACACCAGGGTCTATATCTTATATAATAAGATAAGTAACTTCAAGTCTAGATCAAACACTACAGCACCGAAGCTACTCAACAGTGAAGGGCTAAAAATTAGCTTACTATAAGCTAAGTGTGTGCACTCACTGACCGTGTGCTCCTGCACTCTCACAGTCACCACACAGTTACCTTTCACCATCACGGTGCCATGTGGCAGCAGGCATCATAGTGCCTACACCGAGACCAACTGTGGCACTCACTTACTCCCAGTTCCCCCTAACCTAATGTTTTTTTCTCTCTGATGTAAATATTGGAGAGAGGTGTTGAGGGCGAGGCGTGACTGTGCGGCTGTAACAAGCCCTACACACACACACACACACACACACACACACACACACACACACACACACACACACACACACACACACACACACAGCTGCCACGGCCAAGCCAACTAACTCCCCGACACATATCATCAACTGTCGAAGAAAATCATTCGATATCAATTAGAGTGATGCACAGTTACGCGCGGGACTGACGCCAAATTTTACGCTTACTTATGCAAATGTCCCGCGCGGAAAATCAAATTTCATGCCAAAGCCGCGTCACAATGGCGGGGGAAACAGTTGACGCGCGGCGAGCGATTAGACGCGGGATCATGGGTAAACGCTCACGGCCCGCCCTACCAATATGCTACATTAGACACAAACAGTTTACTTTATTAATATTTCCTGGAGAGTCCGTCCACCCTCGTCTGCCAGGATGATATCTCTCTGTTATTAGTCCGGCCTCCATCGTCTGTGTTCTCTCTTCCCGCTCTTATTGCCAAGTGTCCATCATATCTTCCCCCTTCCACACTACTATTTTGTCTCTCTCTCTCTCTCTCTCTCTCTCTCTCTCTCTCTCTCTATAATATATATATATATATATGCAAACAAGCCTGAATGGTCCCCAGGACTATATGTAACAAGCAAGGTCGTGTTGGTCGAGCGGTTAAGGGATCCTGTACGCCAGCAGAGTGCTCCTGGCAGTATGGGTTCGAGTCACTTCTGGGGTGTGACTTTTCAGTTTTTTATATATATATATATATATATATATATATATATATATATATATATATATATATATATATAGATATATATATAGATATATATATAGATATATATATAGATATATATATATATATATATATATATATATATATATATATATATATATATATAGAACCTAACCTTGTCAAAGTCAATAATACTGACAACATAAAGTACACATACACAATATCTTACATAAATATATATAAAGTGGTAAAATTGTGGTCCCATAGCCTCGGAGAAGGTAATAAAGAGCATTCAGAGAAAACTTGACGTTTCACTCTAAATACATATGAGTATTTGCTTCCCCTACCACCCAATTTTTAATTATTATTATTATTATTATGCACTTTATTATACAACGCTATACAATTATACATCTGATTTGTTACAAAATGTGAACAATTAGTGGAAACAAAAGGTAATTTCTTTCCTAGAGGCTGTAAATTTCTTCGAACTGCTCCGACGACTTCAAGAACCGAGGATGCAGTGGGCATTTCCTCTCTGGATCTCCACACCGAGACGCTGGAAAAAGACGCTTGCAGCTCTAGCGTTCTCTGGTTGTTTCGATGAGGCTCGAACGCAGATCACTGACAAACCTCCAGCTATCACTGAGAAAGCTATGAGACGCGGGTGTTGCGCTCTACACAGCTGTATGCTGCAAAATCACCTCATTCCTAATGAGGTGACTTATAAACTGTCGAAGGTACAGTTGTATGTACATGTCTTGAGGTTATCTTGAGATGATTTCGGGGCTTAGTGTCCCCGCGGTCCGGTCCTCGACCAGGCCTCCAGCCCCCAGGAAGCAGCCCGTGACAGATGACTAACTCCTAGGTACCTATTTACTGCTAGGTAACATGAGCATCAGGGTGAAAGAAACTCTGCTCATTGTTTCTCGCCGGCGCCCTGGATCGAACCCGGGACCACATGTCAACGACACATTGATCGCAACAGTGTGAAACCACATTGAAATACATAACAGTTAGATGGAACTGGACCACCAGCAGCAGAGACACTGATCAACTCGTCCAGATACAGAGCAAGAAGCTGAGCCACTTGGGCAATAAAGCTGGGATGAGTATTAGGAAGATCCTTCAAGAAATGCATCTTGATGGCCACTTATCCCACCTTGACACATAGTCAAGGAACACGTTGCAAGGAGCAGTAGCGTGTACTTTGTCTCAGATGATTCTCTAAATACATGGCGGATACATGTTGACTAAACCTTAAGTAATTAATATTAGCTGCATTTATCCTATTGGAACGAAGTTGTCATGACTTTACATGACAATATCAGGGACGTCCATCATACGTCCCTGCTTAATGTCAGCACATCAATAAAGACAACATTCAGCACAAAATACACTTATATGCTTTATAAAGCAGGATGAGTGTGTTCAGGGTGAAGCTTGGCCACACTTGTTGTTACACCCAGTGTGACACCCTCACCCTCACACCCCTCAGAAACTGTCTTGAAGTAAAAGCAAGAACAACATATGACAAAGTTAATATTCTAAGGGACACTCAAGTGACGTATACGGCGTGAGTAGGGAGTCGGAAACGCTTTTCTTGGGCTGTGGTTCGAGCTCCTGCCTCGTCGCTAAGGTAATACTATTGATATGGGGAAGTTGTGAATAGGATAACTACGTTAGGAAGTGGATGACATGTGTTATGTGCTAGAGGGGACACCCGGCGGTGCCCGGGTCCACTTCCTGCCTAGATCTCCCCCCCTACAAATCTTCCCCCATCTTCTGTTACACACACCCTTCCTATCTCCCATCTCCCCCAACACACGCCCTCCCTGCTTCCCCATACTAAACCTACCCAAACCTCTTCCTCTTACCTACCTAAACCTCTTCCATACACCCCCTTCCCGTCACCTGCCACACGCACACACTGGCAGCCAAAAGGTTGTTTTCCAGAACGCAACTCCCTAGTTATAGCACCGCTCCTGTGCCAGGTAAGTCCACTACGGGCTCACCATAGACCGTGCTACTTGCAACTTTTGGTTCTCAGTAGCTGAATCTAAAACTAAAACAACAACAACAACAACCCAACTCTGTCATCTGAACATTCACTTTAAATGACAATATCTGAATCCACAGTTGCTATCATAATTCGGTAGATCATTTATGCAGCTGTCTTAAACTATATGAAGGATTGCACGGTGCTAAGATATCACCATCTTGCAGGATGGTTATCTTGAGATCATTTCGGGGATTAGCGTCCCCGCGGCCCGGTCCTCGACCAGACCTCCTTTTTGTTAGACATCCCCAGGAAGCAGCCCGTAGCAGCTGCTTAACTCCCAGGATGCCTATTTACTGCTAGGTAACAGGGAAATGAGGGTGAATGAAACTCTGCCCATTTGTTTCCGGGGATCGAACCCGGAACCTCAGGACTACGAATCCGATGCGCTGTCCACTCAGCTGTCAGGGCCCGCTGACAGATACTTAAGTCATAATATATTAGTATGACATAGTCATAGTCCAGTTAGAGCTGGACAGGATAGTCATATAAGGCGAAGTGATCAGTAACCTGTACTGGAAAATTTTGCCTGTAGTAGGGAAACATCCAATAGGACACGAGAGGTAATAAAGCAATTACTAGGCTCCAGGCGCCTCATACCGGCAGGACTGAAAGATCTAGTGACTGGACATTCAATAAAGCAGTGCGCGAGATCAGGACCGAATCCTTGCTCACAGAGTTTGCACCTGGAGTGCTCAGGATTGGGAGATCCGTCACCTGTAGCCACCTGCCACAGGTAACTGGTAGCCCCCAACCTGATCCGGGCAACCACTAAGTCGCACTGTCTGGTGGACACTAATTTTGTTATTAATGTATTTAGGACCACCTGCATTTACGCAGCCACTCTATACAATGTGAAGGTGGGTACATAGTGTGATGCTAAAAGTCCCCATCTCGCAGGATGGTTAGTCATGCAGGAGTCATATAATCAGTAGCCTCCACTAGCAAATTTTGGGTGCATTATGAGGATACCCTCAAGAACACGAGAGTTAATAAAGGGTTTGTAAAGCTCCTGAATGTACACATTTTTTGTTTAACGAATGCGAAAGTCTACGGACTCGGCGCTGAATATTTCATATCTACTAACTTGGTGAAAGGAGCGAGGACTGTTGATGGGGGAGTGGATGGGGCACTGGGGTCATATTCGACCCTCACACCACTCACCTCATACAGGTGCACTTGCGACCTGTACCATGTCAGTGGGTCACTGGGGACCTGGTTCCCCATATAAATAGGTACGATGCATACACATGTACACATTACAATATACTGTATATATATATATATATATATATATATATATATATATATATATATATATATATATATATATAATGTTGTACCTAATAAGCCGAGTTTTCCTGATATTGTATATTTTTAGATTTTTCTTTCTTACGGAATAATAAAGCTTTCCATTATATATGATTTTTGTTATTTGAGTTCAAACATAGAAATATGATCAAACCAAACCTATCCTACCCTAAGGTACCTAAGCTAACCTACCCTACCCTAACCTAACTTATTTCACCCTAACCTACCTAATCTAACCTATCCTAACCTAACCTACCTAAGTCAGAAATTCACGTTCTTAATATAATCATATTAATTCAAATAAACCCATTTGAAAAGAAATATTTGAAGATACCGAAAATCACTCTGCTTATTAGGCAAATCGGCATACAAGGCCCGATCACTGAGCGTTCTGGCTGTTAGGTACGACGTTTTATATATATATATATATATATATATATATATATATATATATATATATATATATATATATATATATATATATATATATTTGAGTGAGGTGGGAAGGATGATGTGGCATTAGAGGATATTAATAGGGTATTAAAAGTATCAACACAAGACAGAACACGAAACAATGGATATTGAATAGAAGTGTTTGTAGAAAGCCTATTGGTCCATATTTCTTGATGCTTCTATATTGGAGCGGAGTCTTGAGGTGGGTAGAATATAGTTGTGCAATAATTGGCTGTTGATTGCTGGTGTTGACTTCTTGATGTGTAGTGCCTCGCAAACGTCAAGCCGCCTGCTATCGCTGTATCTATCGATGATTTCTGTGTTGTTTACTAGGATTTCTCTGGCGATGGTTTGGTTATGGGAAGAGATTATATGTTCCTTAATGGAGCCCTGTTGTTTATGCATCGTTAAACGCCTAGAAAGAGATGTTGTTGTCTTGCCTATATACTGGGTTTTTTGGAGCTTACAGTCCCCAAGTGGGCATTTGAAGGCATAGACGACGTTAGTCTCTTTTAAAGCGTTCTGTTTCGTGTCTGGAGAGTTTCTCATGAGACTAACGTCGTCTATGCCTTCAAATGCCCACTTGGGGACTGTAAGCTCCAAAAAACCCAGTATATAGGCAAGACAACAACATCTCTTTCTAGGCGTTTAACGATGCATAAACAACAGGGCTCCATTAAGGAACATATAATCTCTTCCCATAACCAAACCATCGCCAGAGAAATCCTAGTAAACAACACAGAAATCATCGATAGATACAGCGATTGCAGGCGGCTTGACGTTTGCGAGGCACTACACATCAAGAAGTCAACACCAGCAATCAACAGCCAATTATTGCACAACTATATTCTACCCACCTCAAGACTCCGCTCCAATATAGAAGCATCAAGAAATATGGACCAATAGGCTTTCTACAAACACTTCTATTCAATATCCATTGTTTCGTGTTCTGTCTTGTGTTGATACTTTTAATACCCTATTAATATCCTCTAATGCCACATCATCCTTCCCACCTCACTCAAATGTAATGCCACATCACCCTTCCCACCTCACTCAAAAGTAGATAAAAAATCAGGGAAATGCAAGTTCTAATCAGATATATATATATATATATATATATATATATATATATATATATATATATATATATATATATATATACTCAAGAAACTAAGAGCTTAATGCAGGAATGAGGTTGGTGGTGGTGGTGGGTGTAATCTTGAAGTGCGCGGGTACGCCTGCGCGCCAGGACGGCGGTGACAGCGCCTGCGCCGCCTCCAGGAGTCAGACCTCAACTAATATGGAGCCCAACAGCTGTTTCCTGGCGACCAATCACCGCCCCTTGCTGCTACCTTGCTCAACTCCCCCAGAATTTATGTGCAAGATTCCCCCCCCCCCCTCTGTGAAGTGGGCCTTTCTCAAAACTAATTTGCCTGACAGATACGTTTATTATATATTATGTTAACAACGTTGTTTACATTTTGTAATATAAATAACGGGGGGTTTGATGATGAATTCGATCTAAATTAACGCTCCACTAAAAGATTGAGGTTCACGGATATTTTTTTTGGGGGGAGAGGGGTAGGGAGGGGGGGGGGGAGGAGGCTGTTATACAACTAATAAAGTGCTGGATTTCCATGATGGATCTTTAATGTCTGCTGCTCGACGCCCTCCCCTTCTCTCTCTTCTTTTTGACCCGGCACGCGACCATTCCCAAGTGTTTCGGACGCAACATGATAGCAAGATTCACCGATATTACGAAACTATATAGGCCTAAATATGTTATATATATAAATATTTGCCTCGTACATACAGCCATCCGCAAGCATGATCTTGTATATTTATTTTCCCTATAAACGATAACTGAAGTAATAAAGAGAATGCGACTCATAAGCGGACCCTTCCGACTGAAAGAGGACCAATAGCGTGGCGGAGAGCTGTGATTTTGGCGGATAATATTTGCTGTAGTAATGGTGGGGCGGAGCCTGGAGTATTTGATGGTGTGTGGTAGAGGGGTGTGTGTGTGTGTGTGTGGCGGGGGGGAGGGGGGGGAAGGGGGCGGAGGAAAGGCGGGCAGAGGGAGGGTGAAGGCGTCACTGTAGCAGCAGCAGGTGCTTCAGTGACAAGTGCACCACAAAGTACCCTCCACACCACAACTACCATCACCACTACCGCCTTCAGTCGGGTTACCAGTGCCCTGCCTTGCCCAGTGACACATTGGGGTTCCAGCCTCGCTCAGATAAGGATATAGGCTACGCTGAGGAATAGCGAAACACCTCAGTCTTGGAAGAACTTTAAAAACATGCAAGTGTGTGAAACAGGATGAAGCAAAAATGTATTGTTATAAATCACTAGTGTATGTAGCAAGCAGAACCGTAGAAGAGGTTCCTGGCCATCTACAACAGCCATCGCTAAAAGCCCACATGCCCTTGTGAACAACATTTGTCTGGAAATCCAGGTGTAGACGCGAGCAGAAGGTGGGTGTGAGTGAGAGTGGGCGAGGGTTGGGGGTTTAGTGAAGCAAGAAGACTTGGAGTGGGCAGTGTGCAGGGGCACAACCGCCACGACGGTGGGCGCCATGTCTGCGGGGTGTCTGGGGCGGCCCCTCCCCACCTACCCCTCTCAACCCCCTGACCACACCACACCAAACTTATGGGACATCACCTCCACAGGTGAGACATTTACTCATTTCTCTCTTATCTCAGCCCTAGTGGTATTGCGGGTTTTATTCGTGTTAGAAAAATTAGCTCTCCAAAGTTCATTTTCACACTTTGTATTTTGGTCTGACGTGTAGAGATGCGCTTCGCAAGGTCACTCCTTACATTCTCAAAGACTAATTTAGACTCAAAGACTTTCCTTCTGACAAATATATATATATATATATATATATATATATATATATATATATATATATATATATATATATATATATAAAGTTGTATTTAAACATTTCTGCACTTATCTCGCCTATTTTCTGTAATTAAAAATATGTATACATCTTTAACGCCAGTATATACATTATATAAATCCATAAATGGAAATACAGTAATAATAGACAATAACAGGCTACACAAAATGCAATGTTTTTCCTTCCGTCGTGATCACTATAACTGTTGAGGAGCTCGGCTCGCATGAATCTCGAACATATTCTTTCCTTGGTAAAAATTATTATTTGCGATTTTTTGTAATATATATAGAGACCCCGTATAGTGGGAGACGGTCGGCCGAGCGGACAGCACGCGGCACTTGTGATCCTGTGGTCCCGGGTTCGATCCCAGGCGCCGGCGAGAAACAATGGGCAAAGTTTCTTTCACCCTATGCCCCTGTTACCTAGCAGTAAAATAGGTACCTGGGTGTTAGTCAGCTGTCACGGGCTGCTTCCTGGGGGTGGAGGCCTGGTCGAGGACCGAGCCGCGGGGACACTAAAAAGCCCCGAAATCATCTCAAGATAACTTAAAATTATGGGGTTCTTATCTTGAGGTTATCAATTACTTTAGAAATTATGGGCTTACATATTAAACAATTCAAGGCAAATTTAATATTGAAAATAATGAATTCTAATTAGGTAATATAGTCTTTATTTATTTTAAATTATTAAATATTTTCTACTTTCAAGTATTATGTAACGTTAAAATCGCTTGCCCATATAATGTGTAAAACTATAAAATGCTAAATAATAAAGATTAAATCCTTACCTAACCTCACCTAGGCATAAATACTGGAGTACACGTGCAGATTTTAGTGTGCTATATTTTTAGAAACTTCAGAAAACATAAAAAGTACATTACAGTACTTTATTTTCTAGCTCCTACAATTACCAGTAATAATTGTACCTTGACATTATTATAAATATTATAGTAAAAATAATAATTGTTATTTATATAATAAAGTAGGCATCAGAACATGTTATAATGGTTAATAATAAGTACACAAGTTTTATATTGTTTAGGCCACTAAAAAAAACTGTAAAGCCTAGTTTTACTCAAAATCATTATATTTATAATATTTGTAATTTAATTGTATAAATACTTTAAAAACCTAAATGTTCTATGTCTCAAGAAAGACAAAAGTTCAAGCTAAATTTTAAATCCTTTATTACTAAAATATCTAAAGTTTAAGAGAAAAAAAAAAAAAATATATATATATATATATATATATATATATATATATATATATATATATATATATATATATATATATATATATTGTACAGTGTGTGTAAATCACTAAACCATTACCGCGTGATGAATGTGAAATATTTAGCCTTGAAGGAAAATTTAAACCAGAAATGATTTGAGCGTTTTCGTGTTAGTCAACACATTATCAAAAGTACGAAAGCAAACAAATAAGAGGTAAAAATAGCCTAAGCTACTCTATTCCTTTAATATGTATTTTATTGTCTCTAACGTACTTGAACATGAAAGCACAAAATTATCATCAAAGGTACTTTTTGATAATGTGTTGACACGAAAGCGCTCAAATCATTCCTGGATTCGCTTAAACCTTCGTAGTTACAATATATATTCGCATATACTGTCCAGTATTTCTGTTTCCACGCCCACTACTGCCGGAGCCTAAACAGGCTTCGATAAATTCTGTAATGAACGGAGATTCGCAAAAAATGCTGAACGTTTAATGTGCCATCAGGAAGACAGAGTTCTTATGCATCCATCATAAGGTATATGACTTAAAAGGAGAGCAAAAAAGAGATGCATAATTTAATGTTTCTTGCGATCCGTAGGGGTACCCAAAGCCTCTTAGAATTACGTACGAAATTAAATAATATAACATATTTGTTTACTACAACGTTGGTGCTGAATTTAGGATATAACAAAATATATTTTGATAGGGTAAAGAAAATTATTTTATGACGAAATAAGACAAAAATAGGTGGCAGGTGACGTCAGGTCGATGGGAGCAGCAATTTCACAAAAATTATCGATAGTGGTTACATATAAAATTCGTTAATAATGCTAACGTTTTATACGCCATCTGAGAGACAGATATAAATGTTATTGTGATCCCTGTATAAAGAATATTGCTTATGTCTGAGCAAAGATATAAGGGTAGGCATCGCAGGTGCGCGCCCACTATACTCAGGCTTCCATAATATCGCCGGATTCTAGATACATGTATACGATTGGTCAGTTCTCCAGCTGTGCCGGTAACGCCATTGGCTAAATGATCAGATGATCAATGTTACCTTCTCTCTGATTGGTCAAATGAAGACATCCAACACATCTGAAAATCGCGCCAAATCTGCCGCCGGCGACCCGGGGAGTGTACATACTGACCTGGAGCCAGATTCACGAAAGCACTTACGCAAGCACTTACGAACGTGTACATCTTTCCTCAATCTTTGACGGCTTTGGTTACATTTATTAAACAGTTTACAAGCATGAAAACTTCCCATTCAACTGTTGTTATTGTTATAAACAGCCTCCTGGTGCTTCGGAGCTCATTAACTGTTTAATAATGGTAAACAAAGCCGCCAAAGATTGAGAAAAGATGTACAGGTTCGTAAGTGCTTGCGTAAGTGCTTTCGTGAATCTGACCCCTGTACGAGAAGATGACCCCGCGCGCACAACACCGTGACTCTGTAATATCAACCCCACAACTACCTTTACCTTTCTCAAGGTATATGTGATCCGAAAAGCTGACTGTACACTATTAAAAAGTGGCAACTGGCTAATAATGAGATGTAATGCAGGCGTGACACCGGACTTTGTACTCTACGCTCCTCTCAGCATCACTCTTCGTTTCTGTCGGCTTAGCATTTCATAGCTAGCTCTTGAGGCATACTACGCAACCCCTTCGTATAGTCTAGGGTATAGACTATACCCTAGAGTATCCCTATAGACTATAGTTATAGGTATATCTATAGAATATAGTTACAGATAAACGTATAGACTATACTCTCTTAGCTTTATCTAAATCTGGTTATACAAATAATCTGTAGGCTTCACTGTGCTAGGCTTCTACCATTGTCAACACAACTGTTCAACTACTCCGCGTATCAATACACATACCACTCAAAATTAAGGATGTTTAAATAGCAACACATTCACTCTAATATAAAAGACAGGAAGGAATGAAGACACTATCAGGGGAAAAGCGCCAAGCCATTACGACTTTATAGCACTTGGAAGGGGTCAGGATAAGGATTTGGGAAGGGACGGAGGAAAGGAATGGATGCCCAACCACTTGGACGGTCGGAGATTGAGCGCCGACCTGCATGAAGCGAAACCGTCGCTTTACCGTCCAGTCAAAGTGGCTTGTATACAACGGCAAATGAACTGTTTAAATCAGTGTTTCCCAACATTTTGACAGTTGCGGCCCTATTTTCTAATATTCATCCGCTACATCCTGCTTCACTTTCGTAACTGAAACAATTTGCCCCCATCTGGACATTCACCATTTGTTAATTCTCGATGATTCAGATCTACCAGTACTCGCAATTCAGGATCCGCGACCCACCAGGAAACATTTCACGACCCGCTTGGTCAGAAAACACTGACGGAAGACTTCCCAACTAAGAGAAGTGTGTGGAGGCCCGCGTGTCGACCTGGCCGGAGTAGCTCAGGAGTGCGAAGGAACACTTGTAGCCCCACATGACTGTGAAGGCTGATATCTGCTGTAATGGAAGCCAGCGGTACTGTCAATGTGCACCTGCATGCTAAAGCCTAGTACATTACCTTGATCTTGTTACACGTGAACCCAGCACTCGCCCACTTGAGTACAACTCTCACACCCAAAAACACTAATCAACATTTCTAACAATGTCAAGCGATATTGAACATACTTATAATTTACATATTGATATATTTAGTATTAAGTGTTGCATATATCACCCGGATATAATAAACGTTTGTTTTAATATCTCGCGGGCTTTTATTCAAATATGAAAACGGGTAACTGACATGAGCTAATTTTAAATTTTGATAGTAAACACATCGGACATTAAGCACAGAAACAAATGAATGTGGAAGGTGAGTAAATCTGGGGAAGTTTTGCCATTGTGGGTTATAAGCGACGCCCTATACTAGCGGGCGCTTCCCTGTCCCACTAGTTGGTCCCTCGTTACTCATGGTGGACGGTCACTCATACACCCTCGTCACTCATGGTGGACGCTCTCTCATACTCCCTCGTCACTCATGATGGACGGTCTCTCATACTCCCTCGTCACTCATGGTGGACGGTCTCTCATACTCCCTCGTCACTCATGGTGGACGCTCTCTCATACTCCCTCGTCACTCATGATGGACGGTCTCTCATACACCCTCGTCACTCATGGTGGACGGTCTCTCATACACCCTCGTCACTCATGGTGGACGGTCTCTCATACTCCCTCGTCACTCATGATGGACGGTCTCTCATACACCCTCGTCACTCATGGTGGACGGTCTCTCATACTCCCTCGTCACTCATGGTGGACGCTCTCTCATACTCCCTCGTCACTCATGATGGACGGTCTCTCATACACCCTCGTCACTCATGGTGGACGGTCTCTCATACACCCTCGTCACTCATGGTGGACGCTCTCTCATACTCCCTCGTCACTCATGATGGACGGTCTCTCATACACCCTCGTCACTCATGGTGGACGGTCTCTCATACACCCTCGTCACTCATGGTGGACGCTCTCTCATACTCCCTCGTCACTCATGATGGACGGTCTCTCATACACCCTCGTCACTCATGGTGGACGGTCTCTCATACACCCTCGTCACTCATGGTGGACGGTCTCTCATACACCCTCGTCACTCATGGTGGACGCTCTCTCATACACCCTCGTTACTCATGGTGGACGCTCTCTCATACACCCTCGTCACTCATGGTGGACGCTCTCTCATACACCCTCGTCACTCACGGTGGACGCTCTCTCATACACCCTCGTCACTCATGGTGGACGGTCTCTCATACACCCACGTCACTCATGGTGGACGCTCTCTCATACACCCTCGTCACTCATGGTGGACGGTCTCTCATACACCCTCGTCACTCATGGTGGACGGTCTCTCATACACCCTCGTCACTCATGGTGGACGCTCTCTCATACACCCTCGTTACTCATGGTGGACGCTCTCTCATACACCCTCGTCACTCATGGTGGACGCTCTCTCATACACCCTCGTCACTCATGGTGGACGCTCTCTCATACACCCTCGACACTCATGGTGGACGCTCTCTCATACACCCTCGTTACTCATGGTGGACGGTCTCTCATACACCCTCGTCACTGATGGTGGACGGTCTCTCATACACCCTCGTTACTCATGGTGGACGGTCTCTCATACACCCTCGTTACTCATGGTGGACGGTCTCTCATACACCCTCGTCACTCATGGTGGACGCTCTCTCATACTCCCTCGTCACTCATGGTGGACGCTCTCTCATACACCCTCGTCACTCATGGTGGACGCTCTCTCATACTCCCTCGTCACTCATGGTGGACGCTCTCTCATACACCCTCGTCACTCATGGTGGACGCTCTCTCATACACCCTCGTCATTCAGAGTTAAATCGCAAGTTTTTCCCTGAATGCTCTGTTCCCTTCTCTGAGGCTGTGGGTTCCTATAATTGCACCAGAGGTGGTACCCCGTATATATATATATATATATATATATATATATATATATATATATATATATATATATATATATATATATATATATATTTTATATATATATATATATATATATATATTTATATATATATATATATATATATATATATATATATATTTATATATATATATATATATATATATATATATATATATATATATATATTTTATATATATATATATATATATATATATATATATATATATATATATATATTTTATATATATATATATATATATATATATATATATATATATATATATATATATATATATATATATATATATAATTAGCATTGCGCTACCTCGGAGCATTTGAACATGTAATGTCAAATAACATACACGTACTGATACAGACAATAAACTGAAAGACGTTATAGGACACATCATACCTGTCAATTATAAACGTCTCACAATTAAGCGTTGAACAAAATAATTGATGTGAAACGCAGGGGGTTTCAACTGGGGTGAGAGCGGCCGTACAGCCTCGCTGTGGTGCAGGAGAGAGGTCCAGTGGCCCGGTGTCCGCCATTTTCTTGTAACGCGCGGCGCTCCATTCTTGACTACACTCTTGCCTGCCACTCTTGTTGTTGTTTTAGATTCAGCTACTCAAAACAATAAGTTCCTAGTAGCACGGGCTATGGTGAGCCCGTATTTGGAGGCTCTTTGGAGCCATTAGCTGTATCAGTGGCTGATAGTAGAGATCTGGCGATGGATGGGGGTCTTCATGCTGCCACTCTCGCTGTTTTGTTGTTATAGATTCAGCTACTCGGAACAGGTTCCAAGTAGCACGGGCTATGGTGAGCCCGTAACTTACCTGGCAGTGCCACTCTCACTCAACACGGGTTATATAACCCTCAACACCTTAACTTGCACTCTTACGGGCTATTCATGCCCGTGCCACCTCTTGGGTGGCTTAATCTTAATCTTTATCAACTTGCACTCGGCCAGTTAGGCATTTGCTTTGTACCGAACAGTTGTGTGGTTGAAGAAAGACGAGAGAAGCAAACTTTAAGAGTAACTCTAGAAGCTCTCTCTGTTTTGTTGCTATCGCTGTCCTTAATTAAGACGATGAGCATTGTATTAGGAAGATCAGTCCCATTTCACCATCACTGAACCTCTTTTTTTTTCCCCGCCAGTAGCATCTATGTATCACTCGTCACCACTAATACCGTCAACGCTATTTCATATCAGAATATTAGGCCTTAGCGTGTCACCCAAGTTTTAACCTCAGAACATCAGACTACATTAATCTGCTGAAGGTATGCTAGCCGGGCCACAACCACTAGTGCATTTTTCTAGGCTAAGCAGGAGAGTTTCCAGTGAATTTGCTTCTACAATGTTAATTGGCATATTGCTCAACTGATCGGCAATCATATTTCCGGACTAGTGTTTACCTATATTAGTTTTCTGAATTCAAACCTATTCAGTCTGAATCTTTTATTTCGTGTCCTCTCCCTCTCTCTCATCTAGGGAATTAATATTGTTTTCTTGGTCTCACGTTATAAGCGAGATTCATAATGCCATTCTGTGCAAATTTTCAAGATAATTTACACTGGCATTAGAAATATTTTAGTCCAAAGATTTCATACTTGTGATGATTAAAGTTCTGAATTTCTAAAATTTGTGATTTTACGACAATAATCACGCTAAGACTTATGAAAATATTCCATTAAAATCCATCAGTCTTTGGACACTCCACTTTGGAGTTTTACAAACTTCTTCATCTATACTATGCTAACCAGTTTCCTGTATGACACCCATGCCTCTACCTTCCTTATCAATACCTCGTGTGGAACGGTTTTTAATTACGTTACGTTATATATTATACCATATTTCAACTATATATTTAAAAGAATGGGGAATAATTTGTTAAATATAAGTAAACCTCAGTAAAGCCATGCTGTGAGCCTTTTATTAATCTGTGTTTTCAAGGTTTACAAAATGGCTTTGGCAATTATAGATTCAAGCAATTTTCCCATAAAAGATGTCAAACTCGTTGACTGTGTTCGACCTTTCCCAAGACAAGGGTTGACAAAGCTCAGCTTAACATCTTTGTCGACATTGTCAAGTACTTTCAATAGCTTCTGAGGCGGGTTGGCTTTAATTATATATTGTTACTTGATCTTGAGAGTAACTACGTTACTTGATCTGCCCCAATTAAGGATTAATCTCTGCTTTCTTTGTTACATAAACTTTCCTATTCTTAATTTGTCTATACACAGTTTTCTTTTTTCAGTATTGTTATTTACTGCAATGGCTATCTATTTTCGGTTGTTCTTGTGCAACCTAATTTATATTCTTCAATAAATGATATTGCATTGTACCTTGCAATACCTATCCATCAGCAGTTGATACCCCTTTACCCTGCATATTTACTATAGCCAATTCTACGTTGCAGGCAGAATGCCATACGACTGGGATTCCGACTATATTTTTAATTATTTACTGAAAACTTCAAAAACTGGTCAGCAAAGCCTCGCTACAACATATTAACCACCCTGGCCCCCTTCCACCGAGGAAGGTAACACCGTGAACACTATAGATAGTGTCCATGTTGCCGGCGTGACGTCAGCCATGCCAGCCCCAGCAAGGCAGGACAAGAACATTCTAGGACTCCCACCCTTCTTACACAATACTAGGTCAATGGAAGCCACCAAGGACAGGCTGCTGTTACTTTGCTCACTATACTTATGAATTCGCCATGAAATTCGAGTTTTGTGGTGATGATAATTTAATGTTGTAGTGATGGTGGTTGTGAGAGTGTTCCCGAGAGAGAGAATTACTAAGGGAAAGTGCCATTACGATTATATAGCATCAGTTTTCCTGAGGTGACATGCGTGATGCGTCTCAATACGCCCAGGCCGGGGTCGCCCACCTTGCACACAACCTACCTGCAACAGTGCTCTGGGCATCCACAGGGAGCTGTGATCGCGTAAGGAAACATTACCATAGGAAGGCCATCGTGTGCGTATTAGCTAACTTGGACAGGTTGTAGCATCAACCGAGGGTAGGAACACAGGGACGGTCGTCATCTTGCGAGCGACACACTGGTCAATTCTGCTTCAGGCAATGGCATGAGATTTATGTTGAGTATTGTGCATGATGATGTTTGATTGTTGCATTGACAAGAACTTAGTGTATAGGTTATTTGCGTGTCCATATGATGAACTGCGCATCTTCATGAGCGCATCTCTCATTTTGACTACCGAAGTGATTTAAGAAAGTCAGATTTGACCATTGGCTGTCTTAACCAACCCGCCCTTCTAATAGAGCCTCCATAAAATCCAAATGTGTATGAATACACCCTGGCTTCCTGTCCACCAACACAATGAATTATAATTATTACCGGGTGTTTCTGTGAAACCAAACGTCTAGGAAGATTGCCACTCACATTTCTTGTCTTAACACCATATAAGCCATTAGCACACTAATGGCACAAATTGTGATGCGGACCCTAGAGTCCTCATACTTAATTGTAATTAAGGATTCTCACGACTAAAGTGAATCTCTACCCGGTGAACGCCTGCGCGAGCTGGACTAACCATAAGTGCTGTCCAGCTGGGGCATCCAGGCCTTGTACCACTGCTCTTGGTGGTCACTTGGTGGTCACTGGATCTCGACGGCTTCAGCCTGCGAAATTGACAATGTCCCATTTTCTGTTGTAGGTCCTCTGGCACGTTAGGAGAGGGTACTTTAATACGACAATTTCTTGACGTTGGGAAACTTTAGGACGGGCTAGTGTGTTAGGGGGTCTTCTGTGAAAACATAACGAACATACCATTGTTTTTGCTTTTTCGTTTTCTTGAAATGTTAATATTTTCGCAAGGAATATCTTTACTTAAATGAATACTCTGTGCTGGTATAATGTTGCGTAGGCCACCACCCCATGGCGTCGGAGCCCGCCAAACACACACCGAAACTACGACGTTGGTACAACGTTCGAACAAGTTTTAACACCTCCTAACCAGTTATAACAACCAATATAACAAGTTGTAACAACGTTCTAATACGTCATAAACACGTTAAGCCAAGATGTAACAACTCTATTAGATGTTGTAACAAGCGGAAAATAGAGACAGTTTCGGTTTGTGTTTCCAGGGAGGGACTCTTAGTCTGCAACACAACAGATCTGTGTCAACATAAACTGCTCCATAGGTGCAAACATCTTACACCAGGAGCAAGATGATGCTTACACAGACCCAGATCTGTTGTGTCTGCAACACATCAGATCTGGGTCTGTGCTTCCATACAACACCAACACCAAACCATTTCCTTAGACTATAATTATCTAGGTAAATTTAAGTTAAAAAATCAACCTTTCCGAGAGTATCAAAGTCTTAGAACAACCACAGATTTACTGCTAGTGCCTTAACTGTCCCTCCTCTAACGTCCTCTCTTTACCATTGTCTGGAGCACTGCTTTTTGTGGTCTTTGATTTTAGTTTATACAAGTGGGTACTGTCGAAGACGACCTCTGAGTCTCGTTACAGTCAATAGATGTACAGCATTTCCTTCCCAAGACTTACCTTCAGTCTTAACCAACTTGTTTTCTCTGGAACAAGACCCATTAATGTGTTTACAACCAGGTCTCAAATTAGCACCGGGTGAGCAGGGAGGAACGGGTAAGGATTGGTGTCCGCCGACCCCTCCCTGCCCAGGGCTCGAACCCTCGCCACACTTGCCCAACTCAACACAAAATTATTAACAGCTTATCCTTCCTTAACTTTATCAAATTTGCATGTTTTCCTGAATGGACTATTCATTGTCTGGCAGCATAATCACCCCGTACATGTGCATATATATAAATGCCTCCACTTGATTCACGGTTCTTTCACCCAAGTTATTTTAATTACATTGTTGTCTTCACTATTTCACCGTATTGATTCACCGTAGTTACTACTGCTTTTACCCCTCATAATTTGATCTTAAGGTAGATGGCAGTTACTTTATTGTTTCATCGTTAGTTACTGCGTTATTCTTGTCCAGTTATCTTGTTTCATTATTGCCATCACTCTCTCCAGCTTCCTAATGTTACTGTTATCACCATTCCGCTATTGTCACATATGTGCAATCACCTTCTGCCTTATAACGGCAATATGTTGATACCTTAATACACGCATCGGTTAGTTCACAGTATCCCAGCCTCTACATGTTGGCTACAAGCATGACTGCAGTAAACTATGCTTACACTTGAGTACCTCCTTGTGGAGCATGGCGGTAGGTGCCTGGCCTGTGGGCGGTCACATTTCGCTTTGTTTACTGTTATATTGGTGCTAGTGTCTCTGCCTGTCACTATAGGCGCGAGTGCTTCCCCCGGTTACTCTCAGCCGTCTGGCAAGAAACTCCTTACTCGAGTGGTTTCTTGGTTTTAGAGAAGATACGTTTGTATTTCTCCATAACTGCATTTCTAAGCATGCTCGTGTTCACATCAGCAGGAGATAACTATAGGTGTGTGTGTGTGTGTGTGTGTGTGAGAGTAGAGAGTAGATGAGAGATGTAGTAGATGAGAGATGATGATGATGTAGTATGAGAGTGAGATGAGAGAGAGTAGAGAGAGAGAGAGAGAGAGAGAGAGAGCTGTTCAACAAAACAGGATGAAAGACATAATTCCGCCAATAAGGGGGGCCCAAGAAGTCCATGAAGGCCTACAGCAGGCACCGGCGAGAGAAGTGTCTCACGCCAATGTTAAGACATAGGTTAAGGGTAAAAGGGCGAGGCTATATATATATTTTTACCAATGCTCTTGTTATTCCTGTGCTTGACTTAAGTTGTTGTTCATGGTAGCCGTCTTGTGCCCTCCCCCAGCTGCTGCCAGGAGCCTCACCACCCGACTTCCTCCTGCAGAGTTCGGGTACGAAGTGACGTATGGGGGCGGTGGGGGCGTGTACGGCGGGACCGGGGCGGGCGCGGGGCTGGTATGGGAGAGCGCGGCCCCCGGGGCCGCCCTTGGCCACTATCCGCCCCACGACGCTGCCTTCGCTGCCGCTGCCGCCGCTGCCCTGCCGCTCCACGACCTCTGGCAGACCCACACCTTCAGGGGCCAGTGTGTCATGTCTCACAGGTAATATTTACTCGCAATCTGCCATGCCTCCTGCATCATGACCTTCCCATCATTATCATTACCGGAAATGTTTAGAATCAGTGCTTCCCAACCGCTGGGTCGCCAAACCTAAATTCTGAGTACCAGTAGATCCTCAATCATCGATAATTAGCAAGTAGTGAGTGACCTGATGAGACAATTTTTTTCCAAATTACAAAACTGTGGCAAGGGGTCGCTGTTCTTTTAAGTATTAGAATATAAGGCCGCGAGTCCACAAAGGTTGGGAAGCAGTGGTCTACATGCAGACGATGAGTCACACTAACGTGGCTAAAGTATGTTGACCAGACCACACACTAGAAGGTGAAGGGACGACGACGTTTCGGTCCGTCCTGGACCATTCTCAAGTCGATAGTCGATCGACTTGAGAATGGTCCAGGACGGACCGAAACGTCGTCGTCCCTTCACCTTCTAGTGTGTGGTCTGGTCAACCGTGGTCTACATGATCACATTCCTTCGTGGAGGACCACCAGCTCAGATGCACCTCACACACTTCTCGTGTGATCTCATGTTTGGGAAACAACTCGTGATTTAACTTTAGGTCATATTTGGGACTCGTTGAAAGTAGATCCTCCTCGCATCACTTAAAAGCCGTAAAATGGTTCTTGTGTTACTCATATTTGTACTGCTTGCATCATAATACGATGTACGAACTAGGATATACCATTGGCATCGACTTAGAAATATCTCCGGAAAGCCTCGTTATAAATGTTGACCATTACGTACCTTGCTAATATCGTCAGCGAGGCATCGGCATAACTCAAGTCTCAGGACACTGCTTTAATGTTAACTCTGCCACACCTCTGTGTGTGTGTGTGTGTGTGTGTGTGTGTGTGTGTGTGTGTGTGTGTGTGTGTGTGTGTGTGTGTGTGTGTGTGTGTGTGTGTACGTACACCTCCTGGGGGAAGGTGCCTGGAGACGTACCTCCGAGGAGGCAGGCACCTGGAGGCGTCGCGGCCACGTTCCCCGCTCCACGAAGCCCAACACAAGCAAGCTACCCTCCATAAACCATCTCTCACCACCTGCCAATAAGTTGAGCACGCTACCTACTTGATCCTGCAGGCGTTATACTCGACGGTGTCCTCTTCGTCGTCATCGCTGGAGAAGCAGGCGGTGTTGTCGCGGGGCGTGTGTGGCGTGTCCCTGAAGGTGGCCATGGCCGCGCCCTGGCCGGACATCCTCACCACTTCCCACCACCGTCTATGCACGTCTGTTGATATAGTCCCAAGAACTTATAATGTCTTTTTAAATACACTGTTTTTTGGGGCGTGGTCGTTTCGTATGCATTGTTACTGTGATCGTCCACATTGCTTGTCTTATACACAATTATAATGGTTATCTTGTTAAGTCTCTCGTCGTTAGCAATGTAAACAAGGCTCTTAAGTATGTATTCGAAGCCCCTCAACTCGCATTACTAAGAAAACACATTCAGATTGTTTATTAAATATAACCATATATATAAATAATATAATTTAGTGTTGGAGGAAAAAATGGTAATAATTATATATGTTCGCCCCTATAACGTCAGCCGGTTATAGTGATCCAGCGACACTAATAAGCGGGAGAGGAATTACTAGTTACACTTCCTGGGGCACGGTGAGGTTAGAATTGTACGCAGCTATCACGACACTAGCGTGTCAGCCGACATATGGGTGTCAGCCGACATATGCGTGTCAGCCGACATATGGGTGTCAGCCGACATATGGGTGTCAGCCGACATATGGGTGTCAGCCGACATATGGGTGTCAGCCGACATATGGGTGTCAGCCGACATATGGGTGTCAGCCGACATATGGGTGTCAGCCGACATATGGGTGTCAGCCGACATATGGGTGTCAGCCGACATATGGGTGTCAGCCAACATATGGGTGTCAGCCAACATATGGGTGTCAGCCGACATATGGGTGTCAGCCAACATATGGGTGTCAGCCAACATATGGGTGTCAGTCAACACATGGGTGTCAGCCAACATAAGGGTGTCAGCCGGCACTGGTCAACTGATGGAAACACATAATATGGTCGCATGTTAATGGTGTCAAATTTTACCATTATGAACACTGAAGGGCCCGTTCAGGGTAGTGCTGTAATTTGTCCATAACAATTAAGAGCAATACCACTATATCTGAACGGTACAGCGCCACATGGGCCTGTATCTGGATAGTACAGCACCACATGGGCCTGTATCCAAATAGCGTAAGTTAACAAAATCTCTACTAATTCTCTAATTACGTCTATTCCAGTGCTGTGCAGTCTGATATGGTTCACGTATTCAGTGCTATAAACTACTTTACGATATTACAGAAAGTCTGTAACGAGTGTTTGTATTAACCTTTAAACCTGGTATTATATTTAAACAACTCGCGTCTTCTGATACAGTATTATCACTAACATTTCCGGCTCATTTACCTGCTTAAATATTTGTATTTAGTAATTTATTGTGTCAAATAATTTGCATTTCTAAGTTAGTAGTATAATCCTCATGAGCGAAGAACGGTGAATTTACGACCTTATGTATCTCGTATAACAACAATTTTCCTTTAAATATTTTGTGTGTCCATGAGGATTCTTACCAAGGTCTATAAAATATAAAAATATTTGAAAAACTTTGTTACTGTAGATTTTTTGGCCATGACGGCACACTTAATATGGTCGTGGTAAGACGTGGTCCTCCAGCGTGCCCGTGTAGGGTAATGCAGCCTTGCGACTGTGTATATATGTCGCCGCTCGCCGGAAATACTGAACCTTGCGGCCAAGAAACACTGTTAGTGATCCCACTAGTGACTCCCGGGAATGAGAGCACCAGTCCCTCACCCTACAGAGGAAACCGTCAGGAAGACTAGACACGCAGTAATCGCAGACGATAAGGTGTCAGACGTCCTGTGAACTCTGAGATGTCGAAGCGTCACGGCCACTACGCCATGGCGCCTCTGAACTCTAGCCTAATCGGGCAAAGGTGTGGCTCTTGCTTCGTCGGAGCAAGAGCCAAACGCCCACCTCGCCCCGAGGGCACATCAGCCTTCAAAGGCCCGCCAACTCCTGGCACCTCTCGGTCAAGCCGGTGACGGACATTGTCTCTCTGCCTCACGCTTCAAGTTCTAACCGGAAGACGGAAAAATCTATCAACTTCCCAGTGAACCCAGGCGATAAGTGCGCGAGACGCCGTATCAATCTGGACCGATGAAGAGGCATGCCTGACGGCAGAATAATGACCCAACGGTCATAATCACATCACATGTTCCGGTGGCCTCTGACAGAGCAGGTGTCCAGTCGCTCGCTCGCTCAAGGCTGAGCCAAGAGACTAATCCACACTCTTGAAAAACATGTGAAGCCGTAAACAAGACGCCCAGGGACCGCTAGTCTAAGGAAGCTGATATATTGCCACAACTTAATAGTGGTGCAGTCCTCTGTTACGGAGTGTATATACACTGTCTTAATAATGGTTCACAATGGTTATTATTTTACAGTGAATTTGAAGACAAAATCGAAACATTATTCAGTAATGGCATTATCATTTATACATAATAAAAACGCACAAACAGTTAACCGAACAAGTATTCTCTTCCATGCAAAGTATAAAACTTTAACGTTATTTGTTTATATTTTGAGAAACAAAGTTCATACTCTAATGAAAATTAGGGAGCGTTTTCACCCGTGACCACCGCCACAACGGCCATGACCACCACACCAACGGTACTGTCACACAGCCACAACGGTACTGACCACCGCCACAACGGCCATGACCACCACACCAACGGTACTGTCACACAGCCACAACGGCCATGACCACCACACCAACGGTACTGTCACACAGCCACAACGGCCATGACCACCACACCAACGGTACTGTCACACAGCCAAACCGGTACTGACCACCGCCACAACGGCCATGACCACCACACCAACGGTACTGTCACACAGCCACAACGGCCATGACCACCACACCAACGGTACTGTCACACAGCCAAACCGGTACTGACCACCGCCACAACGGCCATGACCACCACACCAACGGTACTGTCACACAGCCACAACGGTACTGACCACCGCCACAACGGCCATGACCACCACACCAACGGTACTGTCACACAGCCACAACGGTACTGACCACCGCCACAACGGCCATGACCACCACACCAACGGTACTGTCACACAGCCACAACGGTACTGACCACCGCCACAACGGTACTGACCACCGCCACAACGGCCATGACCACCACACCAACGGTACTGTCACACAGCCACAACGGTACTGACCAATACGACAGCGCGAGGTGGCGGTGTGGCGGCTCCTCACAACGATAACAGAGATAGCCACATCCTCAACCACCAGTGTTGACACACACACCACGTGATCCACAGTGCATGTGCTGCACCACACCATAATGCGTACAACACTTACCTATAATATACCTTTACGGGCTCACCATAGCCCGTCCTACATGGACACTTCGTTCTGAGTAGCTAAATCTGAAACAACAACATGCTGCTTGCTACAGGCCTACATAACCATTAGTTATCCGGTAGATTTACCTCAAGCGTTGTATTGAAAAAATTAGATAATGGGAGACCATTATCTAAAAGTACTTCTAGAGCCTCCTTCAGCAGCCATGGTGAGGTTAAGTAGACTATGAGTCATGATAATGTGACTGAAGATATGATGACCAAACCACACGTCACAAAATGAAGATAAGAACATAAGAACAAAGGTAACTGCAGAAGGCCTATTGGTCTATACGAGGCAGCTCCTATTTATAACCACCCAATCCCACTCATATACATGTCCAGCCCACGCTTGAAACAATCGAGGGACCCCACCTCCACCACGTTACGCGGCAATTGGTTCCACAAATCAACAACCCTGTTACTGAACCAGTATTTACCAAAGTCTTTCCTAAATCTAAGATAAGACGTTTCAGTCTATTCAAGTCTTGATAATGGACCAGGATGGACCGAAACAGTGTAATTTCTCCATTTCTGATGTGTAGTTTGGTTATCATGGCGAGATTAAGTCTGGTGCCTTGGATTTTGTCACATGTAGTTCCACAAGGTGTTCTTTATCTCCAGGCCTTTCTTGACCTTTCTTTAACTTCCCGGTATTACCTTTTGAACCTAGGGCACTTGGATTTATTAATCGCAGCGTTAGTAACAAGACACCTGGTGTGGTTCTCAAGCTATATCTTGCTCTAGTTAGGCCCCATTTAGATTATGCAGTTCAGTTTTGGTCGCCATATTATAGAATGGATATAAATTCACTTGAACGTGTCCAGCGTAGGATGACTAAGTTAATTCCCCAAATTAGAAATCTTTCATATGAAGAAAGATTAACAAAGCTTAAGTTGCATTCACTGGAAAGGCGAAGAGTTAGGGGTGACATGATAGAGGTTTACAAGTGGATGAATGGACATAACCGGGGGGATATTAATAGGGTATTAAAAGTATCAACACAGGACAGAACACGAAACAATGGATATAAATTGGATAAGTTTAGATTTAGGAAAGACTTGGGTAAATACTGGTTCAGTAACAGGGTTGTTGATTTGTGGAACCAATTGCCGCGTAACATTGTGGAGGTGGGGTCCCTCGATTGTTTCAAGCCGTGGGCTGGACAATGTATATGAGTGGGATTGGGTGGTTATAGAATAGGAGCTGCCTCGTATGGGCCAATAGGCCTTCTGCAGTTACCTTTGTTCTTATGTTCTTATGTTCTTAGGGCTTATTGTACTTTTCTTGTCCTCCTCCTCCTTGAGTGGCAAACTGCTGTTGCATTGGCACATCTGCCAACTATTTTCCCTTCCATTGGGTGTCATGAAGAAAGTTCTTCATCGTACTGTAGTCCCCAGGTCTGTAATATCTCGTCTTCTTCAATAGGTTTCTTTGTGTAACCAACTCCTTCAGCTCCACTATATACTCAAGCATGAGAGCTCCTAGAGGCATGTCACCCTTTTTTCTCAACATCAGCTTCATTGTGGGAGAACACCACAATAGTGTTTGGTGGGTCCTCTCCTCTTACTCTTGTTGGTTCTGTAATACGCTGCTTTAAGAAGTGTTTGCCTGCCATGTCTACCAGTTTTCCTCTCTGTCTCAAGCCAACCACTTGGGCTGGACGGTAGAGAGACGGTCTCGCTTCCTGCAGGTCGGCGTCCCCTTCTCAGTACTATATAGTCTAACGGCTTGGCACTTTCCCCTGATAGTTTCCTCCATTCCTTCCTTCTCTCTGTCTCATCACATCCGAAGTGGTCTATTTATTTAATTATTTCCCCCCTATGGTTACTCTACCCTAGTATTGGAATTTTAGCTCTTGTTTTCCCTTGCCATTGTGGCTGCTTTTCCGTTACATTTAAATAAATACAGTGGCCCTTTTATTGTTTGGTAGGGGATTGTAAATCACCGATACCACTATCTCCATGTCTCCCACTGTTGATATTCCCAGTATGTGCTCTCGCTGGTCGGATTCCTCTGATACTTGTTTGAACATTGTAGGGGATTTGCGTTCTGAGTGTGATTTATTAGCAGGGTTAGATAAATGTTGATATTTTAGAACTGGGTGATCAGGTGGCATCGACATCTCTGGTAACATTAAAGAGAATGCAGTAACATGTTTTTGGACTTGGGAACTATATGTTTATATATATATATATGTTTATTAAGATTTAAAGTAGTAATGGTGTATATTTGGCGTTAGCGCTGCAGGGGCGGCATAGTAATGGGTAACCGTGGAGTACTGGAGTATAAGGGTTGAATGCTGAAAACTTGAATGATGCGGAAGAGTTAATTTTTTAACATAAATTACACCATGGTCCATTGGCTGGATTTGAGAGACGGTGTCATGTTACCATCAAGTGACCGCAACCTGCTTCCTATTGGTGTACAGAGGAGCGCTCGCCCACCACCAAAAATAACCTCAATCACTCTTTACTAAATCATCTATTTACCAAAATATTAAACCAGTTATAAGTCATAAATAATCAAACTGTTTTAATAAGCATATTTGTGTAGCATTACCGGCAATTAGCATATACAGTCTGCGTGAGCCGTTTATATGGGCACACACCACAGCCAAAACTCACGGAGAGACATCTCCCGTCACGCAGGGTGCAGTCGCACCTCCACAGATCTCCAGTATCAGCTCTTGATACTGGTAATGGCTCAAAAGGACCACCACTTACGGGCTATTCATGCCCGTGCTACTTGGAACTATTTGTTCAGAGTAGCGAATCTTAAACAACAACAACCGTGCCACCTTTTGGGTGGCTTAATCTTCATCAATTAATCAATCAGCCAAAACTCATTCTGTACTAGCCTTCCAGACTGTCACATTTGTCTCTGGTCAACTACCCACTGTCTTGGTCAGGCGGTTCTCAACGTACAACCGAGTCTAATGACCGGCCAGCTGCCCAGACTAAACATCTTCATATTTTTCTAGATATTTGAAGTAGTCTGAATGTATATTACGGTTCCAATAATAGTCTACTTGTAAACTTGCAAGTGAACCTTCGAACTAAATAAAGAATTCTCGTTGTAATTTTATAGTATTATAAATCTTTAGTTTAAAATATAAAAATTATGTGCTTGATTAGTTTTCTTTGAAATAGTCTGAATAATTTGCTTTTCTATAAATACAAATTCTAGGAGATACTAAAACAGTTTCGAGATTTCATATTTCACGTTTGTGACTATTACTAAGTATTAAAATAACCAAATTTAACTAGCCCTAACCAAACCATGAATAGGAAGTAGATAATAGCACTAATTATGTATTGGTTTTGAAGTGATTACCTCCAGGGGTACCTCATCCCTGAGGTCAGGTTGCTTTGGCCGGCATTTCTCTCCAGTAAGTTTCATCAACGTTATAAATATGAAAGCAAAATAATTATGGTCACCTACAACTCCCCCCGGCTATTTCAAAGATCCACATTCTATATTAGCACAATTTTTGGTCCACCAGATATCATCTTCCTACCATTTGCATGTCATTTTATTGTTTATTATAAGGGCAACCAATACTTGCCACATATTTACGATTAAATCTCTGCTTTAATCTTAAATATATACATTCCTGATTTGCTCTGCCCCAACACCCACCAACACCCACTCCATCTTATATAACCCACTTGTAACCTGCCTCATCTAAGTTGTAATATTTTGAGGTCCTGAAAAAAAATTTCTTTGTATTTTTGCCATCGGAACTTTTTTTTTTGCAATTAACTCCATAATCTTACCGCCCTGTTGTTTAATATGGGAAACTGTCCATGTCAAACACTGTCTGCTAGCTTCCTCACTTCCCAGCCACCATCATACGTCATAAACACGTGTGGGGGGTGTAGCCACCTAATGGGGTTAAGTTTAGGCTCTCAACTGCCAATCAACTGGTGTACAGGTTCCCGAGTTTGGTGGGCTCTTATCATATCTATATTTGAAACTGTGTATGGAATCTGCCTCCACCACCTCACTGCCTATTATATTCCATTTATATTCTGATACTGAAAAGTTCTTTCTAGTGACTCAATTGGGTGTCCAGTTTCAACCTGTGCTTCCTTGTGCGAGTATAACCCGTGTTATAATAATATATCTACCCTGTCAATTCATTCATGAGAATTTTGTATGTGGTGATCTTGTCTCCCTAAACCCTTGTGTCTTCCAACGAAGTGAGCTTGCAATTCACGCAGCCTTTCCTTGTAACTCATTCCTCTTAGTTCTGGAACTAGTCTAGTGGCATACCTTTGAACCTATTACACTTCATCCTATGCTTAACAAAGTATGGGCTCCAAACAGTGTACACTTAGTGTATACCAAAAAGTGTACACTTAGTCTGGATCATACCCTTTGGTCAGAAGGCCTTCATGTGACATTTAACTGCCCTACACTCTTTGGTCAGAAAAAAAGCTGTGTAACTTTAAACAAGTTAAATTATAAGTGCATCAGACCACATTAGCTGTAATATGCCAGCTACTTATAACTATCCCCAAACTAATCCACATTCCAAGAAATTTATTTTAACTACCTAACGGTTCCCAATAATGCCCATAATCGCTAATGACACTTTCACTTGCCATTAGTGGCATCTGTATTTAAATTAATACATGATGACCAGACCACACACTAGAATGTGAAGGGACGACGACGTTTCGGTCTGTCCTGGACCATTCTCAAGTCATCATCATCATACTTTAGCCACGTTACTGTGACTCATCGCCTGCGTAAATTAATCCATGTTCCCCAACGTTACGGGCTCACCATAGCCCGTGCTACTTGGAACTTGATGTTCCCAGTAGCAGAATCTTCAACATCATCATCCCCAACGTTTTCACAAATGAGTTAAGATAGCCACAAGTAACTAGCGAGTTTCCTAACCGGCCAAATGATGATCAACTTGCCAAGTTACGGGCTGTTCATGCCCGTGCCACCTCTTGGATGGCTTAATCTTTATCAATCAATCAACTAGCCAAGAGAACAGCAAGCTGTGTCTAACACAAGGTCAGGTGGACAAATTGAAAACAGTCCATTCAACTGGGCTGTATGGGTCTCGAACCGTGGACCCCACGGGTGTGAAGCCAACGCACTATCGACTGCAGCCCGTCCTCCAAACAAAGATCCAAAAGTGATTCCATGCACCCACCAAACCCCCTGTTTATGAATGAAAAGCGATTTACACACGACTCACAACTGCTGACGTTCGAACATATCCGGAACAAGTGTTTCACTGATGAATTTTGTTCGAATCACAACGCTATAAATGCTTCACCCACGTACTACAAATACAAATAATTGCCAACAGAACCTAAACACCTAACCTAACCTATGCCTATATATGCACAATATGCTAATATATTATAATATTAATTTATACTTGAGAAAATTCCCGTTTTGAATGAACAGCATATTAAAATTTATGAATGCGTCTGTGGGGTTGACCGCTGGATGTAATGGACTTGAGTCGAGGACGGGTTGATCGACTGGGCTGTGTTCTCTAACACAGTCGAGAACACAGCATTGTCAACTTAGCTTCCACGGGAGACGTCTCCCGTCACGCAGGGTGCAGTTGCACCTCCACAGATCTCCAGTATCAGCTCTTGATACTGGTAATGGCTCAAAAGGGCCACCACTTACGGGATATTCATGCCCGTGCCACCTTTTGGGTGGCTTAATCTTCATCAATCAATCAATCAAGCTTCAACTCTCACAGCAACACTACAAGCCTCCCTACAGAACAGAGCTACTCCCGGCAGCATTCGAGCTCTCTATACCCGACCTCGCTCAAGCTCTCGGCTCCGGCCACCTATAGGTACTTATGTCCTGCCTGACTCCACCAGCAACTCGTCACCAGCATTCTCGTCTCAACCTGTCATGACCCGTCATACCATTTCTAACCGACTGCTGTAAGCAAGACTATCAAATAAACACCAAATACTTTACCACCATGCGCTTTGAATATTCTCATCTAGAATCTTATCTGATACACACAGATAAATTAGGTTTAGTTATGACTAAGATTATAAGTAAATTTACAAAATGAGTTACGAAAGGTAAACCAAATATAAGGTATACTACAGACCAGACTCTGTAGTGAAAACATTCATAGTGTATATGCATTCTCCGATGAAAACTTCTTCATTGTTTTCTTAAAAACTTCATGCAGTTGTCTGAAATAGTATATACCGTTGCCGATTTCATCTACATTACTGAGACATTTATTTATTTATATACAAGAAGGTACATTGGGTTTGTGAGAATACATAGCATAGTATTTACAATCTTGTAAAGCCACTAGTACGCGCAGCGTTTCGGGCAGAAACATTTGATAGGTTACACTTTAACGAACACTGGCAACATCTATTAAGAGTTTGAATCAGCTTATATACCTCGTGCATCACAATTCATTTTATCCATCACCCTTGAGAGCTAAGGACTGGCTGTGGTCTCCCACGGGAGACATCTCCCGTCACGCAGGGTGCAGTCGCACCTCCACAGATCTCCAGTATCAGCTCTTGATACTGGTAATGGTTCGAAAGGGCCACCACTTACGGGCTATTCATTCCCGTGCCACCTTTTGGGTGGCTTAATCTTCATCAATCAATCTGTGGTGTCCCGCAGGTACGGTGGCGGTGGTGTAGGTGGTGGTGGTAAAAAGGTGCGCCGCAGAGTACCTACTATGGCCCAGCGGCGCGCAGCCAACGTCAGGGAGCGACGCCGCATGTTCAACCTCAACGAAGCCTTCGACAAACTTAGACGCAAGGTAACCTTCACTAATTTCTTGTAATAAAGTTTCTGTATACAATTTCAGAAATAAAAATCAAATTTAGAAGACTGTTAAGAGAGAACAGTGTTTACAATTACGTACTAGGAAATGTATATGTTTATCTCCCAGAATGTTTGGTAATATGTTTATTGTTTGTGATGTGTGTATATGTATTAACACGATGTACTTAAAGGGATGAGAATAGCTTGAGCTACCTCATCCCTTTGTGTGTATTTTACCTCAATAAACTTATTTCAATTTCAATTACCTACTGTACTATATGTACGATCATGCTTCCAATAAATTTGCTGGGGTGAGGCGGTAATTTTAAAGTTGTATTGTACTCTATGGAAGATGTGCAGCAAAAGGATCTTAGTATCACATGAATGCATTAAGGTCAATTAAAATATATTTGGGTTGCCAGTTAAAAATGTCTCGTTACATTAAAAAATCAAATTAATATATACAGTACAGTGCATGCTACTGTATCTATATATTGCCAGCACGTGAGTTCAGTTCTATACTATTACCTCAATCTTCTCAGAGAATATCTTCTTATGATATATGACTGTGTGTGTGATCAAATTAGACGAGTTGTTCTGGTACGAATCTGAGTTCATTACATTCTTCATTTATGAAGGAAGGTGAAGGGACGACGACGTTTCGTCCGTCCTGGACCACAATCGACTTGCGAATGGTCCAGGACGGATCGAAACGTCGTCGTCCCTTCACCTTCTAGTGTGTGGTCTGGTCAACATACTTTAGCTACGTTATTGTGACTCATCGCCTGCACAAGGTGAAGAATTTACTCTCCAAAGTTCAATTTACAATTTTATTGACCAATAAAAGTGCAAAATGAACTTTTGAAAAATACAGAAAAAATTCATGTTAGAACTATTGGCTGAACATTTGCTGTCATATTGAATAACACCTGTCTACTCATGTCCAAAATACACACACATGTAGGATCCTCGCCAGCGCTCGGAGGTCACAGTCCTAAGGGCCCGGGCTTGATTCCCTGTCAAGGCAGAAACAAATGGGCAGAGTTTTTTTTAACCTAATAATAAATACCTAGTAATAAATATGTACCTGATTAGGAAGCTTAGCTGTTGGGTTCACAGATATGAAGTTCCACAGGTCGAACAGAAGAGAGGGGAAAGAAAACTAGATGTAGGGAACCAGCATGAACCACATGAGCCTCACAGATACCAGTGAAGAGAAGCCAAGGGACTACCCAATGCAAGATATCTTTTGACACCAGTACTCAGGAAGAAACCAACCTGAAAAACTCAGGAATTGTCAAACTAACCTGTAACCTCACTAGCTAGGACACTGACCACAGTTAATAGACTAATGTGCATTTGGTCAATTGAAAGCACCACCAGACCTTGGGGGAACAATGTCAACTTAACTGAATCAGGCCTTGCTCATCAAAGTACTAGTACTAGTCTAACCAGACTGTAGTGGATATTTGGGCATACAGGCCACATCAAGCAACAGCTTGTTAGATCAAGTTATCATAAATCACTGGGGGAGTAGAACAACTCCCAGAACCAACTCCAGGCAAACCTGGTGACAGTGGGCTGAAGCAAGCATGCGGTGTAGGAATCATTGGTTGTCGACAGACTTTCAGGCCTTTCTTTTTCTTGACTGGATGGGAATTATCACCAGTAACTGCCAAGCACCTTACATGACCCTGCAGAAATGCTAGTCCTCATCGTGTTGGTGCCATATATATACACTATCATTTTGCCTTAATGCACTCAAAAGCCTTCTAAGCATGCCAAATAGATTTATGAGAGTGGCAGAGTAAGTAGCTCAGAAATATTATAGATAAAACACTGGGTTAATTTAACTTTACAAACAACTTAAAGTTCTTTTCTTCCTTTCTATTGCAGAGCATTGCTGTAGAATTAAAAAAAAAAATGGCAAGTGTCAAATAATTTATGGACACCATGTATAGTACAGCACACTATATTATACATATTTACAATAATTAACTTGAGGAAAAATTAAACATACATATGAATAATTATATATCTGTTATTATCTTTCCTCAGGTGCCAACCTTTGCCTATGAGAAACGGCTCTCCCGCATTGAAACCTTAAAACTAGCCATCACCTACATTTCCTTTATGACAGAGCTATTGGCTTCGGAACACTGAAGCTGCTGCTGTTGCCGCTGCTGCAGCAGCTGCCAATAATACTACCACCTCTGCATCAGCTAATACACGCGGAGCAGCACACAGAGGTCCTCCATCAGCCTCAGCTGTCCCTCCCAGGCACCACGACTACCCTGACTTAGCTCTTAGCAAGCGTTGTCCGTCTTACCCATCCCAGCTCCCTGCTGCATAATTCATATGGATTACCTTCATATTGTATAGTTTCATCTTTAAATCTTTGTACTATATGTCAGTGTAACTGTGGATATAAACAATTTCATATTTAATCTTAATTGTATGTGGCTTACATCGGTATCAAGTCTTCCAAATATAGCTTAAGTTTTCATCCGTCTTCCTAATTAATAATACTGTACTAATTATTAATAATACTGATAATTAATACTGTATTGTTTAATTAAACCAGAAGTACACAACAATAATCAAGGGCACTGGGCAGTGTTAATACTGTATAGTTATTGACACTATACAAGTCATAATAATCATGAACACATTACTGTAGTTCTAATTAGAGCACTGCCATCACATTAAGGCTCTCATAACACTACTGAAGTACCGTACTTTTACATTAGGCTTTGAATACATCATTGGAATATGCTGTGTCTACAACCTGTTCTCTTTATAGCACGTTGCATTTTGACTTATACTTTACCCAAAGCCAAAAACTGATGTACTGTACTGTACGTACAAGAAAAATAGTAGCGCTTCGGAAATTGATATTGTCCCGTTTTCTGTTTGTGGGTCCTCTGGTTGATTAGATTAGGGCACTTTAAGTACGACTGTTTCTTGATGTTACGAACACTCGCAAGAACGAACTGGTGTCTACAGCGAACACTTACTTATCCACATTAATTGGGTCTGAAACTGTTTTATTCACATTTTCAGGTACAGTACTGTATTGTATATATATACTGTATATTAATTTTATGCTAATTGTGTATCCAAATAAAATTTAAATTACATAAGTGTTTATGATGCAAATTTACATATACTGTACTGGACATTATTTTTATTCCAAAATTAGAGGAAAAGTAAATTATTAATATAAAAAATACAACTTTGTTGGATCTTTTTATGCTCATTGTCAAAACAAAATTTGATTTACAAGGAGTTGCTCATTCATTTATCTAACCCATTTAATCGGGTTACAAGTTTGATTTATCAGATGTATATTGGATAATATAGCTTCAGATAAACAGGTGTTTATTGTGACGTTATAAGCCTGACCTAGTTCTACGTGATCCAAATGTCACACTGTTTTAAGTCTGATTTAGTTGACAAAGGGAAAATATTGTCTAAAAAATATAATTTCACTTAATGACAGTGTGATCATAATCAGACAGGAAAGGGAGACATGAATGGCCTTGCATTTTCCTTGACTGTCAAAAGGCCTATGACCCCAGACAAGACTCGTTGATAGTCCAGTACAGTACTATGATGGAAAAAAACAAGTGGTATAAGATGTATTGTACTATATTAGGTGCGACATAATCAGGCAAAAAGAACACAGAGTAATTGTGAGAAATACTGAATCAGAATGGCCTCCTTGAGAATGTGGATTCTCAAGTTACTGCTTTTTGATGATGCAAATCTGATAATAAAATATATATAAGTGTGGACTACAAAATGCGACATGACCTATATAAGCCATAAGAACTGCCAGACAAGTGGTTAATAGTATTTAGTCCATATGAATGAAAAGTTATAAACTTAAAGAAAGAATGAAGACCCAAAAGCACAATACAGGATGAGAGGGAAGTAATTAGATACCTAAGCAAAGAAAGACCAATGCTGAATGTATGAAACATTTGTCTGGGTGAGCCTCAGTTGCTTCCTGAAGCTATACACTGAGATGGTTCCCATCTACTAGATTGTATCAGCCATGGAGTTTTATAGGCCTACTGAGAAACAGATCCAGAACCTAGCCCACTCGCAGGGGACCAGGGAGCAATGACATTTCACCACCTCACCAGGTAAGGTAACCAGAGTCATTGAATCAAGCCACTGGTGGATTTACAAGAGACTGAAACCTTGAAACCTGCCTAATGAACTTCCCCAACTATTTAAACCATTTAATTCTCTTGAAACAAACACAAGCTCCAGTTGTCACACCTCCCCCACTCATTTGGGAGTAACAGCCCAAATGGAGATGGAGAAAGGAGCCCACAGAAATCTGAACCCTCCACAATGCATGCCAAACAGCATCAAATTCCTGAACCATATTGTAAGCCCAATGAAGGAGAGGAAGGCAACGACCCTGGCCGTCTGGGTGAGCAATGATCACAAGGTCCCAACCCAGAGCTGAGGTGTCTGTGAAGACATCAAATGAGGATGGAAGAAGGTGCCAAGGAACTGTACCCCGAAAAGCTCAAAGAGGATACCAGTGATGCAGCAGCCAGCAAAGAGCCAGTGGGGCCAGCACCCAACAATTGTGGTGGTGGAAGGGGCTGAACCAAACACATCAGAACAGCAAACTGAAACCACACCTTGTCCAGAGGATAAACTATGCTGGCAAAAGTCCTGCCCCAAAACAGCTGAGCAAGCAACCGTCAGCCGACTCATCACCAACAGACAGATGGCACTGCAGCTGGGACAAGGCCGCCAGAGGCAGGGAGAACAACACTGACCAAGAGTTCCAAACAAGGCCCAGCCAAATCTGAATCTGGGATGGAACCAACTGGAACTTCTGCTAGTTCATCAGGAGCCTGAACCTGACAAGCTAGGAAAGAACTAGATAACTGGCTAGCAGACACATGAACTGGATGGGAGCCTACACTAGCCAGTCATTGAGATAAGCCAAAACATGAACCCGCAACAAACGAAAATGGGATATGACCTGAGCCAAGCATGTGGACATGCATGGAACCAGATCGAGCCCAAACAGAAGAATCAGAAAGAGTTAAGCCTGGTACCCCACCACAAAACCTTCCCAATCCCTGAACCTTGAATGTATAGGAATGTGACAGTACACGTTCCAGAGATCCAGGAAAATCAACCAAGCATCTGCCTCCAGTATGAGACATACAGTACAAGGGACAAAGTGTTCATTTTGAATGGGGGGGGGGTACAAGGAAGTTCAGCTGCAAAGGGTCAAGGATGAACAGGAGGGCAAGAGAGTCCTAATTTGGAACTGGGAAGAAGTGGGAAGTTCACCAAAGTGATGCAGACATTTCGACCACACTAGAAGCCACCCACTCTGAGATGACCCAATGCTGGTGAGGAGAGGAATCTATTCGACAAGACACGAACCCCCAGAAGGGGTAGAAACTGATCAAGTCTACTGCAGGCTGTAAGAAATGACCTGCAAAGTGCACATATCGTGGGACCAGGAGCCTGCAAACCGGGCAAGCTATCCCCCCATCACTCCATCAAAGGGGCAAACCATGAAAGGGCCAGCATGGACTACGAAAGACCAGTTCCCTTCATGAAGAGCAAGCACAGCATCAACCAGATGGAAGACCAGCTAGGGAAAGTGTGTGCAACACGGAATCTGGTTTCACCAAAGGTCTACTCCGACCCACAGCAAGCAATGCTCCAGCTCCACCTTGACCACCTCCAAGAACAAAAACAAGAATAAAGGAAGACCGAAACAGGCCTCCAAGCAGCAGCTACAGAGGAGAAAATGCCGACACAACCCCTCCTTCTCATAGGAAGAAAAAGTGAGGAGAGAGGGGAAGGTGGACAAGAGAGCCAGGGCCCCACACCAAAAGCAAAACTGGGCCAATCCACCTGCCAACACGCAAGGCAGGTGGCCAACAAAAGCACAGTAGGCAGTGAGGTACACTGAGACCCACATCCAGGAAGAGAGGAAAGCAGACAGCCCCAAAGGGCACAAAAGATATGCCACAAAAAGAGGTGTTCCATGCTTGGTCCACATTATGTTCATCAGAACATAATGTGGATCATCAGTGAACATTTAAATTTAGATATGAAAATGCTTGACACATTTCTGCAAAATTTGCTCTTTTTAAATTCTTCACCCACCTTTACATTTTTTACTAACTCCTCACTATTAAAGAACTTAAAAATATATATCCATATTTTTACCTCCAGTGTCAACTTGCCTACCATTTGGATCAATGCACTTCCCAATAAATTACTGAACAGAGTTTGTATTAGAATCTCAAAAATATACAGTACCTGTACAGTATACAGTATCTCAAAACTCTTGTGGACTCCAGCTAAAATAGTCAAGATTTTATTTAATGTAATTTTCTAACTCATTTCAGTTAAGAGTTTAACAGAAAAATATTAAAGCTAATAATTCTGAAAGCAATAAATAGCATAACAAACTCACATCTTCCTCTAATAATCTTATGACAAAACAATGTTTTTAACTGGAATGTACTGTGTGTACCTGTTGGTCTGAGTCTCTGGTGCCATAGCAGGGGACAAGAAACCAATGGCTTGTAAAGGATTCCCTAATGGCCACAATCTTTAGAGGCTGTGGGTGGGAGGGAGTGATACTGTACAAAGATTTTTATTGACTAGTGAGAGAAAGAAGAAAAGAGTATGAGGGCTGTGGTGGGGAGAGGGAGCCGGCTTGTGAAGAGTAGTACCCTAATGGCCACATTCTTTAGTGGCTGTGGCAGGGACAGGAAGCTGGTGGCTTGTGAAGGGCCACCTGATAGCTAGTCCCTAGTGGCTCTGGAAGGGACAGGAAGCCAATGGCTTGCAAATGATCCACACAGCCTTCTTAAAGAGTTTTCCCAGCGTGTATTGCAATAAACAGTACTGTAACACTGTACTAGTTCTGACGGTAAAGTTATATACAGCACCTGGCTATATACAATACCAAATACTATCTATGAAATATAAAATACTGTATACCGGTAACTATGTATAATTATATAAATTAAAACATTTACAAATACTGTATCTTGTAATACATTATAATTTTTTTTTTAATTTGTTATGAAATTTCAATATAAATTACTATGAAACCATGGTAATCATAAGTAATTTACATAAAATATCTTCCTGACAAAACATTCCATCTCTGCATTACTTCATGTAATATTTAGGGTGAGTGTAGGATTCAATACCGCAAATTCATTATGTAAAATTTTTAAACGTTGGAGCAGAAAATCAAATAAATGTACACTACCTGTATATATATTGTCTTTGTAAAATAAAATTTAATCCATGAATACAGTATGGTATTATATAAAATTCTTTAGACCAGTGTAAGTATATTTATAATTATTACAATGTGAATAGTGTAGTATTCACAACAGAACGTCCATCTGAGCCCTTACTGTACAAGTGTACATTTCATAAAGAGAATTGCTGGCCAAATTACCCTCAGATACTGTACTGTAATATTTTATTTATAAAAATTACAGAGGATCTGATTACGGTGCTTTATTAGTAGGTATTTACATTTTTTTATATTGGTATCACTCAGTATAGCACTGTACTGAATATGAATAAATTGGCCCATGCCAACATCAGGTCAGAAAATATTTTAAATGAAGCACGTTCTGTATTCTTTGCATACATAAAATACACTTTTATGTTGCTATTGATGGAATTCAAAAGTGCTGTGGCTTTTTACTTTATTATAAAATTAAATACAGATGAGCATTTGAAATCCAAAATAGTTAGAAGAAAGCCCATGCAAATTTTTTTACATTTTAGGCAAAGTTGTTGCTATTTAACATGATTTATCTAATGTAAATGCACATAAATGCATTAAAAAATCAGAGTACTGTATGTGTACTGTATTATATGTTACTTATTAAAGCAAGACAATTACATTACACAGAGTACAGGCATCAATGGGAGATGGAGTGATGAAGGCAATTACTGTATCTTAAAATTTCAACTTTTAGACATTACTCTTTCCTAATGTCAGGGACAAGAAAGCCCGTCAGACTTATTCAGGTCCCTAGGCCAACAACTGTACTCCTCAAGGATGCAACTCACAACAGTTGCCTAGCTCTCAGGTGCCTATTTACTGTTAGATGAACAGCGGCATCAGGTGTTAAGTAACATGCCAAACATGTCATTCTGTCTGGAAATCAAAATTTCGTTCATTTTGTAACATAAAAGACAGTACTGTTGGCTAACTGCAATTTTAAGTTAAATAATTTAAGATTTTGGGTGGGTTTTATATTTGTTCTATTATGTGCCTGACTACAAAGGGGTGAAATGATGAAGACAGTTTAAATTATAAGGGCTAGAAGGTCATGCTATGACATAATGGCCAGCACATAGACAAACACTCTGTGGAATGTTGCCAAGTCTGACCTCAGCTTGTGATCAAACTTATTTATTTACTTATTATTCTAAGTGTTTTGCCTTAGAAACATTTTGCGCAGTTTTGGATTCATTTCATGTGCAACCCCTGAACCTACAATTATACCACTGTATAATGTTCTTTATAAGCATACAGTATTATGAATAAATTACTATTATTATTCTTTACCTGATTTACCTGAGGGGGCCACAATCTCTTGAGTGGCCTTGATGAGGGGAGGATGCTTGTAGCTTGTCAAAAGTCCCCATTCTGTCCTGATGATTCTGTCCCACTGGATTTTGAAATCAGTTGCGTTTTGCCATTACGGCTTCAGCGGGTATTATAATTATTATTATTATTATTATTATTATTATACAGTGACATATGTATCATGTTTATGATACTTCCAACATTATGTTTGTAACTCATCTTGTATGTATGTATGTATAGTACATTTATCTGAATAAATATTAGATTTTGATTGACCTGAATAAACATTTGTGGGTTAAGTTGGGTAGATTCAGTTGCTTTGGTCTGGTCTGGTCTGGTTTGGTTTAGTTAGACTTGGTTAGGTTAGGTTTGGTTTGGTTTGGTTAGATTAGATTACATTAGGTTAGGTTAGGTTTTTGAACAGGTTGGCGAACCACCAAGGGTACTTAGTGACTTGTATCCGGAAGAAAACGACCAATGTCAGTCGCCCATAGCCACAGGTCTGGTCGTTCCTGAGGCCCGGAAACGACCCCCAGAGTCACATCAATAACTTATGTTATTACTAGAAGTAATTAATGATATCTAAGACTATCAGGCGTCAACAACACACAGTCGAGAAGTGTTTAGTGCAAGAATTGCACACCATTGCAACCCTGCAACCTCCATACAGCTGGCACGCAATTAACAACTCTTCAACACTCAACTCACAACACTCTTACATATATTACGCCACAACGTCATGCATAACTGTACTCACCGTATTCTACGCTGCATCATGGAGTCACAATCACTAGAAATACTAATACAAGTCTTTTTTGGGGTGGGTAGTTTAACTAGAGCGTGTGAACTAGCCACAGAAAACACACCACATTCTACACTACAGTGATGGTTAACTCACGCATTTCCTGCTTCTCATAGGGTATGGAGTCCATAATAAATGAACTAAAAAAACTAATGAATAAATAAATCAATTAAATAAATAAATAAATAGTAAATATATCATATATTTTTTCCAACAGTATGTTTGTAACTCAGCATCTGTGTATGTACTTTTCCTAAATAAAATATTATTATTATTATTATTATATGATAAATCTAAATGGTACACAGGCTGTATTTTAAATACTAAAAAATTCTAAATTTATTTATTTATTTATATATATACAAGAAGGTACACTTGGGGGTTAAGAGAGTACATAGCAATGATGCCTTTACATTCAAATCAAATCAAATGTTTATTCAGGTGAAGTACATACATACAAAGGGTGATACAAATATTGATGAATTTATAGATAGAGCTAGTACATACAATGCCTAAAGCCACTATTACGCAAACCGGGGGATGCCGTGGGCATTCCCCCCTCTGGAACGCCACACTGAGGCGCTGGAAGAGAATATATATATATATATATATATATATATATATATATATATATATATATATATATATATATATATATATATATATATATATATATATATTTATATATATATATATATATATATATATATATATATATATATATATATGCCTGAATATATGCCCAGGCATATATGCAACTAAAAACTCACACATTATAAGTGACTCGAACCCATACTGCCAGGAGTACTATGCAACTGGTGTACAGGAGACCTTAACCACTCAACCATCACGACCGTACATAAAATGATGGTAGCCGAGGCTATTTGCCCATCATCCCGACGGCACTATGATGGTAATCTTGGGCATAGTTATTTTATCAAATCACCTCATTTTTTGGGGCTACGTGAGCAACTCAAATTAAGTTAGGTTCTTTTAATTTATCCTTATACTATTTAATAAATAAAAAGGCTTTCCTAATGTGACAATGTCTATTGAATTTTGTAACTCGCTCATCAAGATTGTAACTTGCTTAGCTAAATAAATTGTGGGGTTCAGTCCCTGAGCCCATTATGTGCCTCTGTAACCTTTTCCACTACCGCCCACAAGATGGGTATGGGGTGCATAATAAATGAACTAAACCATCCTGCCTTAACATCTTTATATTATGATAATAACATCAACATATCAGCATTAAGATCGGTGTGAAATTCCTGTTTTGGCCAGAATGTCTACCATTCTGCATGAGTGGACTTTGTAATGTTTCTTTTCGGCAGCTTTATTTCCTCAGTTTCTGAACTGGTTTATTTAGCTTGTATGTTGTAATAAACTATTCCAACATTTACAGTTGTTTTTCCTTGTGAAGATTTAACAAAAAATTGTGCTTGTAAGGGTGATAAAGTTCAGCCCAGGCAGCACCCAGTCTTACTCCATAGTTCCACCTTTGTGGGACCGGTATAAGCCTAACTTGTATATATACACTGGTTGCCTGTCCCCTACACAATGATTTATCATTAACTATTATATACAGTATGCCCGGCTAAAGCGAACACAGTACAGTTTCGTCATAGGAGATTCCTAGATTGAAATTCACTACCAAATTTCAATATATCAAAGTATTTTTGGTGTGAAATGCTGTTATTTTATGCATCATTTGTTGTTTTAATAATATTACGGCCATCTCAACAAAGAACAGTACATCCTAAGCCGACGTTATATAATGATATTCTCAACAGGTGATAAAAGAAAATTAATTGTTACCTAATACCAGAATAGTATAAAATCTTATCATAATAAGCTACGGGATTTGTGGATCAGTGTTTAGAAAGGAATTCGGAATAATAATGATACAGCTGATGCCATCTGTCGGCAGACGAGAACACTATCAACTGGCAGGTTAATAGTGGTCATAAGATACAGCTTACGCCATCTGTTGACATCAAATGACACTTATAACAAATTACCCCACAAAATACAACTAACGCCATCTCTCTTTTTTCCAACGCACTATAAATAGCCAAACAGCAACCCATAAGGCGGGTTGTTGTGCTCGGGTAGGAGGTTCCAAGCTCCGCCCACAAGTGGTATGGGGTGCATAAACAATGGCATATCATTGGTAGAAACTCTTTGTTGACATTCACACAACAGCCAATCACAGGAAGGGATCAGCTAAAGGCTCCATCCACTTAATAAATCATCTTTATTCAGCACACCTTTATTGCTTATGTCATTCTGCTTCAACTTTAATCTACATAAAAAATGAAGGGTTAAGTATTCAAAAGCATTAATAAAGTGATAAATAAATACTGCAGGATGTAATGAGTGTTACAGAAACATGGGCTGGCTACCTAGCTTGTGGCGTCATCAGTAGGGGTTGCCTGACGCAAATAATATCGGCGATACAATGCTCCGTTCTCTTATTGGACTAAATTATTCAATTAGATGGAAATTTCTGTCTTGTACAAAACGAAGAGGTTGTGCTAGAAATAAAGATATTGTTGTGCAAAAAGACGTATTTCTTAGTTTGTATTTAATTATAGAAGGAGTGTTGCCATTCCCAGCAACAGCCAATCACAGGAAGGTATTTGCTAAAAGTTCGTCTCCTTACTGACGTCTTCAGGAGCGACACACAGATCTAGCTTATGGCTTTCTGTTTCATCTCTTGTATATAAAAAATATGAATATTTCGGTTACTATGATTATTAAAAGTATGAGATTATAACAGTTGTTACACAAAATGGCTAAATTTTGACATTAACAAGAGCTCATAGTGGATTTTGTAATAGTTTTATGGAAAGCGTTGTTAGTTAGGTAACTTACTATGCACCCCTTACCCATCCTGTGGGCGGTAGTGGAAAGGGTTACTGAGGCACATAATGGGCTCAGGGACTGAATCCCACAATTCATTTAGCTAAGCAAGTTATAGTCGTGATGAGCTAGTTACAAAATTCAGTATAAGCCGTCACATCATTAATGGGTTCGAGATCGATCACAAGAACAGTTTCTAAATTTAGCAACTGACATATGTGGAGAGCTAGTGTCACAATTGACATGTTTGTCCTGCACACAGCCCCCCATCCAGTGGGCAGCGGTGGATAGGTTACAATCACTTAGTTACTACCTACAAATGGAAAGCGGTTCGTAATGGAAAGGCGTGTTAAACAATTTTCCTAAATATCTTCTGATATGGATGCTGACTTTTCAATTCGTGTACCTAATACTTGAAGGCTTTTTTCCAGTTCCTTGTAGATTTTATACCAGCAAGAACAATCAGTAAGGGCTCTGAGTATAGTTGCGTTTATTACACTATTCTTATGACTGCTTTTGAGCAGCCTGAGGGCAGTAATATTCCGGGAACATCAACTAAATTTCGGAAACTTGAGGCAAAGTGAAATTCACACCAGTTACTCCATCTATCATCATTCTATTATGCAGGAAGTACCGCACGTCTATGGGTCATTTAATAAGGTTAGCAGACTTCTAGATGTCACCACTGCTAGGCTTAGGCTCGGCTATAAGTACCTCTGGGAATTTGTAACATCTGCTGATGTAGATTTGACTTAATGTAAACTTTCTCAGCAGAATTATTCGCATACTTTGCGTCATTATATAATGGAATGGGAAAAAATCGCGGAATTTAGAGATAACACCATCAATAGTGTCCAAGAAATGTGTAAGTACTTCATTCATAATGATGTGCTGCCCGAAATCTTAGCGAAGTATCCAAAATTTGCTTACTGTAGGTAATGCAAATGTTGTAGGTACAACATACAAGCTAAATAAACCAGTTCAGAAACTGAGGAAATAAAGCTGCTGAAAAGAAACATTACAAAGTCCACTCATGCAGAGTGGTAGACATTCTGGCCAAAACAGGAATTTCACACTGATATTAATGCTGATATGTTGATGTGATTATCATACTATAAAGATGTTAAGGCAGGTTGGTTTAGTTCATTTATTATGCACCCCATACCCATCTTGTGGGCGGTAGTGGAAAGGGTTACAGAGGTACATAATGGGCTCAGGGACTGAACCCCACAATTTATTTAGCCTAGCAAGTTACAATCTTGATGAGCTAGTTACAAAATTCAATAGACATCGTCACATTAGGAAAGCCTTTTTATTTATTAAATAGTATAAGGATAAATTAAAAGAATCTAACATAATTTGAGTTGCACACGTGGCCCCCCAAAATGAGGTGATTTGATAAAATAACTATGCCCAAGATTACCATCATAGTGCCGTCGGGATGATGGGCAAATAGCCTCGGCTACCATCAATTTATGTATGGTCGTGATGGTCGAGTGGTTAAGGTATCCTGTACACCAGTTGCATAGTGCTCTTGGCAGTATGGGTTCGAGTCAGTTACTAATGTGTGAGTTGTCAGTTACATATATGCCTGGGAACCATTCAGGCTTGTTAGCATACATATATATATACTTACTTAATATTAAAACCCTAATGTAAGACTATTAACAGTTAAAATCATCTAGTTAACAGGCATATAGTTATTGAATGAAGTTGAGTGATGTGATGGACATAATCCTGGCTTCATAAAAACAACGCCCGACAGAGTTTACACTTCGCATCTGAAGGCCCACAAACATGGTCGAACGCACAAAACACTTGACTGTGGCCAGTTTTTGGGTAGACTCTTATTACATTTACTGTGTGATTGTTGTACTAATATATATTAATATGTATTAAGAGATATGTAATGTACTATGTACTGTAATGATGTAGATGTAGATGAGATGTGTAATGTAATGTAATATGTACGCTTAACATGTAATATTTATTAATAAAAACAAAGTCAGAAGCTACACGCCTGTCTCTACATGTCTTGTGTGTTAATTTTGGGCGCTCTTGTACTTGTGCGCTAGTTGGCGTTCACAACTGATCTCGCCTGCAAGGACTAGATTTAGTCAATCATAATGATAATAATGTGCATTTATTTAGGGAAATAAATTTTTGGGCCCACTCAGAAATAATGGGCCTCAGAAATAATCAAAACATTATAATAATTAATTTTTGTTGTATTAAAAATATAAATAAACCCCATGGTTACTCTAAATATGAACACTAGAAAACCTTTAATACCACAGGGAAACTTCGCCTCTATTGAAGATACAGCGATGATATATTCGTATGTGTGAAAACCCTCCTGGAATTGTCGCGATTAAAGGATCTACTTATCAGCAACTCAGTGCTTAACTTTACCCATGAACTAGGCATCGATGGTACACACCCTTTCCTCCATGTGTACGTGAGAACCTAAAACAACTTTCACCACAAAAGATTATACTAAACCCATCAACACTGGAATGTGTATGAATGGTCAGACAGACATAAGAATAGTGTGTTAAACGCAATTATACTCAGAGCCCTTACTCATTGTGCTGACTGGTATAAAATCTACAAGGAACTGGAAAGAAGCCTTCAACGTATTAGGTACACAAGTTGAGAAGTCAACGCCCATATCAGAAGATATTTAGAAAAATTGTATAACACGCTTCCATTTGTAGGTAGTAACTAAGTGATTGTAACCTATCCATCGCTGCCCACTGGACGGGGGAGGGGGAGGGGGCAGTGTGCAGGACAAACATGTCAATTTTGACACTAGCTCTCCACATGTCAGTTGCTTTAATTTAGAAACTGTGATTGTGATCGATCTCGAACTCATTAATGATGTGACGACTTATACTGAATATTGTAACTAGCTCATCAAGACTGTAACTTGCTTAGCTAAATGAATTGTGGGGTTCAGTCCCTGAGCCTATTATGTGCCTCTGTAACCCTTTCCACTACCGCCCACAGGATGGGTATGGGGTGCATAATAAGTGACCTAAACTAACAACGCTTTCCATAAAACTATTACAAAATCCACTATGAGCTCATTTTAATGGCAAAATTTGGCCATTTTGTGTAAAAACTGTTATAATCTCATACTTTTAATAATCATAGTAACCGAAATATTCATATTTTTTATATACAAGAGATGAAACAGAAAGTCATAAGCTAGATCTGTGTCGCTCCTGGACCTAGATTCAGGAAGCTCTGTGTATTTCTTCGTAAGTGGGTTTGCTACGAAGGTTCCTAAGTGCGCCCTAAGAAGATGCTTAGGTGCGTTTCAATAAGGTATACTTAGTAAGAAAATTGTTGGTTCACCTGCGTGCCGATAGAGGTCACTACTGTGTTTCGTTTGGCCAATCAGAGAGAGCAGCAACATTCTTCATATTGAAGATTTAGCGCTGGCTTATAGGAGCTCTACTGCCTCCTATTTACGTCGAATTTTCTTATAAAATTAGTATATTTCGAAGTAAAACAATGTTTTTTCAACTTCTACAGCCAGCACCGACATTGTAGTAAACAAATATGTTACATTTGTTGTTTACCTACGTAATTCTAAGAGATACTGTGTAGCTGTCCTTGTTGCTCGGAAGATGCGCTGACAATTATTGTATATATTTACTGAATTTACCCAATGGCCACTAACTATCTAGTGACCTCGAAGAGGACAGAAAGCCGGCGGCTTGTTAAAGGGCCCGCCAATTGAATTAATGTTATTTTTTAGCTGGAATTTGGCATTTACGGCTTCAGCGGGTAGGCGGTTCCATGGGTTTATAGCCTTATGGAAAAAAAAAACATCTGTTTTCAGTCCTACTTGAGAGAACATACTCTCCAACACTATATCTGTGATTGTCCTGTTATCAGTGACTTCATACCAAATGGTATGAGGTACTTTGAGCTCTGTAATTACTTCATACACTCAGGAATATTGGAAGATATTCTTGTGCTGCACCCAGATTTTGCCAGTGGAGGCTAATAGATCAGCATTAAGTATTTTGTTCTCTCCTAATTCCATGTATGACTGGCCATCCTGTGAGGTGAGGATGTTGGGTGAGCTTGTAGCTGGTTTTTGATCTACACTATGTGGTCCTTTATACAGAATAGGGAAGCAGCACATTGCTGTGTATACCTAAACATGTTTAAAAATACATTGTTTGAGAGGAGTTTTGTAGAAACTGGTAAGAGTAATTATAATATAATGTTTCCATGATTCAGTGCTTACCTCTTGTGAAAATTGCTTAGAGTTGTTTAGTCAGAGTTGATTTGTTTTTTGTATTGAGGCTGGTATTTTCTAAATTGATTCCATGTACAGTATGTCTAACCATCCTGTGAGATGGGAGTATTAGATAAACTTATAGCTAGTTTTTTATCTACACTGTGTAATATTCCATATAGAATAGGGTAGCAGCACATTGCTGTGTATACCTAATCTTCTTAATAAAAAAATCAGTAATAAAGATTTTAAATTATAGTTTGTATTATTACAATTACAGTACTGTATTATCCTTATTAAATCATGTTGACCATGGATCATTAAGATCTCATGTTGATATGTAATACAAGTCATATTTCTTTTGAACTGCTAATCCATGCTAATCATTCATTAAATTGTGCATTATGTCTTAATTTTTCACTTCCTTGGATATACTGTACAGTACAAAAAGATAGGATAAAAATAAACCAGTAATATTTCTTTCATTATATTTTTCATTTAAATAACTGCATCAATATTTTTACAGCTGACAGGATTTGTTTTCCCATACAGGTGCATTATTTGTTAAAAAAAATTGGTTTATTGTTACACACAATGGTGCTACATAGCCTTCCCAGCTTGGTGCCTTCTTTTAATACTTACTGATTAAAAAATAAATAATAAATACATTTTATTCAGGAAAAGTACATACAGTTGATTTACAAACATAATGTTGGATTTATAGGCAGAGCTAGTACATACAATACCTAAAGCCACTAATACTCATAGCATTTCGGGCAAGGTGTGGGGGGAAAAAAACACAGACTAAAACTTAATAGCAATCGAGATTAGGTATAAATTGTGTTGAAAGAAGGAATAAAAAATACAAAAAGGGAGTTAACATAGCATAAATTAGCAATTGCACATGTTGGTGAACAGCGTTGTTTAAAAAATAGCAAGACATGGGTTGACATTTAGGAGGTAAGTTAGGTTACATGGAGTTAATTAGGCAGTACTTGGTTTAACTCTTAAACTGGTTGAGAGAGGTACAGCCTTTGACATGATTCGGGAGGTCATTCCACATTCTGGGTCCCTTGATTTGTAGAGCACTTCTAGTTTGGTTACACACAGCCAAATTGAGTAACAGGAAGAGGTCTTGGACACAAATTTGTTCCATGCTAAATGTAGAGGAATCAGCTGAGTATTCCTCAAATAAAATAAGTTGCCTCAGCTTATAAGGTAAATAAAATAAGCATTTCTCAAATAAGTAGCTGCCTCACCTCACTGCCTTACTGCTACATAGCCTTCCCGGCATGGTGCCTTCTTTTGATAATTACTTGTTCCACACCCAAACAGGAAGAGGTCTTGGACCCCTACTTCCCTCTCTCTTTTTTAGTAGTCTATATAGTCATAATTATAGCTTTAAGTATTCAATGAATAAAGTTTTTGACATTTTTACCCTTTTCCGTACCTAACATCATTTGTGCAGCATATTTTTATTTTATGTCTCACCCAGATTTAATTTCAAAATAAAACCAAACTAAATAAATTAGAAATGGGTATGTATAGCTAAGGTACACCCTTACTACTAGGTGAACAGGGGCATTTGGTGATAGTAAATGATCCCATCAGGCAGGGCTCATCACCTTCTCTCATATTTCATGTTCACCAGTGTTTATTTACTTAATAACTACTGGTATAATATCTTGCTATTATAAAACTAATTCTACTATCATCAAACACATATTTACTTCAAGTTTCAAGCAGAGAATGCATATATAACTAACACGAAGGACTCCTCTCCACTAGATTCACCAGCTATAATATTTTGGTCATGTTCCAATATCATAAATCGATCCCAGTGTTATGTAGTAGAGAAAAAATGACTTATATCCAGTTTACGTAAAGCTACGAGTGGTCGAAACCACACTTGAAGACGTCAGTAAGGAGGCTTTTAGCAAATACCTTTCTGTGATTGGCTGTTGCGGGGAATGCCAACACCCTTTCTATAATTAAATGCAAACTAAGAAATACGTGTTTTTGCACAACAATATCTGTATTTCAAACACAACCTCTTCGTTTTGTACAAGACAGAAATTTCCATCTAACTGAATAATCAAGTCCAATAAGAGAACAGAGCATTGTATCGCCGATATTATTTGCGTGAGGCAACCCCTACTGATGACGTCACATGCTAGGTAGCCAGCCCATGTTTCTGTAACACTCGTTACATCCTGCAGTATTTAATTATCACTTTATTAATGCTTTTAAATACTTAACCCTTTACTTTTTAGATAGATTAAAGTTGAAGCAGAATGTCATAAGCAAGGATAGTGTGCTGAATAAAAATGATTTATAAGTGGATGGAGCCTTTAGCTGATCGCTTCCTGTGATTGGCTGTTGTGTGAATGTCAACAAAGAGTTTCTACCAATGATATGCCATTGTTTATGCACTCCATACCACTTGTGGGCGGAGCTTGGAACCTCCTAGCCGAGCACAACAACCCGCCTTATGGGTGGCTGTTTGGCTATTTATAGTGCGTTGGAAAAAAGAGAGATGGCGTTAGTTGTATTTTGTGGGGTAATTTGTTATAAGTGTAATTTGATGTCAACAGATGGCGTAAGCTGTATCTTATGGCCACTATTAACCTGCCAGTTGATAGTGTTCTCGTCTGCCGACAGATGGCATCAGCTGTATCATTATTACTTCAAGTTCAAGTTCAAGTATGTTTATTGAGATAAGCAATAAATACATCTCAAAGGGATAGAGTAGCTTAGGCTATTTCTACCCCCCCTCTACTTCAAGTCCCTCAAGGGGCGCACAAATTCAGTGAGTACAAATAGACATATAGCAGTACAAAAATCCCATTTAACATTGCATACAGCAAGTACAGCATATAATTGTTACATTCTTGGGGCAAAATTCTTGTAGCTCCTAAGTATACTGTCTATTATACCATTATCACACATCCAAACAATTTGATGTGGTACACTATTTATTTCCTTATTTCTATATTTTTCAATAAGGTGACACTCTAATACATAATGTTCTAAGGTGTGGGCGGACGGCATACTACATAATTTACACTCCTTATCTTTTTCACTGACATCAACACCGTATTGCCAGATATATTTATATCCTAATCGTAATCTCATGTAAATTGAATCCTTCCAAGTAGACTTTCCTTTACCATAAGTGAAGGACGAATTTGTATTTATTATTGAATAATTCTTAAGTGTGTTACTACTGTCCACCATTGCCATTCTCTTTATCATTTCTTCACCCTCCTGAATCACCTTGAGTCTTGTTTTTATTTGTTTCAAGGTTAACTGACATACAACATCAACAAGAGTTTTTTCAGTGGCTCTCTTCGCTATGTCATCAACTACCTCATTCAACAGTATTCCCACATGTGAAGGGATCCACATGAATCTTACTTTATACCCAGTTTTTTCTAGTCTCTTAACATTCTCTCTACACTCTATCACAATATTCTGATATACTGGGCGTCTGCTATTTAAAGACTCTAACGCTCCTCTGCTGTCAATAAAGAAGCAAGCATTTTTTCCACATTTGACTACTTCCTGTAATCCTGCTAATACTCCTTGGAGTTCAGCCTGCGTTGAAGAGACATTGTCAGTTAAGCGGCGTCCAATAACAGTATCTACAGTGCCGATGTCAGTGTACTCCCTGATCAAGACTCCACATCCTGCCTTCCCATCCCTAGCTACTGACCCATCACAATATACATGTAGAGTGTTTTCCGTAGGTAGTTTTCTAATTATACAATCATATGTTGCCCTCAGCTCTCCTATTTCATACATACTTTTTTTCTTATGCAAGGGAGTAATTACTACATCTACATTACAATCCTCCCATGGTGGTGTAAATTTTCTCTTGGGCACAGCAATACACTCTGTAATAACATCATACTTTATAACATTATAACATAATTTATTCATATATACTCTCTTCTTCATCATACACTGTTCACTACTTCCCACCTTTTGAACCGAGAGGATTAATTCATTAGCTCCCCCACCTCTCATTAATCTAATGGCAGAGGCTACATTTATCTCTGAAATTCTATCCCCAATACTCTGCAGATTCAACTCCATCCTCATTATCTCAATCATAGCATTTCTTGGGCATCCTAAGATAATTCTCATTGCTTCATTTTGTACCTTCTCCAACTTGCCCATCCTACCTTTACCAAAACAAGAAATGACAGGTGCGGCATAATCAATAAGAGATCTTACAGTACTCAAGTATAACATTCGTAGCACAGGGACTCCCACTCCCTTTCCACAGCATGCCAAAGCCTTCAGAGGTTGTAATCTCTTCCGACATTGACCCAACAGTCTGTTCATCTCAGCTTCCAAACTCTCATGGGTATATCCAACATATATGCCTAAATATTTATATATATTAACTCTCTCTATATTTTTATCGTTTATTTTCAAAACAATGGGGCTCCGACTTCTACATTCAAACTTAGTTTTGTTTTCATTAACCACCAATCCCATATGGTGACACAGGTTTCCGAAATTGTCCAACACTGTTTGAACCTTTGAAATATCTTTGCCCTGAAATAAAATATCATCGGCATATATGATCGGAGTTACCCCATTTGAGTATCTCTCAGATGCTATCTTATTCATTAGTACATTAAACAGGGTGGGACTCAAAACTCCTCCCTGAGGTGTGCCGAGTTCAAAAGACCTCACACCTGACATACAACCTTGATACCACACCTGAGCCTTCCTTTCGTAAAGATAATCCCCTATCCAGCGCAATAATTTCCCTTTAACACCAAGACTAGCTAATTCATATAAAATAACCTCTTTGTTGGCTTTATCAAAAGCTCCTTGTAAATCAATGAAAATTCTATAATAATCATTTTCATTAGCTAGACATTTAATAATACAATCAGAGGTACTTTTTCCTTTGAGGAACCCGAACAAATTACTAGACAGCTGATCACCTATTATATATAAAAGTCTATTTAAAATGATCCTCTCCATCATTTTACAAAAACACGAGGTTAAAGACACAGGTCTATACTCTCCATTGGCTTTAGGGATAGGGATGATCATAGCTTTTTTCCATTTACTGGGAATACTGCCCTCTTTATAACTAATATTAAAGAGGTCTAAAAGTGGGCTTTTCGTCATAGTGGCAAGTTCATTAAGTATTTCATAAGTTACTCCATCCTCCCCAGGTGCGGTAGATTTCCCAACTTTAATCGCCGTTATTAGTTCTTCTCTGGTAATACCTGTGCAAGTGACATCACCACTGTTACCTGCTATAAGTATAAAATCCTTTCTTAGATCTTTCCAAGAATCTAATGACTCTCTCGTTACAGCGGGTAATGAACTAAGTTTGGCAGCTTCCGCCCATTTATTTACGAGCTCATTTGCAATTCCTTGCGGGTCTGGATGTGCAACAAAATTGTGCTTTTTACCCCTTATTTTATTTACGTCTTGCCAGATTTCCTTCAAGTTTCTGTTACTCCCAACTTTCTCTGCAAATTCCTGCCAATACTTGCTCCTAATTTCCTTTCTCTTCTCCCCACACAGCCTAGCAACTGCCAGTAAAGCATTCTTCCCTTCCTCAGTCCTACCATTCCTATTCCAATCCCTGTGAGCTCTCCTCATTGTTAATGTCCACCCCTTAAGCATCTTGTCATGTGTATAATTTTCTTTTCTGGGGGGATGCCTTTTTATACTAGATGGTTTCCGGTTTAATGTTGCATTAAATACATCTACCTCCTTAATTAAATCTTCATAAAATGCTTCTGCCGAAACCGGCTTATAAGTATCATACCAAGACTTAATATGGCCGACAAGACCCCTTAATTCTCCCTCATTAAACTTTAACCTTTTCCTCTGAAGGCAGGCATGCTTTTTATCTAGTTTAAGCTGTATTTGTAATGCAAAATGATCACTTAGCATTTCATCCACAGTAAGACAATTCCCCTCTATGCCCTCAGCATTTATTAAACAAGCATAATCTAATCTCCCTCCCCTCAATTATTACTTCCGAATTCCTTTTAAACACTGATCCACAAATCCCGTAGCTTATTATGGTAAGATTTTATACTATTCTGGTATTAGGTAACAATTAATTTTCTTTTATCACCTGTTGAGAATATCATTATATAACGTCGGCTTAGGATGTACTGTTCTTTGTTGAGATGGCCGTAATATTATTAAAAAAACAAATGATGCATAAAATAACAGCATTTCACTCCAAAAATACTTTGATATATTGAAATTTGGTAGTGAATTCCAATCTAGGAATCTCCTATGAAGAAACTGTACTGTGTTCGCTTTAGCCGGGCATACTGTATATAATAGTTAATGATAAATCATTGTGTAGGGGACAGGCAGCCAGTGTATATATACAAGTTAGGCTTATACCGGTCCCACAAAGGTGGAACTATGGAGTAAGACTGGGTGCTGCCGGGGCTGAACTTTATCACCCTTACAAGCACAATTTTTTGTTAAATCTTCACAAGGAAGAACAACTGTAAATGTTGGAATAGTTTATTACAACATACAATCTAAAGAAACCAGTTCAGAAACTGAAGAAATTAAACTGCCGAAAAGAAACATTACAAAGTCCACTCATGCAGAGTGGTAGACATTCTGGCCAAAACAGGAATTTCACACTGATCTTAATGCTGATATGTTGATGTTATTATCATACTATAAGAATGTTAAGGCAGGTTGGTTTAGTTCATTTATTATGCACTCCATACCCATCTTGTGGGCGGTAGTGGAAAGGGTTACAGAGGCACATAATGGGCTCAGGGACTGAACGCCACAATTTATTTAGCTAAGCAAGTTACAATCTTGATGAGCTAGTTACAAAATTCAATAGACATCGTAACATTAGGAAAGCCTTTTTATTTATTAAATAGTATAAGGACAAATTAAAAGAACCTAACTTAATTTGAGTTGCTCACGAGGCCCCCAAAATGAGGTGATTTGATAAAATAACATTGCCCAAGATTACCATCATATTGCCGTCGGGATAATGGGCAAATAGCCTCGGCTACTATCGTTCTTTGTACGGTCGTGATGGTCGAGTGGTTAAGGTCTAATGTACACCAGTTGCTTAGTGCTCCTGGCAGTATGGGTTCGAGTCACTTATGGGGTGTGAGTTTTCAGTTGCATATATGCCTGTGTACCATTCAGGCTTGTTATATATATATATATATATATATATATATATATATATATATATATATATATATATATATATATATATATATCAAGATTGCAGTACTTGGCCTACTATGCAATGCCCGATTTGCCTAATAAGCAAAGTTTTCCCGGATTTATATAATTTTCAAATTTTGTTTCTTATGAAATAATAAAACTATCCATTTCATTATGTATTAGTTATTTTTTTAATTTAAGTTAAAACTAACGTAGATATATGACCAAACCTAACCAACCCTACCTATCCGAACCTAACCTAACCTATCTTAAACTATCACAACTAAGTAAATAGTTTATGTTCTTTATATCATATAATAATAATAATTGAAATATACTTATTGGAAACAATTTTTTGAAAAAAAAGAAAATCACTTGGCCTATTAGGCAAATCGGGGTCTTGCATAGTAGGCCGTAAAGTGCGTTCTGGCTTTTAGGTACGACATACACACACACACACACACACACAAGGTGAGTACAACTAGGTGAGTACACACACACACACATACACACACATATATATATATATATATATATATATATATATATATATATATATATATATATATATATATATATATATATATATATATATATATATATATATATATATATATATATATATACACTCACACCCCAAAGTGACTCGAACCCATACTGCCAGGAGCACTCTGCATCTGGCGTACAGGACACCTTAACCACCCGACCAACACGACCGGAAAAAAAAGAGATAGAGGGAGAGAGCCGAGGCTAATTCCCCATCCTCCCGTCTGGAGCCTGGAGACCGTTCAGGCTTGTTAGCATTTGTGTTCCTCGCGTGTGCCCCAAAGAATGAGGTGATTTGATAAAATACCTACATATGTCAGTTGCTTAATTTAGAAACTGCTTGTGATCGATCTCGAACCCATTGATGATGTAACGACGTATGCTGAATTTTGTAACTAGCTCATCGATATAGCTTTTCGGGCAGGTCCTTAATCTAACAGGATAATTTTAAGTAGGTAATTTCTAGCAAAATTGACAAAAGAATTTTACAGGTACATTGTAAGAAAATTTGACACAATACACAAAGATTAGATTAATACATAATAATGACAATACGCCCTTTAAGGGGCTGGAACCTCTGCCAGCTTGATGCAAAGCTGAGTGCTGTACACCACTGTACCACCATACCACAAAGTACAAAGGTGACGTGTTACTAGGTGAGTGCTGTAACACTTTACCACTGTACCAGCACGCTACAAAAGGAGGGATTTTGAGTTTTTATCCGCTCATTCAACCCCATGCCTGAGTGCATTCGGATTATGTGGTCAACTATTTCATCTAGTTCTGGTTTAGACTATGTGGCCTAAACATGGACAGGACAAATGCGGGGGACCTTTGAATAGCCGCCGGCTTCCTGTTCTCATCGAGGCCACTAGTATTAGTGGTTCTCAGGTAAATTCAGGTAAATCTCACTATTCTTATTGGCTTATGATGTTTTAACCTAACTGTCATTAATGCTTTGATGATTATTGTTATTTTATTAGAGTTAAATTTTAGAGTGTTTTTGCCGTTATAAGTCACCCATTAAATATTACATAGGAGAACATTTGTTTTCTATCTTTTTAAATAAATAGTTACCTATTTCATTATTTTCGTTACTTGAAAATACATGAAGGTCATTGACACTCTAGTAGCCTCGACCAGAACAGAAAGCCGGCGGCTTGCCAAATGTCCCCTCCCCCTCCCATTTGCCTTGATGATTTTTTCCCGCTGGATTTTAAAGTTTTGACATTTACTGCGTCGGCTGGTAGGCGATTCCATGGCTTTATAACTCTGTTGTACATTCTTGTTGTACAAGAATGTACAACACCCTTGTGGGTGAAAATGTATCTACTGTTTTCAGTCCTACATTATGACTCGTTGAGTTTCAAACCGTAGATCCTCTTTTGTGTTACATCTGATCTTTTGAAGGAATTATCTGGCTCAACATTCTCCAACTTGAGAGGTTTTTCATAGTGCAGTATTACAAAGCCACGGAACCACCTACCCACCGAAGACTGTAAATGCCAAAACATTCATGAATTTTAAAATCGATAAAATCATCAGGACAAATAGGGGGAACCTTTAACAAGCCGCTGGCTTCCTGTTTTTGTCGAGGCCATTATAGAGATAGTGGCTCCCTGAGGTAAATTTAATTGGGAGTGAACGACTGTGGACTGTACTCAGTAGAGGGGACTGTACTCAGTTCACAGCGACTGGTGAAAACTGAGCAGAGTCGTCCAGGACCAAGACAAGTCGCTCCAGTTTTCAGTGGATACAGTCACTTTGGACCCTTTATTTTTTTTAATTATCATATTAGGTACATCTGTATTTGTGCAGCTATCCAAGACTATATGAAGGGGAGTACAGTGTGTCAAAAAGCTAGCTACGTGGTGCTAAAAAATCCCAAGACGGTTAGCCCAACAGCTTTTAGCACTTACATAACCTAATCCGGTCACACATTCCTGGGATGGGATGGGATGGATGGGATAAGGTATAGGGTAGTTTAGATTAGTGACCAAGATTTAATAGGTTACACCTCACTGTTGAGTTCTAATGATGTCACAGACATGGTCCCTGTAGCACAGTGGTAAAACACTCGCTCGTCGCTTCGCAAGCGATTTGGCCTGGGTTCGTGGCCAGGGAGGATATATTTTTTTTTATTGATATATACAAGAGTTCTTTCATTCTTGTACAGCCTATTAACACGTAGCGTTTCGGGCAAGTGTGACCCAATCCCTTGGTCCATAATCCTTAACTGTAGGCTCTGTTCGCCAAGCAGTGAATGGGTACCTGGTTGTTAAACGATTTGGCGGGTCGTTTTGGCCGGTCGCAGGTAATTTTCGTGGAAAATTAGGATTAAGGACTTGCCCGAAACGCTATGCGTACTAGTGGCTGTAGAGTTAGTTAGTTTAGTTCATTTATTATGCACCCCATACCCATCTTGTGGGCGGTAGTGGAAAGGGTTACAGAGGCACATAATGGGCTCAGGGACTGAACCCCACAATTCATTTAGCTAAGCAAGTTACAATCTTGATGAGCTAGTTACAAAATTCAATATAAGTCGTCACATCAACAATGGGTTCGAGATCGACCTCAAGTACAGGTTCTAAATTAAGCAACTGACATATGTGGAGAGCTAGTGTCACAATTTATATGTTTGTCCTGCACACCGCCCCCCATCCATTGGGCAGCGGTGGATAGGTTACAATCACTCAGTTACTACCTACAGTTAGCAAACTGGGGATATTTGGCTAAAATTTCTGGTAGCAAATCATTTTGAATGAAAAAATGTAAGAACTATTGATAAAAAAATAAAAAAAAAGCAGAGCAGGCAGACTGAGTGACTAGCGGACAAGGCAGTCAGAGGAACCGAACAAATCGTAGACGGGGCATCCATAAGCTAGCGACGGGGGGGGGGGGGACGATACACCCAGAGATGTATCGTCCTGTATCAGGTGTATCAGGGGTAGACGGGTGGAGAGACAGGTTGAAGGTGGCGCGCCAGCAGACGACCACCTGCGCGGGCTCCCCAAGCAGCCGACGTCGGCAGTCTGTCAATAATCTCGTGAGAGACTGAAAACGTGTAATTCCTCCTGTTATTTTTGTTATGTATTGACTGGAATAGGGGACGCAGTGAGTGCATGGAGTACTGACTCTCAGGATCGTAGGCTCACAGGTTATTGGTAAGTACATCCTCCTGGTTTTGTTAGTAAACATGTCTAGTGGTTTATAAGGAAGAATGGGAAAGTCCAACGACCTTGTTTTGTTTACATTGTTGAGTTACGTTAACAAGAGGTTAGTGTTGACTGCCTCTCAAGGGTGGGGATGGGGGGACTCTGTGTGTCTGGACCTAAACGACAGTAGTCAGGGGCTATATAATCTCTCTGAGTATATACAAAAAGGTTACTCAAACGTCGTTGATTCGAGGATCTAGCCAGGAACGCACCATAGTTGAGGTTTAGGGTCGTCCGGGACCAAGACAAGTCGCTCCAGTTTTCAGTGGATACGGTTACTTTGGGCCCAAGACGACTCACCCAACAGCTTTTAGCACTTAAATAATAACCTAATCCAGTCATCCATTCCTGGGATGGGATGGGGTAAGGTATAGGGTAGTTTAGATTAGTGCCCAAGATTTAATAGGTTACACCTTACTGTTGAGTTTTAATGATGTCACAGACATGAAAAATGATGATAAAATGATGCATATTAATACAAAGTTTATCAAATGAATACTTTATTGATCTGCAGTGTTTTATTTATATATATATATATATATATATATATATATATATATATATATATATATATATATATATATATATATATATATATATATATATATATATATATACTAAATAAATATTTGTAATTTTTGGGGCATATTGACTTTTTTATGATGGGTTCATTTGTGGTCTCCGTGGTGTAGTGGTAAGACACTCGCCTGGCGTTCCGTGAGCGCTTTGTCATGGGTTCATATCCTGGCCAGGGAGGATTTACTGGGCGCAAGTCCTTAACTGTAGCCTCTGTTTAACTCAACAGTAAAATGGGTACTTGGTTGTAAAAACGATTCTTCGCGGCGGGGATCGTATTCCAGGGACCTGCCCGAAATGCTACGTGTACTAGTGGCTGTACAATAATGTAACAACTCTTGTATATATCTCAAAAAAAAAAAAAAAAGGTTAGGGTTAGATTTGGTTAGGTTAGGTTTGGTTTGAATATACAGTACAGTATTTTGTAAAGTACAGCAAGTTGATTTGCTCTCGCTTTTTTTTTTTTTATCTTGCAACAAGAGTAGCTAGGATTTCTGTATCTGAATAACAATGGTGGATGAAGCATTTACTGTAAGGAATGCCACTTGGTATCCATATAATATACCAAATAATACAGAGTTGCTAAATTTTGATAACTTCATAGGTTCTGATAAAACAGTGTAATTAATTACAGTACTGTATTTGAGATAAAATTCCTTTTGTTCCATCTAAATGTTACATTTGGCTTTGGCACCCTATACCCATCCTGTGGGTGGTAGTGGAAAAGGTTACAGAGGTACAGAAGCCTATTTTCTGCATTTTATATTTTTTTAACCATACAAATGCTGTACATGTATTTATTCATATGGTATTTTAAAAAATAATATCAAAGCCATGCTGTAATACAGCTATAGAATCTGAAATAAACATGATAAAGTTATGTACCGAAGAATCAAACATTATTTTTACTTTCCTCTGGAATTAAGATGCAGTTACCCGGTGACCCTCGAGTGGCCAGGTATGGAGTCAATGTACTAAAGAAATTTGCATTCACAATAGTATGTACAGTCATTGTATGTGGTACTGTGTTGCATCAGAAATAATGCAGGTAACCATCACCAGGCTGATTCCAGTAAGGCTACTCTCAGGAGCCTTCTTTTCACGAATAATTATTAACCTTTTCTCGTCTTCTCTACTTCAGCTTGACTACTGTAATGTTGTTGCTAGGCATCTTTTCTAATCGATGATAGCGCAATTAAATAAAAAATGGCACAAATTGTTTAGTCCGCAGTATTGCAGTAACACGGGAGAAAATAAAGTATGGTGGGCATAGAGGGGGTAAGTATATTTTCAGTCTAGCACAGTAGACTGAAAATAACTATACCCTAGATATTAGTCCTATTTTCCCTGTTTTCAGGTTTGTTCATTTGAGGTTCCCTTTGTGCTGGTTTACTTAGCTTAAGTCAAACTTCTCTTGATGTCATTGATTACTTCATGTCTAGCAGTTTTTCCTTCTGACGTATGACAGATGAGACCATGACTGCCATGTTGGTCTGCTGACACATAACCAAGATAAATTGGTGTTTGGTGGAGACAGGGGTGTCAAGGCTCAGGGCAACACCAATACGTAAGGCCCGCTGTTTCAGGCGGTTGCCCAAGGCAGAATTAGGAATGGCCAACAGGAAGTACTGTACCCAGCATGGGGGGGTGGGGCTTGTATAGCGAGGAGGCATGTTTTGTCCTTCCCTGAAGCTGTCTCCAGCAGTGCTGAGGTATTGTTCTCCACTATAGGGTTAAGCCATTTAGCCAGTTTGCAGTCGTTAGGAGAAGTTGGTCGTTGTGAAGAGCCTGCAAGAGTGTCCCACTGGCTGGCTCCTTTGGTGAATTTGGGATCATAAATCCCAATGGAGTCTCTTAGGTTCTCTAGTAGGATCTCTCACTAATTTACTCGCAGCACTGGTTAAGGATAACAATGCAGGCAATGCTGTCATTATATTTCATTGTTGCTATCATCATCATTATTCAATGATATTTACTCATACAAAGATACATTATATTAATTTATTAAGTATTTTTTGTGTGTCCTGGTATATTTTATTGATACTGTACCAATTGCAAGGAGTTCCAGTCCTAGAAAATACCAGCTGGTTTGGCTGGAAGAGTTGCATAAATATTCTGTGCATCCAATATTATTCGTGTTTTGCTACATTAGATGTTTTTACTTCCATCAAACAGCTACTACTTGCATCAAACTATCACTCATTCATATACATCTTGAAAAGCATAGATTAATAAAGGATTGTTAAAATGTATTTTGCTAAGACCACTAATGTTTAACAAATTTGCTCTTATTTTCTGGCACATTTGAGGCAGTTGACAAAGGAAAGGGATTACAACATTGTGGACCTTGATTTTAGCAAAGCTTTTGATACTGTGCCTCACAAAAGACTGATTATAAAGGTTGAGGCTCATGGTACAGGTATTGGGAGTGCTATCATAAGTTAAAAAAAAGAGCATCAAAGGAAAAAAGTTAGCATATATATATATATATATATATATATATATATATATATATATATATATATATATATATATATATAAATAATATATATAAATAAATAGAGTTTAATCTGAGTGGGAACTCTTGTAAGTTAAGTGTCATAGAAAAAATATTAAGTCCATATTAACTATATTAAGTCTCTAGAAATGACTTAATATGGTCAAAAGATTGGCAGATGCAGTTTAATGCTGAAAAGTGTAGGATTCTGAGCCTAAGTTATGATTATAAAGTTACCAGACATCATTTGGATAATGTTGAAATTGTGATATCAGGATGTGGAAAAGATTTGGGTATCATGATTAATGCATCAATATATGAAATATAGAAAACAGTATACAGTACTGTATTTAGATTTATTTTTAGGATAACAACTAGACATTTTATGTTATTCTTCAGTTTTATCTTACCCATGTTAGGCCCCATTAAGATTGTCCAGTTCAGTTTTGGTCACTTTACTGTAGAATGGACATCATTTCTATTGAGCATGTACAAAGAATGATGACAATGTTAATCCCAGAAATTAAATTCCTCCCTTATGATGAGAGATCAAAAAAAGCTTAATAATGGATAACATGATTGAAGTACAGTATATATATATATATATATGGATGAAAGGGTATCAAAATGGGATAAATGAGTTTTAAAAAATATATCTACACAAAATGTAACTCAAAACGCTGGATACATATTGGATAAATTTAGATTCAAGAATGCCATGGGTAATTACTGGGTTGGAAATGGGGGATGTAGATTTATGGGGCAAATTATCAGGGTAACACAATATAGCGGGAATTACAGGATTCAAGTATAAATTAAACAAATATTAATGTTTGGATATAAATGTGAACTGCCTCGAATGGGCCACTAGGCCTATTGCAGTTACCTTCTTTTTTTCTTGTGTTCTTCATATGTCCAACTAGCATATTGTAGAATTGTAGAGGCTTTATATATATATATATATATATATATATATATATATATATATATATATATATATATATATATATATATATATGCAGAATAACCACATGTGAAAATAGAGAAGGCTTAATGCATTGTCGGCTAATTCGCCTTCATCAGAATAAAGTAGAATGAAGATCATCTTCATTCTACTTTGCTCAGATGAAGGCGAATTAGCCAAAAACGTGTTAAGCATTCTCTATTTTTCACATGTGGTTATTCTGAGTACTTGGATCAGTGTTTTTGTGATCATTGTTGCATATATATATGGATGTCGTACCTAGTAGCCAGAATGCACTTCTCGGCCTACTATGCAAGGCCCGATTTGCCTAATAAGCCAAGTGATTTTTTTTATTTCAATAAATTGTTTCCTGTTAGTTTATTTTAAATATTATTATATTATATTAAGAACATAAATTATTGATTTAGTTATATTAGTTTAGGTTAGGTTAAGATAGGTTAGGTTAGGTTCGGTCATATCTCTACGTTAGTTTAAACTCAAATTTAAAAAAATATCTCATAAATGATGAAACGAATAGCTTATCATAAGAAAAAAATGAGAAAAATATTGAATTTCTGGAAAACTTGGCTTATTAGGCAAATCGGGCCTTGCAAACTAGGCCAAGAACTGCATTCTGGCTACTAGGTACAACATGTGTGTGTGTGTATGTGTGTGTATATATATATATATATATATATATATATATATATATATATATATATATATATATATATATATATATATATAATATATATATATATAATAATTATAATTATAAATTATAATGTCAATATATTTTAAGTGAAAAACACAGGCAACATCTATGACTTTGGACCTTGTTATATGATAATTTAGTTATTGCTTTACTGAATATACGTTGGTAAAATTATGATAAATTTATAATGTAAGAATGTAGATTAAAGTACTGTATTATAATACAGTACAATTATATTGTAAGCATTTTTGGTTTCCATTTTTTCGACAGGAACATGCTATGGGAGCATGCTACTCTAAGAAGGCCGCCAAAGCTGCATTAAAAAAACATCGAATGGAGCGCCCAACAAAGAAGGTGAGTGATAGTGAGAGAGAGAGAGCTGGTGGCAAGTGTCGTCGGACCGTGGTATGTATTGTGACGCCACCTCACCATCACCACCTCAATTCCTTGCCCAGTGGGCAAATTATCCCAGAAGCAAACCAATTCAACGTCGTCATGTAATCATTGTTTAATCAACGTCATCAGCGTTGAACTAACGCCACTCATGGATGTTGTGCCAAACGGGATGAGTGTTAAAAGAAACCCATACCTAGGTTAAAAAATAGACCAAAATACTGGACGTTGGTTGCACAGGCCCTACAAGAAGAAAAGTGGGTAGGTAAGCTTTCTTAATATGATTTGTATTTTTACAGCTGAACTTTGAACAGTCTGTTATAGTGCGGGTCCCAGTAAAACTTAACTTCTATTGGATACTTTTGGACTACTGGTGCCTACCATGTTGGCTAGATTGTTTCATCTGCATGTGTTGCTGGGCTGAGGTGCGAAATTTGAAAAGATGGCCAGTGATAATAGCATGTATTCATCTGTGTGAAGCCAGCTTGTGTACCGGATGATATTGGTAAACACGTTCAGCAAATTGTTTGATGAACCGAGTTGGGAATCTCGTAGAATTGTAGACGAAAATATTGTACAGTATAGCACATAGTCCTCTATGGAAACAATTATATTCCGACTAATATATTATCATAGTAGAAAGTATTACACACACACACACACACACACACACACACATGCAGTTAAACGTCCAGAGTATAAATTATTGGACACATATTCAAATAAATGATCCTCAGGAACTGATATGGAAATAGTGCATAAACAGCCAACATCCGTTACTTATCACTGTAATAGTACACCGTACGTGCATAAAGTACTCGGTGTACAAATTATTATAATAGATTAAATATTTAAATGAAATGCGAAAATGCGAAATTTATAATTCAGTTCTTTGCTTTATACTCAATTCTTTGCTTTATACCTTTTATATTTTAGTTTTTTCTTCAAATAGAGTGGAACCGAAACCCCTTCATCCAGATTTTCGGATTCTTTTGAAATATATATTTCTCGTTCTCTACCCCCCATTAACAGGTTAACCCCCATTATTTGTGAAATTTAATGGCAGAGGACTTTTATTTTTGTACCAAATTGCATAAATTCTGGTTCCAGCATTTACATTGGTGCATTTCTATTAAAACACCATTGCATGCATGTTTAGCACATGTATATACTAAAGTTAATGCTACATTTAAAAAAAAATGTAGAATATGTCGCGATTTTGTATTCGATTAACTGGATTTTCGTTTATTCAGACATCTGGAGGGATTAGTTTGTTTGGATAATCGAGGGGGATCAGTTTGTTTAGATAATCGAGGCTGCACTATGGGACGGCTTTTATACGAATTGTTATGAACATTAGCTTTTAATCTCCAAGTTTGCTCCATTGAGTGTGCGTGTCCAGGAATGGATGTCACTTCTGTGGTTATACTTTGATTGTGTCATCTTACTGTGTTAATGGTCATCCTAGCACCACTGCACTCTTAGTCTGGAACTTTGTTTCCTATCTTCTAATTTTTCTTATTTATATATTTTTCGTATTCTGTAATCTATAAGTCCATAATCTAGCCTGTACGGTGAAGGTTTATGCCACCTCTCACCCTTACTATCCGGAAACGCAGTTTTTTTTAATATTTTCACCACCACCCAAACATTACTGCTCAATTTGCAGATGTGACGAAGTCTGCTGATGGTGTTGGCTTCTCCGTTATTTTTCCTGATAAAACCTTTATGGGCCGCATGCCTCCAGAGAAGAGTATTTTTACTGTGGAGCTTTATGTGATTTTGTATGCTCTTAAAACAGTTACTTTTCACGTGGCAGTGTTTAATATTTATTTAATATTTAATTTAATATATAATAAAATTTATAGAACGGAGGTTATATATGCGAGTGTAGGTGATGTGTGGATGGTGTTATACGTAGCGAACTAGCGCTAGTTGTAAGGCTGGTGTTATACCTTAGTGGAACTACCGCTAGTTGTAAGGCAGGTGTTATACCGTAGTGAACTAGCGCCAGCTGTAAGGCTGGTGTTATACGTAGTGAACTAGCGCCAGCTGTAAGGCTGGTGTTATACGTAGTGAAACAAGCGGGAGTGGCCATGTTATTGTTGCGGCTTCTGTGTATTCCCCCGCTCACCCGTGTTGCAACGGCCCACCAACCAATCTAAATTAACGATCGTGGCTGATGTTGCTTTTTGCCATTTACAAATGGGTTAAAACTTTTATATCGTGTGTGTGTGTGTGTGTGCTTCTAATCTAGTTAAAATTCTGAAATATACCGTTATATCGAGTTGTTGTGGGATGGCATACAAAGAGGAAAAGGATAAATTGTTATAAAACAAGGATAGGGTTTATTGATGATTACATTATAGTTTGTGTTTAACATTAGTGATAGGTTTCTGCCCAAAGAAACTATGATTTTGTGTCATGGGAATCCTGCAGGAGGGAAATGTGTAGGATCTTTTTTATGAGGCTGCTTGACATGGGAGTCGGCTAGGCTACCCAGCACTTCACTAAAATAGCTATGGATGCAGATCCAGTGCAGTGAGTACGACATTTTCTTGACATTAGGAACCCCCGCGAGAACGGGCTCCCACCATCACTACATACCACAATTTACTTATCCACTGGTGAAGGCAGTTTGTAGGCTCTGATACATTTATTCCGCCGGCTGGCTCCTCCAATAGAAACCAAATACTATAAAATATATACTGTAAATATCTCACGAAATGTTTAGCTTCAGCAGTTATCACACTCCATTATTGTTATTGGTATCAAGACAGGACATCAGGAGTTTTATCGACATAAGCTGATCGGTACAAGGACGGTATCGCTTCCAGTAGGGACTGTGTTCGATCCTATATGGTCATACTGATTTAGCGTTATCTCCTGATACGTAGTACCCGCACATCTGTACCAGGATTGGGTTTTAATACCTTGTCACCGATTTCTCCCACCATTGTGATGTGAAATATGTCAGTAACGCTAGACCTACCAATTATTAGGCTCATTATTCACCATTGATACTTGAAATACCAATGTAAACAAACAACAGATGATCGCGTGACAACAGTTGAAGAGGTCTATTAGAAGATTCCTTTCTATGTCATAATTCTTCCCCATGATATCACACCGAACCTATCTCCTGAAGCCATCATCGATAGAATATCATCAGCGGCGTATGCGAGGCTGTCTGGTTCTAGATTATCTATTTAAATAGTCCAGTGAAATAGTTGACATCTGTCGTTTTCTAGTGATTCATTGAGAAAAAGGCAAGTTTAGGTATACCATGTCGGAACAGAAAATTCAGTATTGGCTTGTCGTATTCGTCCTAGCTAAGGGCGAGTCTGTATACATGTAATCACCCACTCAGTTACTAGCCAGAGCCAACGGTGCTTAACCTGAGTGGGCAAGAGAAGTAAGCAGGTTTGATAATTCAAAGAACTGTAAGGTTTGTGGTGCAGCGTCCGTGGAATGACCCAGTTGACACATGTAGGTTCTTGGGTCTTGTGGCATAACAGTAGGTTCTTGTGGCATGACAGTAGGTTCTTGTGGCATGACAGTAGGTTCTTGTGGCATGACAGTAGGTTCTTGGGGCATGACAGTAGGTTCTTGGGTCTTGTGGCATGACAGTAGGTTCTTGGGGCATGACAGTAGGTTCTTGGGGCATGACAGTAGGTTCTTGTGGCATGACAGTAGGTTCTTGTGGCATGACAGTAGGTTCTTGGGTCTTGTGGCATGACAGTAGGTTCTTGGGGAATGACAGTAGGTTCTTGTGGCATGACAGTAGGTTCTTGTGGCATGACAGTAGGTTCTTGGGGCATGACAGTAGGTTCTTGGGTCTTGTGGCATGACAGTAGGTTCTTGGGGCATGACAGTAGGTTCTTGTGGCATGACAGTAGGTTCTTGTGGCATGACAGTAGGTTCTTGTGGCATGACAGTAGGTTCTTGGGTCTTGTGGCATGACAGTAGGTTCTTGGGGCATGACAGTAGGTTCTTGGGCCTTGTGGCATGTCACATGATTTTTGATTCGGGTTCTTGGTTTCTGCTTAGTTTGGAATATTTTATTTTAAATAACTTATTTTTTTTATTCATCAATGTTTAAGGTTTAAGGTTTGTATATAAATTTCAAACCCGTACTTAAATTAAAATGGGTTCACACATCATGTCGCTAGATGGACTGTATCTTAAAATTTGCGATATGTACAAATTAAGTTTAGATATTGTAGATTTAATATATTCCATGTCAGTTATCTTATCGGGCACAAATTCACGAAGGCAAATATAATTCATTCATTTCGTCGATGATAGGAAGCCTGTGTACAGATACATGTATACTTTAGACATGTATCGACCTTGAGGTTACCTTGAGATGATTTCGGGGCTTAGCATCCCCTCGGCCCGGTCCTCGACCAGGTCTTCGAGGTTGCAGTTGTCTCTTCCTCCCCCCCCCCTCTCTCTCTCTCTCTCTCTCTCTCTCTCTCTCTCTCTCTCTCTCTCTCTCTCACACAATGTTGAACTACTGACCCTCCCCGGAATGCAACCCCACAACAGTTGCCTAGATCCCGGGTACCCGTTTGCAGCTAGACGAACAGAGGCATTAAGTGAAAGCAAACGTGTCCGTTCCTGCCTCCTCCCGGGAATCGAACATTGGATCTCAGATCGTAAGGCGAGAATGCAACCAACTACACTAGGAGACTGTATGTATGCGGCACAGAGATGCAAAGTCAGGTTTAAGTGCGTTAGTGTCGCCGTGGGAAACGTGCGCGTGTTTGGATCAGTTATCACGTGACACGAGCAGCAGCAGCGGGATTGATAGGTTTAATCTGTTAGCTTAGATTCGCGACTGAGACTGATAGTGGGTCAGGCGTTAGGATGGCGCTAGGTTTCTAGAGCCCAGGGACGCTAGGACTAATACTGGTGTTGACACTAGGCACTAGGGGTTGGCTGTAGGCCAGGCCTTAGGACTGGCACTAGACCAGGTACTGGGACTGGGGAATCGTTAAGGGGGAGTGTAAGGTGTGTAGGGCCTAAACATCCGTTATCACATACCTGGGGCAGGAGACGGGGCCTCAGGTGTGATAACCGAGCTATCCCACCCAGACACTTTATCTCAACAGGATGCTCTGTATCCATTTATACCTTTGGTCCGCTCACTTTTATTAATACAGCTGTTATCGTCCTGTAAACCTGTCCATTGTGGACGTTGTAAGTTGCTTAAGTTTCAGCAAAACATAACTATTTTAACTTGTCAGGAGAGGGAACTAAACAATAACTTGGTGTAAACACCATGACTATTGTTTTAGGGATAACAAGTCACACACTGGATGTCATAAGACTATGCATGTGGCCTAGTCTAGTTAAGGGTCAGCGAGCATCAGAAAGTTTACTTAACTTCAGCAAAATAAACCTACTAACCTGCTTTTTGGTATTAAAGTGCTCTGTCATACAGTGGTTCCCAGCTACACACGTAATGTTCCTTGGTCTGTGTAGCACCTGAGTTAGAGGACTGGTCTGTGTGTGTGTAGCGCCTGCTGAGTTAGAGGACTGGTCTGTGTGTGTGTAGTGCCTGCTGAGTTAGAGGACTGGTCTGTGTGTGTGTAGTGCCTGCTGAGTTAGAGGACTGGTCTGTGTGTGTGTAGTGCCTGCTGAGTTAGAGGACTGGTCTGTGTGTGTGTAGTGCCTGCTGAGTTAGAGGACTGGTCTGTGTGTGTAGTGCCTGCTGAGTTAGAGGACTGGTCTGTGTGTGTGTGTAGCGCCTGAGTTAGAGGACTGGTCTGTGTGTGTGTGTAGCGCCTGCTGAGTTAGAGGACTGGTCTGTGTGTGTGTGTGTAGCGCCTGCTGAGTTAGAGGACTGGTCTGTGTGTGTGTGTGTAGCACCTGCTGAGTTAGAGGACTGGTCTGTGTGTGTGTAGTGCCTGCTGAGTTAGAGGACTGGTCTGTGTGTGTGTGTAGCGCCTGCTGAGTTAGAGGACTGGTCTGTGTGTGTGTGTGTAGCGCCTGCTGAGTTAGAGGACTGGTCTGTGTGTGTGTGTGTAGCGCCTGCTGAGTTAGAGGACTGGTCTGTGTGTGTGTGTGTGTGTAGCGCCTGCTGAGTTAGAGGACTGGTCTGTGTGTGTGTAGCGCCTGCTGAGTTAGAGGACTGGTCTGTGTGTGTGTGTAGCGCCTGCTGAGCCTAAAAGAGACTGTACCCTGGGGATTGAGAGGAGGGCCCTTGAGAGCAAGCAGACGACCCACTCTTTGTAAGCACCGTGATGGTCTGAATATTTCATGCTGCACGGGAAACGGCTCCCCACGCCCCAGACGCCGGGAACCCCCTGCCTGCTACAGCCTCTTGCCTGGAGACCTCGTAGCTGCCAGTTCAAGGTCGTCGCTACAGTCGTGTAAATAACAACCCAGCGAAGGTAACTACGTAAATGACGTCTTTAATAACTACATATATGGGAGACGGTTATCTTGAATCTTCAGTGCCAGACAGTCAAACTTCAGAGATTCTGTCTCGTTCTTCAGAATTCCACGAGTCGGTATTTTATCTTGGATACGCCCAGTTTCCAATATTCAGCGGAATGAGAAGTGTGCAGCTGTCGTCAGGAGCACACACACACACAAAAAACACACACATATGCTTTCTCAATACCATGTTGGCATACAGCACCTCGCGTATCCTACGGGCTCACCATAGCCCGTGCTACTTGGAACTTTATGTTCCAGGTAGCGAATCTTTAACAACAACAACCTCGCGTATCTAAACGAATTATAACCATTCAAATTGTATATGTAAATTAGAACGTGCTTTAGCTGTTTCCACCGCAGCCTAGGCGAAACATTTGTATGTATGTTGCTTGTTATTACTGCACCGTAAATGTTGGACTGCACGCACTTGCCCCTCACGAGGTTGATTGATTGATTGATGAAGATTAAGCCACCCAAAAGGTGGCACGGGCATGAATAGCCCGTAAGTGGTGGCCCGTTTGAGCCATTACCAGTATCAAGAGCTGATACTGGAGATCTGTGGAGGTGCAACTGCACCCTGCGTGACGGGAGATGTCTCCCGTGAAGGTTGATCTGTTGTTGTTAAAGATTTAGCTACTCAGGACGAAGTGTCCATATAGCACGGGCTATGGTGAGCCCGTAAGAAGGTTGATGATGATGATGATGATGAAGATTAAGCCACCCAAAAGGTGGCACGGGCATGAATAGCCCGTAAGTGGTGGCCCTTTTGAGCCATTACCAGTATCAAGAGCTGATACTGGAGATCTGTGGAGGTGCGAATGCACCCTGCGTGACGGGAGATGTCTCCCTTGTGAATGTGTTATGAAGATGAAGCCACCCAAAAGGTGGCACGGGCATGAATAGCTCGGAAGTGGTGGCCCTTTTGAGCCATTGCCAGTATCAAGAGCTGATACTGGAGATCTGTGGAGGCGCGACTGCACCCTGCGTGACGGGAGATGTCTCCCGGACCAAGTGGTGACCAGATGGTGGTTTTTGATGAGAAGGTTGATCAAGTAACCTGTGTTATATACTCCTAGTTCCTGGGGGAGACGGTCAACACTCAGGTGTAGTAACCCAGTCTTCTGAAACCAAGTTCAGGTATGTTTACTGAGACAAGGAAAAAAATACATCTCAAATGGATAGAGTAGCTTAGGCTATTTCTACTTCCCCCAATTTCTGAAACCTACCTTGAAATTATAATCATTTTAATTTGACTTATATGTTAGTAGTTCACTCTTTGCAGTTAACATTAGTGTGGCGATGGGAATGTCTAGGGGTGAGTACTTTGTATATTATAAATTCTGCAGTATTTACTGCTGCATTATTTACTTATGGACGCCTCCAAGCTTGTACTGTTGCAGAGAGTGCACACACACACACACACACACTTAAGCTTGCACTGGTTTGCCCTCTCTTGCTTGTTTCATGACCGTTCACCGTAACGTTGCATGCACCAGTGTACTAAGATAACTCCCCTTGTTATCTTGCCCGTTATCTTGGCCCTTGTTATCTTGCCACAGATTTGAAGCGGCAGAACCTATAACGGTACATGACAAATGTACACTACTGAACCTATAGAACATTGGGGGGGGGGGAGGGTTCAGTTCCTGACTCCGTTAATTGGCACATGTTCATACAAACCAAGTTGCAAAACCAAGCAACAGCCTGGTGGACAAAACTAACAAGTCAAGCCTATATATATATATATATATATATATATATATATATATATATATATATATATATATATATATATATATATATATATATATTATATATATTATATATTATATATATATATTATATATATATTATATATATTTATTATATATATAATATATATAATATATATATATATATATATAGATATATATAATGTACTCAAGTGTCTAGTGGAGGTATTATTGATCACTAGATTAATTTTTATGCATTATTTGTATTATCCTTTATCTGTGTTAGGATTAGATATATCTACCAGTGGCACGGTGATATGGGCACGATGGGAGGAGGTTTCTCCCTTGCCTAGAGGAAATGGTGTTTCTTTTCACGTGGGTAATACACATTCAACAGTTTATATAAGTTGTTACGATTGAAGCGTGTGATTGTGATCACTATAGATATTGAAGACACAGTGACTGCTCATGTTCCTCACAAGCCAGGCTCAGGTTAGCAGTGGAAGGTGTTATATGCCTTCCTTTACGTGACGTGTCCGTGTTGAAGGTTGTGTGTGTGTGTGGTGACCAGTGGAGAAGCCCCCCCCCCCGGGCCGTTATTTACCCTGGGAGAGGCAGTATTTACCCTGGGAGAGGCATTGTTTACCCTGGGAGAGGCAGAGGCAGGTGCTTGCTGCGGGTGTGGTCGACGGCAGCGCTGCTCAAGACCACTTCTGGACGGGTGTCGATATATAAACGTCCGCATTGCCTTGCCTGTGAGGCTGCTTGGCTTCAAACACCTGCATTCTTATGTTATCTTTGTGTGTGTGTGTGTGTGTGTGTGTGTGTGTGTGTGTGTGTGTGTGTGTGTGTGTGTGTGTGTGTGTGTGTGTGTGTACATACACACAAACGTTATATTAACGGTGTATCAGCACGATGCTGGGTAGTGTACATCTCTTTGTATTGGATAGCACGATATAATTCGCATATGTTAAAAGATAATGCGTTGCATTTATAGCTTTATGCAGCTCTAATACATTTTTGTAAGGTGTTAGGATAACAATTTGTTATTTTAAAGCTAATCTTAGATGCTTTATTTCTGTGGAATTTTTTCAGTATGTTAGTGTGAGAGGGAGCCGGTAGGCCGAGCGGACAGTACGCTGGACTTGTGATCCTGGGTTCGATCCCAGGCGCCGGCGAGAAACATTGGGCAGAGTTTCTTTCACCCTATGCCCCTGTTACCTAGCAGTAAAATATGTACCTGGGTGTTAGTCAGCTGTCACGGGCTGCTTCCTGGGGGTGGAGGCCTGGTCGAGGACCGGGCCGCGGGGACACTAAAGCCCCGAAAGCATCTCAAGATAACGAGAGGTGTTAGGTATTGTTGTTTTCCTCCAAGCCTCGCCACGTGCCTCTTATATCCCATTAGCACAAGTTGTGACCTCAAAGGTGCACTTTTATAGTCATATCTACGTCTCGTTTACTTGGCATCATCAGCCAGCCAGCATGGTGGGGTTTTTGTGCGTGTGTTTATTGCGTGTGCCCGCTGCACGCTCTTCTTGCACCCCCCCCCCCTCACCTTGTAACCCACCTTGGTTGTCTAATGTACTGACTGCTCGCCCATTTTCTGTCATATCTGGCACATTTATTTCTTACACGCGCGCACACGCAGGCACACACGCACGCAGGCAGGCACGCAGGCAGGCAGGCACACACGCACACACACACCCCACACACACACACACACACACTACACACACCACACACACACACACCTGCTATACAGGAGCATCAGGAGGAAAACAATAGTGAAAGAACAGACGATGAAACTGAGAAAGGGTGAGGATGGGTACACAGAGAATGACAAAGAGGTGTGTGAGGAACTCAACAACAGATTCCAGAAGGTCTTCACAATGGAGCAAGGAAAAAGTCCATAAACTAATAGAGGCAGTGATAAACCAAGCAACCTTGAAGATATTTAAAATTACCAGAGATGACGTTAGGTATATGCTAGAACTAAACATGGCTTAGGCTGTAGGACCTGAGAGAATGTCAACATGGATGCTAAAAGAGAGTGCAGAAGCACTTTGCATGCCACACTTTATGGTGTATTATAAGTCACTGGAAACAGGAGACCTACCAGAAAGTTGGAAGACAGCTTATGTTTAATCCCAATATACAAACAGGGACAGGCAGGAGGCTCTTAAACTACAGGTCGGTGTCCTTGTACATGCAAGGTGATGGGGAAGTTCATGAGGAAGAAGGTTGTACCATATCTAGAGAAGAGCTTTGTAACACACCACCAGCATGGGGTTCAGGGATGGCAAATCGTGCCTCACATGTTTAAGGTAATGTTATCTGTGCTCTCCACCGTCTTGAAGAAGAGATGAGTGCTGGCGGACCGTGTAGGAAGAGATGGTACAAGTGCAGCGTTCATCTGGTGGTGGCATTAACCATGTTAGAGTTGTGGCGGGACGTTGGTCACCTGGGCGGCTACGGTGGCGGGCGGCGCGTGTACACAAGGGTCTGGATCTTCCCGCCGGTTTTGTCCATCATATGTAAAGTTGATCGATTTTGGGTGTTTTATTTATGTGCGTAATCGCCAAAAAGTGCTTACTGGTGTATGTGTGTGTTTCTACTCACCTATTCACCTATTTGTGCTTGCGAGGGTTGAGCTTGTCTCTTTGGTCCCGCCTCTCAACTGTCAATCAACTGGTGTACAGATTCCTTAGCCTACTGGACTCTTATCATATCTACATTTGAAATTGTGTATGGAGTCAGCCTCCACCACATCACTACCTAGTGCATTCCATTTACTAACTACTCTGACACTGAAAAAATTCTTTCTAATGTCTTTGTGGCTCATTTGGGTACTCAGTTTCCACCTGTGTTCCCTTGTTCGTGTTCCACCCGTGCTGAAGAATTTGTCTGTCCCCCCCTGTCAATTCCCCTGAGTGTGTGTGTGTAGGGTGTGTGTGTGTGTGTGTGTGTGTGTGTGTGTGTGTGTGTGTGTGTGTGTGTGTGTGTGTGTGTGTGTGTGTGTGTGTAGGGTGTGTGTGTGTGTGTGTGTGTGTGTGTGTGTGTAGGGTGTGGAAGAGACTGCATGGTTAGGCTGGGTTCTTGACTCCGTGACATGAAGAAATAGTGGGGGTGTGGGAGGGAGTGGCAGCCCCGAAGTTCAGCTGTTAATGATGAGGTTGATTGAGGCTCGCGCCAGGTCGATTTATGTGGGCTCCAGGTAGACTACGCCACCCTGGAGCCGCCACCACCTGCTGACTCACCACTGTCTGGACACTGGCTACGGGGGTGACTGCCAGGTGAGCTGTGAGACTCACCACTGTCTGGACACTGGCTACGGGGGTGACTGCCAGGTGAGCTGTGACACCACTGTCTGGACACTGGCTACGGGGGTGACTGCCAGGTGAGCTGTGAGACTCACCACTGTCTGGACACTGGCTACGGGGGTGACTGCCAGGTGAGCTGTGACACCACTGTCTGGACACTGGCTACGGGGGTGACTGCCAGGTGAGCTGTGACGCCACTGTCTGGACACTGGCTACGGTGCTAGCTGTTATATTCCTTTTGTTTCCACGACTTCCGTGGCTATATAGATTTACGTACAAATACAGTGTATTTGCGCCTGTCTTGTATAGACAGGGTTAAGATATGTTATTACCCCTGCTTGGTGGGGTTCTGGGAGTTCTGCCACTCCCCAAGCCCGGCCCGAGGCCAGGCTTGACCTGTGAGAGTTTGGTCCACCAGGCTGTTGCTTGGAAGCCCACATATCCACCACAGCCCGGTTAGTCCGGCACTCCTTGAAGAAAACTAGATAGTTTTCTCTTGAAGATATATAGTTATAAATATATAACCCTGCATATAGTGCAGTGGGTTATTGAGTACTCGACTACAGAGGTGATTTAGCTGCGTTTACAAGGACAATTTACAATTCTAACAATCATATTACATCAGTTCTCACGCTAGAATAATAAAACATCCCAATAGCCACGCATATGTTTGAAGCCGGGGAAGAAAATTCATTCAGGGATATTCCCATAACGGGCGGAACATTCAGAGGAGCACTGAGAGATGACAGAAATCTGATGGCCCAAGATGTGGATGGAATTCAATCCAAAATCGTAAAGGAACTCTTATGATTTTTCACCCGTAGGGTTACAAATTCGTGGAATCACCTACCCTCCAAAGCTGTAAATCAAAGACATTACTTCAGTTTAAAGAGGCTTTGGAAAAATTCCTCAGGAAGCCCCCCGGTTTTTTGCTTCGTATTTTGCCGAGACCTACTCAATGCCTTTACTCCGAAAACTGTGACGATGGACATAAAATTGTCTCACTTATGGTAGGTAGTTTCAACTCGGCTTTCATATTGACTGTTCTCGCGGACTGGGAGACCTCCAGAGGCCTCACATTGCGTTTTGAAACGCATTAAGGACGCAATTTAAGGCATTTTGAAACATTTAAGGAACTCGCGACTGTGGGAAGGCTGGCATCAGCTACGAGATGAGGTATGATAGACTGACGCTGGAATGGGAGTAGGTATGATATGACCCGTTAGTGCCAGGTGACTGCTATCATCCTAATAACCCAGCCTCCAGAAATGATAGCACTTTTAACAACTGTTGGGCGAACGTACAAAAGTGGACTGTTGTACGAAAAGAAGTTCACTGTTGTGTACTGTTGTAATACATTTAGTGACATGCCAAGAAAGGGAAATAATTACGATACAACCTACTTTGTCCTAGGTATAAATTAGCAATCCTAAATCTGTTATAAGCATTATAATATGATGCTTATAATGTTATCTTATTCCTAATTACGTACATAAATGTGTTATACTAGGCTAGGGAAGTTAACGTTTGGTTCTTGCCTTATTTGTTCAAGCCCTTTACAAAATTAATAATACAAAACAGGATATTCTTTGGGGGTGTAACAGTCATTTTTTGTACTTTTGAGCAATAGTTGCTATAAGTACTATAGTTTTTAATGAGGTGTATGTGGACTCTTGCCAGTCACGAGTCCACCTACACCTCATTAGTCCACCATTCTAAGGTGGACTCGTGACTGATGTCTGTCACGTGTCTGTCACGGGGACTGACAGTAACCAATTGGGACTGACACAACCAGTGTGTCAGACCATTCTTACGAGAAGAATGATTGATGTTCTTTAGTATTCCGAGTTAATGAGTGTTTACGTTGAAAGGTCCTCAGGTATTCTCCTTGTTGATAATAGTCAGGTGGACATTATGAACAAGGTGTCGTGTTTGCGGTGAGCGCAGGAGCTGCGTACTGCCTCCCTCGCTACGGAAGGCCAGACTCGTGCGCGCTTGTCTGACGGCCTGTGACTGGGTCTTCACGACGCCTCACCAGACGTGTGTGCTGGGTGACGTGTATGGGGGAAAAGAGGGAATTACGTGGTGTTGGCGTCTGGGGTCCGACGTTGTTTCCCCTAGCTCCTCTCGCCACCACCACCACCAGGCTCCCGGGATGTGCGTCTGACGTCACCACCCACAGTATTGATCCCTGGCAATAGCTGCTCCTCATACCGGTCCTTTGCTCCACACTCACGATATCCCTCACTCCACACAGCTATTGTGTCTGGTGACGTAGGGAAGGGACGAACAGTCAAGGAGAGGAGAGGAGGGAGTGAGGTGAGGGAGAAAAGAGGTGAGAGGTGAGAGTAGTGAGATGACTCACTTGTCACCCCCCCCCCTACACACTCCTACAGCAGTCCCCCCCCCCCCCCTCTCCCGTCCGCGGCCCCTTCAGAGTCCCTGAATGGTGTCTTCCCAACTTTGTGGCGTGTGAGAGGATATATGTGAAGGGTTGGTGTCCAGGTGTCTCAGGTGATGGTTGTGGGCTGTGGTGGGCGCTCTCTGGCACACACCACGCTCCATAAATGGTTCTCACCGTCACCACTACGCTATACGGCCCGTGCACCAATGTCCCTGATAAAAGAAGAAGAAAAAACACGCTCATACCAACACGACCATCATCATCACACACCATCATCACTTACACCATCATCCGGTCGGGAGCCGGTCGGCTGAGCGGACAGCACACTGTACTTGTGATCCTGTGGTCCTGGGTTTGATCCCAGGTGCTGGCGAGAAACAATGAGCAGAGTTTCTTTCACCCTATGCCCCTGTTACCTAGCAGTAAAATAGGTACCTGGGTGTTAGTCAGCTGTCACGGGCTGCTTCCTGGGGGTGGAGGCCTGGTCGAGGACCGGGCCGCGGGGACACTAAAAAGCCCCGAAATCATCTCAAGATAACCTCAAGAAACCACCGCTCAGAGGATGAGTATGGGGTGCACAATAAACTACCCCTCACAATATGAGTATAGGGTGCACAATAAACCACCGCTCAGAGGATGAGTATGGGGTGCACAATAAACTCCGGCAGCAACACCCAAGAAGGTGTCGTGTGGTGGTCCAGGTGTATTGCCGGGTTTGTGTTGCAGGTTTGATGTGAGGCTGGTGTTGTCGTGTTTACTTCAGGCTGTTGTTCATGCTGTGTTGCATGCACGTGCGTGTTTTAGCAACACACACACACACACACACACACACACACACATGGGGTGTACATTCGCTCGCACTGAGCACAGCAGAGAGGGGGAGAGATTATACACACACTCACACCGCACTTAAGTTCTATACAATACACAGAAATGACATCACACAATAGCGTGTGATGCTAACACATATATATATAATATAGTTAGCAGTCTTTCCTGTAGGCATGTATTATTGAATGTGAGCGAAAGGATAAGATCGATGATTCTAGCACGAATCGTCTCTATTTTCTTTACATTTTCTTCATTTGAGAGGGAAGTTGAGAAATAAACTCTCTAAAGTTTTTTTCTTTTTACACTTTTATTTGTCCTAACTTAGCTAAGGCGTGCATTTCGTTAAGTCTTGTTAACAATGTCATAGGCAGAGTTCGAATGTTTACAAAGTTTCTTGCTGTATAATATATCCCCAATATATATATAGAATTTGTGTATACACACACACACACACACACACATATATATATATATATATATATTGGTGTATACTGGCAGCAGGTTTTCTTTCAAACATGTTTCATTGAATATGAAACGGTCATATTCAATGAAATATATTCTATGCGGTCATATTCAATGAAACATATATATATATATATATATATATATATATATATATATATATATATATATATATATATATATATATATATATATATATATATATATCGTCACCGTCAATATATATAAAATATATATATATATATATATCGTCACCGTCAATATATATAAAATATATATTATATATATATATATATAATATATATTTTATATCAAATTATGAGGGTGAGGAATGGACTGTCTACCCATACAATGTTGTACTCTACGAGCCATCAGGGCAGCACATGGTGTATCAGTCAACACGTGGTGTAGCGGGTCAACACGTGGTGTAGCGGGTCAACACGTGGTGTAGCGGGTCAACACGTGGTGTAGCGGGTCAACACGTGGTGTAGCGGGTCAACATGTGGTGTAGCAGGTCGTTAGTAGCGTGGGACTCCACGTGCGTAGCAAGGCAGGTTAAAGACGGACAGCCACGGTGACAAGCGACGTAGTGTAGGGAGGCATTATGCAGGCTTGTACATATTGAGGCTATCGTAGGTAGTGCATTATTGGAGAGGGATCAATAAGTCCATGCACAGCCCGGTGACTGGTCGCTGCCTGCCCGCACCACCATGCGCCAACCCCCCGAACCGCCCCGCCCCGCGCATGCCCGCCCTCAACCACCACCACTCTGCCCTCGCGTAGGGCTATTGCAAAATTTTATATGATTTGTATGTATTGGGCGATCATTTTATGTTAGAGCAGAACGATAGGGAATTGTTGATCCGGAAGGAAGGAAGGGTGCGCCGGGGCGGTGGTGGAGGGGATGTCACCACCGGAGTGGCGCGTGGTTGACTAAGTGCTGTGTATGGTTACTCTTAATGTATGCAGACTGGGAGTGTGCGTGTATGGCGTAGTTGTATGGAACGAGGCTTTGCCGGGAATATCCCCCTTGCGTAGACCGACTGTAAGATTGTAAACATACTATATGCTTTACAAGTGTCTTGCGTGTGCAGTTTGCATGTAAACGTTTGATATATATAATTGTGTTTGTGTTGTCGGCGTGCGCACGCAGCGTTGTTCATGGTGTGGGCTTCTTGTTGGGTCTTGAGCTCACTTAATTAAACGCAATGGAACACCACTTTTATTCCATACTATTGTCTGTAAATCTTAGGCAGTGGAAGTTTGTTGCAAAATGGATTTAGTGTGGCGAGAGAGAGAGAGAGAGAGAGAGAGAGAGAGAGAGAGAGAGAGAGAGAGAGGGGCGGGGGGAAGAGCATGGTGCAGGGCGCCTGCGTCCCCGCCTCACTCCACCATACACTGCTACCCACCACCGCCAATATTTCTCCTGTCGGCGCGGTAGGGAGGCCCTCCAGACTCACTCTCCTGCAGTCCCGAGCCCGACTCCCTCCTGACGAGAGGTGCGGGTGGCCAGACACCTGGGCGGTACTCACCACCTCCTCCCACCACCTGGCTGGCGTGCAGTGACCAGACTCATCACGCGACCTGGTGTATGCCCTCGCACGCCACGGTGGCAGTGTTCGGAGGAGCGTAGGCGTGGACGTCATGGCACCCTGGCAGTCTCGACGGCACCACCAGCAGCAACAGTGGTGGCGGCCACGTAATGGTGAGTCATGCACGCCCCTCTCTCAACCAATACTTGCTTTTATATTATGTATTTTTTCCGAGGTTGTCGGGCTGTGAGGATCCAGCTCTCTGGGCGTGTCAGTAACTCCTGCATTGTTTTACATCTTTGGCCTTCGTTTTGCTGTCGGATTAAGACATCCTGAGAAAATGTTTATGGTAATTATTGTCAGTTTAGCGAAAGTAAAGATTTATATTAAATGTGTTACTTTTTGTATCTGGGCTTTGTGCATTATAGGGTCGATACAGGACTTGCCATCTCGCCGTTTTGGTATTTTTCCACAAAGGAAGGGAGGGGATGTGTTGTTCCTGAGATGGAATGGTGGGGCGGACACCCCCCCCTTCCCCCCTCCCCCAGACACCACTCACTTCAAGGTCAAGGTTATCTTTTTTTTTTTGTCCTACGACAGAAGAATTTTTTTCTGTCGTGGTTGATGGTTCGTACAGATATATGAGACGGCGAGTGATCGCTGCTGGTCGCCGCGTTTTCAACTTTTCAGTACATAAATTATTCGTAATGTATCATGGCCTTTTACGATACAAAAAATAAATGTCAGAATATCGTTATTGTAAAATATAAATATTGTGTGAAGAGTAATCAAGGTTAGACTTGTTCGAAGATTGTAGTTAACGTAAGACAAATTGACTTTGTTTTTATGCTGCACTGTGTTACTATTGTGACCTGTTACGACCTGACCCTCACACGACGCATCTGGCTTATGCCAGCTGAGGGTGATGAGTGTGGAAGACCAAGGACCACATTCACGAAGCGGTTACGAAAGTACTTACGAACGTGTACATCTTTCCTCAATCGTTGACGGCTTTGGTTACATTTATTAAACAGTTTACAAGCATGAAAACTTTCTCAATCAACTGTTATTACTGTTATAAACAGCCTCCTGGTGCTTCGGAGCTCATTAACTGTTTAATAATTCTAAACAAATCCGCCAAAGATTGTAGAACAGTTGTACAAGGTTCGTAAGTGCTTCCGTAACTGCTTTGTGAATCTGGCCTCAGTTTTAGTAGGAAGTGACAATTCAAAGTTATATTATTTCGTGTTTCCTTTGGTTTCGGCACAAGAACAGTCATAGGTTTACATGGCTGCTGGTGTGTGTATTTAGCAAATGCAGTTCCGCTTCTTTGGTCCAACCCTCGCTCGGTGTAGAGGGTTCCCGCGTCATGTTGTTCTCACACACCTGCTCATAGTTCGCCTTCACTATTACTCTTTAGCTCTGGTAGATGTGGAGACGTGCAGCAGTGTGAGGTGTGGGCCAGGTGAAGCAGTGTGAGGTGAGGGCCAGGTGAAGCAGTGTGAGGTGTGGGCCAGGTGAAGCAGTGTGAGGTGTGGGCCAGGTGAAGCAGTGTGAGGTGTGGGCCAGGTGAAGCAGTGTGAGGTGAGGGCCAGGTGAAGCAGTGTGAGGTGTGGGCCAGGTGAAGCAGTGTGAGGTGTGGGCCAGGTGAAGCAGTGTGAGGTGTGGGCCAGGTGAAGCAGTGTGAGGTGTGGGCCAGGTGAAGCAGTGTGAGGTGTGGGCCAGGTGAAGCAGTGTGAGGTGTGGGCCAGGTGAAGCAGTGTGAGGTGTGGGCCAGGTGAAGCAGTGTGAGGTGTGGGCCAGGTGAAGCAGTGTGAGGTGAGTGCGAGGTGAAGCAGTGTGAGGTGTGGGCCAAGTGAAGCAGTGTGAGGTGGCCAGGTGCAGCAGTGTGAGGTGTGGGCCAGGTGAAGCAGTGTGAGGTGTGGGCCAGGTGAAGCAGTGTGAGGTGTGGGCCAGGTGAAGCAGTGTGAGGTGTGGGCCAGGTGAAGCAGTGTGAGGTGAGTGCGAGGTGAAGCAGTGTGAGGTGTGGGCCAGGTGAAGCAGTGTGAGGTGAGTGCGAGGTGAAGCAGTGTGAGGTGTGGGCCAGGTGAAGCAGTGTGTGAGGTGTGGGCCAGGTGAAGCAGTGTGTGAGGTGTGGGCCAGGTGAAGCAGTGTGTGAGGTGTGGGCCAGGTGAAGCAGTGTGAGGTGTGGACCAGGTGAAGCAGTGTGAGGTGTGGGCCAGGTGAAGCAGTGTGAGGTGTGGGCCAGGTGAAGCAGTGTGAGGTGTGGGCCAGGTGAAGCAGTGTGAGGTGTGGGCCAGGTGAAGCAGTGTGAGGTGTGGGCCAGGTGAAGCAGTGTGAGGTGTGGGCCAGGTGAAGCAGTGTGTGAGGTGTGGGCCAGGTGAAGCAGTGTGTGAGGTGTGGACCAGGTGAAGCAGTGTGAGGTGTGGACCAGGTGAAGCAGTGTGAGGTGTGGGCCAGGTGAAGCAGTGTGAGGTGTGGGCCAGGTGCAGCAGTGTGAGGTGTGGGCCAGGTGAAGCAGTGTGAGGTGTGGGCCAGGTGAAGCAGTGTGAGGTGTGGACCAGGTGAAGCAGTGTGAGGTGTGGGCCAGGTGAAGCAGTGTGTGAGGTGTGGGCCAGGTGAAGCAGTGTGAGGTGTGGACCAGGTGAAGCAGTGTGAGGTGTGGGCCAGGTGAAGCAGTGTGTGAGGTGTGGGCCAGGTGAAGCAGTGTGAGGTGTGGACCAGGTGAAGCAGTGTGAGGTGTGGGCCAGGTGAAGCAGTGTGAGGTGTGGGCCAGGTGAAGCAGTGTGAGGTGTGGGCCAGGTGAAGCAGTGTGAGGTGTGGGCCAGGTGAAGCAGTGTGAGGTGTGGGCCAGGTGAAGCAGTGTGAGGTGTGGGCCAGGTGAAGCAGTGTGAGGTGTGGGCCAGGTGAAGCAGTGTGAGGTGTGGGCCAGGTGAAGCAGTGTGAGGTGTGGGCCAGGTGAAGCAGTGTGAGGTGTGGGCCAGGTGAAGCAGTGTGAGGTGTGGGCCAGGTGAAGCAGTGTGAGGTGTGGGCCAGGTGAAGCAGTGTGAGGTGTGGGCCAGGTGAAGCAGTGTGAGGTGTGGGCCAGGTGAAGCAGTGTGAGGTGTGGGCCAGGTGAAGCAGTGTGAGGTGTGGGCCAGGTGAAGCAGTGTGAGGTGTGGGCCAGGTGAAGCAGTGTGAGGTGTGGGCCAGGTGAAGCAGTGTGAGGTGTGGGCCAGGTGAAGCAGTGTGAGGTGAGGGCCAGGTGAAGCAGTGTGAGGTGTGGGCCAGGTGAAGCAGTGTGAGGTGTGGGCCAGGTGAAGCAGTGTGAGGTGAGGGCCAGGTGAAGCAGTGTGAGGTGTGGGCCAGGTGAAGCAGTGTGTGAGGTGTGGTCAGTGGACACCGAGCATCAATTTAATTTAATTTAATCTTTCTAAATTAGTGACATTATTAACGTTGAAGACCCCGCGTGAAGTGTTGTTAATAATGCAGGTAATAAGACCACCGCTGCATTTGTGAGCGATAGTCTTATTATGAAGAGTTTGTCAGGTAGTTCCCCCTACACAGATCTTTTACCTTATCTATTTATTTGATTGGAACTCGTGGTGTCAGAAGATCTTTACGAAGTACAACTTGGGCTGCATCTGACAGTGATTGCGTTATTCTGAAAGTGAGATACTGTATGCTGGAACCTATTGCAGTCGAGTAAATAGTGGTCGAGAGATTATATATTCTATATATTATATAATCCCATAATATTCGCGCTGTCTTTCATCATCTGTCGTATTGATCCCGATCTCCCAAGCACACATCGACAGCCTAGCCGCAGTCTATATGGTATCCGTTCTTCACCCAGGGTTCTGTATGTACTGAAGGTGGTCGCTGTATCATCGCTGTATCAGGCAGCTAGTGGGGGGGGGATCTGTTACAGTGGGCTGTACTCTGTAACATCGCTCTATGTATTCCTGCGTGTTCCCGCTGGAATTGATGTTTCAAAACTCATTGTATAGTTCTTTGTAACTACTGAGTGCTGGCTACGACACTTAATATCTGCAGTCTCTTGACGTGTTCCATCTCTGGCTAATTTGTCTGCATTGTCGTTTCCATGGATTCCTACACGACTCGGGACCCAGTTTATTATGAAGTCTCTTCGTGGAGGACTTAGTGGCAGTTTACATTGTCTGATCCCTGTTTTGGTGTCAGTTATTATTAGTATTATTATTACTACTGATCTGTAAGGAAGGGATCAGTTCATTCGGATCACAACGGAATGGTCCCAGGATTGATTTCTACAAATAACGAGACGTTTGGTCCCAATACCTTACACCTAATGTCTCTGTTTACTTTGTAGTATATAGGTACCTGGGAGTTGGGTAACTGTTTTACGGGCTATTCATGCCCGTGCCACATTTAGGATGGCTTAATCTTTTTATCAATCATCAGGTAACTGTTATCTGTTGTATCTTGATGAAGTGCAGTAGTTTGTCTATGACCCTCATGGGTCATAAGTTTTCCTTGAAGCTTAGTAAATAGGTAAATAAGTTTAGTATGTAAGTTAATAAGTTATCTAAATAAACAAATAAGGTGGTGGCAGCGAAAACCAAAGATAATTAATAACAGTGATAACCAAGTACTGTGTGCAACACAGTTATAGGTAATATTATAGCCAGTTATCAAACGGCAAAACTGTTATAGGTAGAAGAAGCCAATTTGAATTTGCCTCAATATGGAGAGGCGCATATAAGATTATTACAATGGCGGCAGCGGTGGGATATTGCAATAATCCTATATACACTTCTCCATGGTAACGCTCCAGTGAATTTGTCAACTTGCTTGTAATACTAATAAAGTTTCACTTTTTTGGGGAGACTTATTATTATTATTATTATTAACATCTTTATTGACAAAATTAATTACAATTTTGCCTAATCTGAGGACTTCGATTAAGTCTTATTAAAGTGAGGATAATGCTGGTATTCACTGTCACGCAGGACAGAGGGTCATACACAAGACAATAGGTCTAAACTGTAGGCGGAAGTACATATATATCATGGTTACAATCAATGTTTTTTGGGAGATATTACAACCGTCTCTCTCATGGTACGTGGTTTTCACTTCCACCACATTATATAATTATTTAGTAAACATTTTAAATGATTTATTATGTTTACATATTGAACTTCAAAAGAAATCTTTTGACACCATTGGGTTAAGTTTGTTATTCCTTGTGTCAGTAATCTTTTAAAGCAGATGTTTAGCTCGGCTTTTGTTATCTGTTCTGGGGAGACGAGCGAGACAATGGTTGGTGGTACGCCACTCTCTCTGTGCTTTAAGACATTCATGTAATTTATTTCCCACTTGGAGGGAATTCTAATAATACTCTTAATAATCGAGGAGGGTGAATTAGTTCAGGCAATTAAATATAACAGGGATCATATCAATTTGTATCTCAATTCGAAGTTAGCTTATTTAATTATTCACATACATCCTACCTTAGATCTTCCTACCTGGAATAAGAGGCAATGTCTACAATACAAGAATGATAATTGAACGATGGGATAAGTTACAGTCCACTAGTTAGTGCAGGGATTGAGGAGGTGGTCTCTTTGTTTCCGGTTCAGTCCTCAGGGGTCCTATGTCTCACTCATATAGTACTCTCTCTGTTTCACTTTTCTTTCTGCATCTCTCCTTCGCTCTCTTCTCTTCTCTTCTCTTCTCTCTCTCTCTCTCTCTCTCTCTCTCTCTCTCTCTCTCTCTCTCTCTCTCTCTCTCTCTCTCTCTCTCTCTCTCTCTTAATCAGCCCGTCTTCACCACCTAGAGTACCCTGGTGCTAGAACCCCAGAGCCTCCGCTTGAGAACTATCAAGTCTGATCATCATGTGGACCCACGTAGAGTACCTGCTTGAACTGCTGTACCTGCTAGGAGGTTTTGTTTGGTGAAATGTGACCTCTTACAACTTAATATGAGGTTGCTTGTTATATCTGTACTAAAGATGTCCATTATTGCTATACATACACCTTCACTGTGTGACTCCTACTTTTACTGTGTTGCCATCAGTGTAGTATGTTGGTGTGGGTCAGTGTATACAGCCATCAGTGTAGTGTGTTGATGGTTTGGGTCAGTGTACAGAGCCATCAGTGTAGTGTGTTGGAGGTGTGGGTCAGTGTACAGGTCCATCAGTGTAGTGTGTTGGTGTGTGTAGCCAAGTGTGAGGCCTGACCAGGTGGACCCACTGGAATGAAAAGTGTGGCTAGGAGCCAAAGACATGAAAGGTGTGGCTTGATGGAACCAGGAATTAAGAGGGAGGGTGTGGCCAGGTGCAGCCAAGGAGAGGGGAAGGAAGGTGTGGCCAGGTGGTCCCAGGGATGATACAGGTGTGGGCTGTGGGAGGGGCCCGGGGGGGGGGGCAGCAGGTGTGTCGCCAATGTGTCTGCCAGACTGGCGTCAGTGGTCGCTGCTGTCTCGCCCACCCGCCATAAGCCACACACCTCCGTAATTTAACAAGTCCAGGTGTCTTCCACAAGATGTAGTGTGTTAACAACAAGTCCAGGTGACTTCCACAAGATGCAGTGTGTTAACAACAAGTCCAGGTGACTTCCACAAGATGTAGTGTGTTAACAACAAGTCCAAGTGACTTCCACAAGATGCGGTGTGTTAACAAGAAGTCCAGGTGAATTCCACAAAATGCAGTGTGTTAACAAGTCCAGGTGACTTCCACAAAATGCAGTGTGTTAACAACAAGTCCAGGTGACTTCCACAAGATAAAGTGTGTTAACAACAAACCCACATACTTACGTATACACCTTGGCAGCCTGAGGTGGGAACATTACCCTCTGTTGGTCAGGCAGGAGCCGCGGCCACAGAGAAAGACACAAATTAAACAAGTACTGGGATCACCCGTACAACTTTGCTCCACTAGGCAGACGATGGGACAACAAAGCGTGTTTGAAGATATGTTGACCAAAACCACACATCAGAAAGCGAAGAAACCACGACGTTTCGGTCCGTCCTGGACCACTATCAGATCGATTACACGACTTGTCAATGGTCCAGGACGGACCGAAACGTGATCAACAAGTCGTGTAATTGATCTGATAATGGTCCAGGGCGGACCGAAACGTCGTGGTTTCTTCGCTTTCTGACGTGTGGTTTGGTCATCATTTCTTTCTATGGGATCAGAGACCCTTAGCCCATGGGGAGAGTGCAAGGAGGTTTCTCGGTGAGCTCGGGTTCAGGCTAGTCGACGCAACAAGAGACTCCTAGAGCGACGAGCTTCCTTTTCTAGCGTCTCAAGTGTGGCAATCTAGAGGAGAAATGCCCGCTGCAATAAAATTGATAGATTGGATAAGAAGAACCTTTCAAGCTCGAGATGCCATAACAATGATTATACTTTTCATTACGCCAGTGCTCTCTAGAGTAGAATACTTATTATAGTCTTTATACTATATATACTTTATACTATATATACTAATATATACTTTATTCAGTTTCGTGTTCTTGAGAATATTATCATAATGCACCCAAAATTTGCCAGTGCAGGCTACTGAACATATGGCCCTGTATGACTAACCATCCTGGGAGATGGGGACGTTTAGTATCACTGCTATCTTATTCACTCTCGTGTTCATGATGATATCCTCATAATGCACCCAGAGTCTGCCAGTGCAGAATACTTATCACATGCCTCCCTATGACCAACCATCCTGTGTGATGAGGATTTTTAGCATCACGTAGCTAGTTTTTTGACACTGTAGTCCCCTTCATATACTCTAGGGTAGCTACACAAAAGCAGACGTACTTAAATGTGTTAATACAAAAGAGGGATATTCTTGCGTGGGTATAAGTCTGTGGCTGGCCCACTAAATGTTGCTCGTTTTTCTTTTACGTTGATATCTTGTCTGAGAATTCTTAATAAGATGGTCAGATGGGATCCAAGCTTTGCCTCATAAACCGTAGGTAAATTGTTATCATGGCTTCCTTTATATCTTTGGGACAATATAAATCTTCATATAGCTCAATTGCATTGGCTAGTTATAAAGCCCATCATGTAGTTTGTTTTTTCCTCTTGTTCTATTCCCCGCGGTATTCTAAGTTCGCTCTGGCCTTCTGGAAAGCAAGAGTTCTACTGTTGTCTCTTCCCTTGCCACTGTTGGCATAAAAACTACATAAATAAAGACCAATACATAGTGGTCACTGACCCCCGGGCACTTCATGTTCGATACCTCTCAATACGTGTTCGCGCGTGCGTGCGTGTGTGTGTGTGTGTGTGTGTGTGTGTGTGTGTGTGTGTGTGTGTGTGTGTGTGTGTGTGTGTGTGTGTGCATGTGTGTGTGTGTGTGTGTGGAGGGGGTTGCTTTGGTTCTCCTGCCTGGACACAACAGTCTGGCTGATGTTGGCTTATTTTCCTAACCCATTTTACCCCTGCGCCACCTACCTACTATTTCTTCCCGGCAAAAGTCTCTGGCTCAACAGCCGAAACTCTCATTCGTTTCCCGTTACCAACATTGGTGGTGGCCACTAAAGGACTCCGGAATGTCAAAAGAAATGTCCGGGGGAAAATAATAACTCTGTTCCCAATTATTTCTTTCGTCGCCTAGTGCTGTAGGTTTTTGCTTTCTTCTGAGGTTTGTCAATACTGGCGGAGGAACCCGTCTTGTACGTGTGTGGACGGGAGACGTGGGGCCAGATTCACGAAAGCACTTGCGAACGTGTACATCTTTCCTTAATCTTTGGCGACTTTGGTTACATTTATTAAACAGTTTACAAGCATGAAAACTTCCCATTCAACTGTTGTTATTGTTATAAACAGCCTCGTGGTGCTTCGGAGCTCATTAACTGTTTAATAATTGTAAACAAAGCCGCCAAAGATTGAGAATAGATGTACAGGTTAGTAAGTGTTTGCGTAAGTGCTTTCGTGAATCTGGCCTAAGGAGAGCCATCCCTTCTGGCGCCATTATAATGGTCTGTCACACTCCCTTGTTACTGTCTATGCTATGACATATTGATATTACTTGGATACCACGAGTAATTTTGAGCTGCTGCTGTCATCTTTACCTTAGTACAGGTGTTTGTGACCACCTGTGATCACATTAGGAATTAAATGCCTAGGAATAATGACTACATAAAAACTATCGTTAAACACAATTCACCTACACGTCAAGACTGCTTGCTCTCCTTAAATAATAATAATACCGTTGACTACTCATAAAAATCCAAGAACAATATATATATATATATATATATATATATATATATACATATATATATATATATATATATATATATATATATATATATATATATATATATAATATATATATATATATATAGAAGGGAGTACCACCTCTAGCTGGAAGAAGGGGGACCCATAGCCTCGGAGGAAACCACGCATAACGCATTAGAGGGAATGTTTAGATCCCCTCCAATACAGTTTCTGTGTGCTTTTCTCCTACCACCCCCTTCCTTTTTTATTTTTTGTGCTTTGTTATGCATTTGATGGTTACAAGATATACATGGGTTGATACAAAAATAATAATGCAAAAAGGTGCTTAAAGGTTATGGATCTCTTGAAAAACACAACAATGGGAAACATTGATGAATGTCACAGACGGGTTCGATCATTGTTGCAAGTCAAACACTTCTTCGAATTCCTCTGAAGTTGGACTAGTGCCCAAGACGCAACAGGCATTTCCCCTCTGAATCGCAACACTGAGGCGCTGGAACAAGAAACTTTTTGCTCTCTGGTCTTTTGTAGCGCTGATCAATTTGTCCCCCAATTCCTTCAGGAACTTCAATGCACATTTTCCCCACGAACCGAGGGTCTCCGAGCCGATCGGAACAAAGCTGTAGCAGTGTGCTAGACCTCTGTATTTAATAATTTTCTGCGATTCCCTGAAAGAAGCAGCACCACCGCTTTCACGTGTGCTGTAGTGGAGGTAGGTACTGGCCAGTGTGGCAGCGCACGTGTAGTCCCATACCACTTGCTTACCATCCTTCCAAGGTAGCAAGGTGACCCCATCAGGGCGCTTCTGAGGGTCGTTAGGTCTGGATAAGTGTGGTTCTCTTTGTGCTGGGCAGCGGGCTGTGGCGAGGCTCCTCTTGATGATGTCGTTGACTTCTTCATGTCTTGCGATTTTACCCTGTGATTTACGACATACCAGACCATGACGACCATATTGGTCTGCCATCGCAGTTCCGCAGATGCGGAACATATATATATATATATATATATATATATATATATATATATATATATATATATATATATATATATATATATATATATATATATATATTAGTACTTAGCAGAGAAACAGTCCTGCGTCCTGCTTGCTCCAGTGACCTTGTTGTTGTTGTTGTAGATTCAGCTACTCGAACAAGTTCCAAGTAGCATGGGCTATGGTGAGCCCGTAACTTACCTGGCACAGGAGCGGGGCAAGTAGCACGGGCTATGGTGAGCCCGTAACTTACCTGGCACAGGAGCGGGGCAAGTAGCACGGGCTATGGTGAGCCCGTAGTGGACTTACCTGGCACAGGAGCGGGGCAAGTAGCACGGGCTATGGTGAGCCCGTAGTGGACTTACCTGGCACAGGAGCGGGGCAAGTAGCACGGGCTAAGGTGAGCCCGTAGTGGACTTACCTGGTACAGGAGCGGTGCCTGTGTCCAGTGACCGCTTGCTACTGACGTTGTCGTCATCACCAAGCTGTGGGGTTGACAACCCTCATCTCTCGCAAGCCACCATACGCTGTACTGGCAGTTACGCATTCAGTCATTGTATCAACCTGCAAATAATATTACAATGATGTATATTCTAACTAGCTGTTAACGCTATTACCTTACCTACTGAAAATATTCTACAATGGAAACAAATATATATATTCTACAATAGTATACGTTTATTAGCAAGGTTTGTTCGTTACTCGTCTTGAAATGGTCCACTGTTCGAATACTTAAGTGACCACCCTACTCTCTATACATCTAAATATACACTACATGCATGCAGTATGTATGTATGAATACATGAATACGTTATAACTATACGATTTATATGCATATGTCATTTACATTAATTTAAGAAGTTAGTCTCTCAAAATCGTATGCTAATTCATTCCCAAAATTAATTTGAATACGACTAACACTGGTGGTAACTGTATAAGATCTTCACTCAATTGAGCCTGGCCCAAGGACGAGCTTGGGGAGTAGTAGAACAACTCTCAAATCACTCTCCAGGTACAATCCACGATTTAGTTAATTATCCATAATTTCAACGTGCCATTAAGGTGGGGGAGGGGGGGGGGGTTGTACCCTCGTGGTAATCACTTCAAAACCAAAACAAAATTCCTGCTATTATCTACTCCCTAGCCATGGTTAGGTGGAAACAGTTGTGTTATTCTCAAAAATATGAAATATGAAATTCATAAAATATTTGTGTATCCCCAATAATTTCGCATTAAAGAAAATCTAGGACTTCGTGCGTACCAAAGAAAGTTATTTTACCATAGACTTATTATATTTTAAACCATCGATTTATAAAATAGTCTTGAGAATATTCTCTGGGACAAAGGCTTACTTGGCAGTTTACAAGTAGACTATTATTGCAACCATAATATGCTTTCAGACCCTCACAAATATCTAGATCATGTCATGGGTTCGTATCCTGGCCGGGGAGGATTTACTGGGCGCAAATCCTTAACTGTAGCCTCTGTTTAACGCAACAGTAAAATGTGTACTTGGTTGTAACAACGATTCTTCGCGGCGGGGATCGTATTCCAGGGACCTGCCCGAAACGCTACGCGTACTAGTGGCTCTACAAGAATGTAACAACTCTTGTATATATCTCAAAAAAAAAAAAAAGATAACTATCCAGGTGGTGTGTGAGGGAGAGAAGTTGGTGTATGGTGGTAATCACTCTACCCTGAGGACGGGCTGTTGAATTTTTTACCATAACTGATGGGCGGTGTTACAAGCGGCGGACCACAATAAATGATGACACACAAGTCGCCTTGGTAAAACACCTGACTACACTCTGAGGTGTAATCAGGTGTTGTATGTGAATCAGGTGTTCAATTACCGCGTAACGTGGTGGAGGTGGGGGTCCCTCGATTGTTTCAAGCGTGGGTTGGACATGTATATGAGTGGGATTGGGTGGTTATAAATAGGAGCCGTCTCGTATGGGCCAATAGGCCTTCTGCAGTTACCTTTGTTCTTATGTTCTTTGTTCTTATGTGACAACTCCACTTGTACTGTCTCTATGTTCAGCTAGGTTTGGTTGTGGTTTTGGGCTCTTAGGGTGGATTGGGTTAGATTGTTGTGATGGGTATATTGATTGGTGTTGTGGTGATTGTAGTGACTGGTGTTGTCGTGGTTTTATTGAGTGTGGTGACTGTATTGTCTGGTATTGTGGTGACCGTATTGACTTAGGGTGTGGTGGGAGTTAACTCGATGCAGAATTATAATTGTAAATGTGGTAAACAAAGAGAGTAAGAACCTAGTCGTTGCTGAGCTTGAAGTCTATCCTCGACCTTTCTAGATTAAGTGCACACACTTTCACATGCCCTTATTCTTCGATTCTTTTCCTCTTGTGTGAGCCGGTGTCATTCGCTGCCCCTCACACACCAGTGCATCTCAGGCAGCACTGAGCACAATCAATACCAACCCTTCCACACTGCAAAAATATTTCCTCAGACCAGACTGGCGCCGCCTGCTTGTTATGTTCAAGGACAAGTAAACGTCCAGGGACAAGCAAGTGTCCATGAACAGGTAAGTGTCCAGGGACAAGCAAGTGTTCATGAACAGGTAAGTGTCCAGGGACAAGCAAGTGTTCATGAACAGGTAAGTGTCCAGGGACAAGCAAGTGTCCATGAACAGGTAAGTGTCCAGGGACAAGCAAGTGTCCATGAACAGGTAAGTGTCCAGGGACAAGCAAGTGTCCATGAACAGGTAAGTGTCCAGGGACAAGCAAGTGTTCATGAACAGGTAAGTGTCCAGGGACAAGCAAGTGTCCATGAGCAAGTAATGGCTTTTCTGTGATTGGCAGAAGATGCATTCCCACTCTCTGGGTTCACCCATTTCCCAGTTTCATCTGTAACCTAGACGTAGTCTATATAACCGAACAACTATTTCTCTGTGGATTCCTTTCGGCATACTTAACCTGTCTAACTTGGTGGCCTGAAGAGACCATAGTGCAGAGGGCGAACCTTCTGCTACTCTCTGGTGTAGACGGGCTTTGTTAAGGTGTGAGAGGTTTTTGGTGATGGTGTTTTTTATGTAGTCTAGGTTGGGTTGGATTGTTTTGGGGATCACTGGATGACGAGTTGGCAATTGAGCAGTTTCATTGGCTTTCTCACTTCGTGGGATTCGAACATGGGATGGGATCCAGTTTAGGGTGATGTTGAGTCTTTTGCCTTTGAAGTCGTTGTATTCTCTTGGTAGGAGAATATTCGCCTTTGGGTTCACTAGGCTCTCTTGGCAACTTTAGTTACGTTTTACCTGTTTAGCGAATGTTTCGCCTGCTGCATCCGGGGCTTTGTATATGGGGGATAAATACCGTGTGTTTGTTTCCCACTTTGACTCCTAATGTCTCTACGACATTCGTTGGTCTTAATGATCCATGTCTCGTTCAGTTCTCACGTGTGTGTGTGGTGGCAACCCGTTCTCGTACTTGCTTATGGTTAATATTGGCTTATTTAATAAGTGCATATGTGACATACTAATTGATTGTGAATATTTTAGTTTACCTTGAAAAGCTTCATAGAAAACCCCGACCTCACCTAACCTTCTTAGTATGTTAAGATAAGCATCTTATTGCTTCTTAATTACAGTTATTACTTAACCTATACCGTTGATAGGTTAAGTAATAATTGTAAATTATTGGTGGCGGGGGAAGACTGTATCTTGCCATTGTTGCGTCTCGTGTGTATATATTTTATTATGGACGATTGTAAAGATGAGACAAAATAGCTACCACACTTTTGGAATGATAAAGTTTTGTAATAGTTTTGTACCAGCGTTGTTCCCGCCCAGTAACCAGCTGGAGGTGGGCGGCTCGTACCGTCCTCGCGGTCGCACCGTTTTCTCGCGAGGAACTTCCTCTTCCGCCACCAAATACCAACCTCTATTACCCCCGCTCTCGTGTAACCTCCCTCTCCCTCTCGTGTCCCCCTCCCACCACTCTCCCCGCCCCCCACCACCCCCCCTCCCAAAGGGGGAAGTGGTGGGGGGCGGGAGATATCCCGCCTCCCTCTCGGGAGATTACACCACCCCCGCCCGCTGATCAGGCGTGAATAACATGGTGACCTTGTGCTCTGTTTCCTCACCTGTTAAATACACATTTGTGACACTCTCGAGGTCACTCGTATTTATACAGTTATACATATCAATGCTTTAGTGGTTTGGTTAAGGCATATGCCAGGTAATATGCAGTATGCTGAGTTAACAAGAGCCAGGTAGAGAGACCCTGGTCTCTGCCCATGGGGTCCAAGAGTTAGCATATAGCAGTGATCGCTATATACCGGGGATACTCTTAATAATATAAGCTCTTATAAAATAGTACTAGGATACGTTTCTACAATCTCACGTACTTGAAACACAAGGAACATATATCATAACTAATTGTTAAATATTGTTGTATTTCAGGTAGGTGATGGGTAGTGAGCAGGGGCCTGTGTACCGTTGAGATCTCAAGTTCAAGTTCAAGTAAGTTTATTGAGACAAGAAAAAATATACATCTCAAAGGGATAGAGTAGCTTAGGCTACTTCTACCCCCATGCCTGACACGCCTGTAACGCTGACATTAATCACTGTACCAGCTGGACTTGTGAGACATTGTCACAGTTACACCGTGTCAGAGTATCCTGTCGGAGCCAGAGGTAAGTTCTTCCCAGACACACTTGCTGATGAGTGCAAGTGTATTCTGGATGTTGTTGTTTGAGATTCAGCTACTGGGAACGAAAAGTTGCAAGTAGCACCGGCTATGGTGAGCCCGTAGTGGACTTACCTGGCACAGGAGCGGGGCTGTAACTGATGGAGTGTGTATTCTTGAATTCATATAATATAATATATCCCTCCTCACCACCCGCCCTCCAGTCCCGTCCAGCATGTTGCTTCAGGTAGAATGTGATGTTTATTATTTATAAAATGAATGTTATGTTTTGTCATGGTTGTGGTGTGGGGGCTGCTGGCTGTTGACGCTACCACCATACCACGTCTTAATACCATAACAGGCATGGTCGTTAAACTAGCAAAAGTTGATAAGATATGTTCGGTGTGAACTATGATGGGTGCCGTAGGGTCCATGACTCGTGTGTGGGTGATGGTGGTTGAGGGTAGGAAAACCCTTACTCACTCTTGAGTCAGCCAGGTCCCTCACCGTATGAGAAGTGTTGACCTGGAAGCGGTGTACTATAGGAGCGTGTGGCCCTGGGCAACTCACCCGACCTATACAAAGCCGGGTAACTCACCCGACCTATACAAAGCCGGGTAACTCACCCGACCTATACAAAGCCGGGTAACCCACCCGACCTATACAAAGCCGGGTAACCCACCCGACCTATACAAAGCCGGGCAACCCACCCGACCTAAATTTGCGCCCTCTGAAAGGGCGCAAATACTGCGTTGCTCTTAATCCCGCTGAAGCACCGAATTTTGACGTCTTGGTCAGGTTGCTTGAGGACAGGCGAGGGCGCTCCCACGCGCGGCCATCAGCAGTTATGACATGATAGACGCACTATAATATTTCCGGTAATAATGAAAGTGATGGTGAGGCGAGCAAGATGTGGTGACGCTGCGTTACTGGCAGCGTTACCACCTTTCCCACTGGCCAAAAATTGTATATATGTTTGGCTGTCAGTAATCTTACACGTTACTGTTGGAAATACCTGTACTTGACCTGAAGTTAATGGCAAGAGTTTTTCCTCCTCTCCAAAGGCGGTCTGGAGCCAGACTTATCTGGTGAGAACGGAAGAGTTCAACACAATGCAACAGTTAATAAACAGTTCACCCCCTGTTCTGGTGAACATTTGTGTGACTTCAGAACCTGGTCGTTAGAACTGTTTACGAAACTGGTCAAGAGAGGTCAGGAGCTCAGCCCAGGCATGTCACGTTCTTCCAACCCGTTCTCGACTCAAGTCCATTACATCCAGCGGTCGACCCCACAGACGCATTCATAAATTTTAACGTGCTGTTCATTCAAAATAGGAATTTTCTCAAATATAAATTAATATTAGCATATTGTGCATATATAGGCATAGGTTAGGTTAGGTTAGGTGTTTAGGTTTTGTTGGTGATTATTTGTATTTGTAGTACGTGGGTGAAGCATTTACAGCGTTGTGGCTCGAACAGAAGTCGTCAGCAAAGCACTTGTTCCGGAAGTGTTCGGACGTCATCAGTTGTGAGTCGTGTGTAAATCGCTTTTCATTCGTAAACAGGGGGTTTGGCGGTGGCAGGGAATGGACTTTGGCCTTTGCTTATTAGGACGGGCTGGAGTCATGCGTCAGGCTGCGAACAGCCGCATCGAACAGCCTGGTTGACCAGGCCACCAACCAGGAGGCTCCTGCATGGTCACTGGGCCGCGGGGACGTTGTTCCTCGGAATCATCGAAAGCTAATTGAAAGGGGAGGTAACTAAACCTAACTTCTCTATACTACCTACCCTATTATAGTACATATATGTACTGAATCAGACCAAATATTGTACATGTTAAGCCTAATCTAGTATTACCTATTTAAGCATAGGACAGGTTACGTTAATAGTCTCTTTCACTTCTTCTTATGTTCTTTAGAATTCCAATAATACAAAACGTGAACTTTTTTCTGTCCAAGAATCCCTGTGTTGCACATTCTCTCCATAATAGCTAGACGTACTGTTGTTGTTAAAGATTCGCTACCTGGAACAAAAAGTTGCAAGTAGCACGGGCTATGGTGAGCCCGTAGTGCCTTAGAGGTACTGTTGTGGTCAGTGTGGGTGGGGGATTTATATAGGTTCCTCGCTGCTTGTACATGCACACAATCTTTGATGAATTTGTTAATTAAAAAGCCTAGACATTAAGCCAAGATGATGAGACTTAAGGCAAAAATACTTATAACAATTATAGTATTATCTCTTGTGTAACGGCGTGGTTACTCAGGTAACGGTGACCCAGGTATTGGTGCCCCGGGGGGAGTACCGTGATCCCAGGTACTGGTGCCCCGGGGGGAGTACCGTGACCCCAGGTACTGGTGCCCCGGGGGGAGTACCGTGACCCAGGTACTGGTGCCCCGGGGGGAGTACCGTGACCCAGGTACTGGTGCCCCGGGGGGAGTACCGTGACCCAGGTACTGGTGCCCCGGGGGGAGTACCGTGACCCAGGTACTGGTGCCCCGGGGGGAGTACCGTGACCCAGGTACTGGTGCCCCGGGGGGAGTACCGTGACCCAGGTACTGGTGCCCCGGGGGGAGTACCGTGACCCAGGTACTGGTGCCCCGGGGGGAGTACCGTGACCCAGGTACTGGTGCCCCGGGGGGAGTACCGTGACCCAGGTACTGGTGCCCCGGGGGGAGTACCGTGACCCAGGTACTAGTGCCCTGGGGGGAGTACCGTGACCCCAGGTATTGGTGCCCCGGGGGGAGTACCGTGACCCAGGTACTGGTGCCCCGGGGGAGTACCGTGACCCAGGTACTGGTGCCCCGGGGGGAGTACCGTGACCCCAGGTATTGGTGCCCCGGGGGGAGTACCGTGACCCAGGTACTGGTGCCCCGGGGGAGTACCGTGACCCAGGTACTGGTGCCCCGGGGGGAGTACCGTGACCCCAGGTATTGGTGCCCCGGGGGGAGTACCGTGACCCAGGTACTGGTGCCCCGGAGGGAGTACCGTGACCCCAGGTATTGGTGCCCCGGGGGGAGTACCGTGACCCAGGTACTGGTGCCCCGGGGGAGTACCGTGACCCCAGGTATTGGTGCCCCGGGGGGAGTACCGTGACCCAGGTACTGGTGCCCCGGGGGGAGTACCGTGACCCAGGTACTGGTGCCCCCGGGGGGAGTACCGTGACCCAGGTACTGGTGCCCCGGGGGGAGTACCGTGACCCAGGTATTGGTGCCCCCGGGGGGGGGGGTAACGTGACCCTGGCCCTCCACCCCCGGGTGAGCCTTGGAGTCCGGAGGGGAAGTAATAACTGGAGTGTTTACACACGACCTTCCTCGCCAGAACCTTTGTCATAATTATCAAGCCACACACACCCACTGGCCTCACTGAAGTGTGCCACACACTCCCACACCTGGACTACAACTGCTCCTATATATATATATATATATAATAATATATTTAATGTTCACTTATATATATATGTTCACTTATATATCAACACAGACGTACCTATTTATCGGTGTTCGTGGTATCGGCATATTGTTGAGGTCTCCAGATCTGAACAATTTCAGTCGCTTGTTTTTCTACACAGGTTTGTAGAGGGGCAGGCTGAAGGTGCTGCCTCCTGTAGGGCCTTTCCCAACCAGTTTTTCCCTGGAATACGATCTCTCAATGCTCTTACAACCAGATCCTCAATTATTGCTGAATTATAGTTTAGGTGAATAGTTTAGGATGGTCACTCCCTTTCTATTGGGACGAGTTGTGAAGAAAGACTAAAGGAATTAAACCTCAAGTCACTGGAACTCAGAAGAATTAGAATTAGTACTGGTGGTCATATCGATATCTTCTTGGCTTCTGTACAATCTTACAGTCAGTCTCCTTCCTCCACATTGCCTGTGTATATTAAGGTCAATGGTATAAAATATTCCCTCCTCCCAGGAGGCCTGGTCCGGGACCGGGCCGCGGGGACGTTGAACCCTGAAGTCATGGCAAGGTAATCCATCACCCTCCACGGTGATGCTTGGTCCACACCTGCTCTGAGGTACTACAGGTGTTTGTTTACATGTGCCAAGGCCAACCACCATGTCTCTTTACCTCTCCGTGGATCCATTGTCTTTTTCCATGTGTCGTTATCATATCCTATCTCAACTTCATTCTTTTGGCCTTCGTGGTCATCTCCCTCTCTTTCTCCGCAGCTTCCTCTCTCGTCGTTCCTTTCGGGTGCGCCTTGGTACCGCTCTCTCTCCCTCTTTTCAGCAATACGAAGGTGTGCCCCAGGGTAGTGTTCTGAGCACTACTCTTTTTCTGGTTGCCCTCAATGGTCTTCTTTCCTCTCTTCCTTCTGGTGTCTTCTCCGCTCTCTATGTCGATGATCTTACCCTTTGTTGTCAGGGTGATGATTCGCCTCTCCTTCAACGCCGGCTTCAACTTGCAATTGATGCCGTGTCGTCTTGGGCCACTGATCATGGCTTCAAGTTCTCTACTTCTAAGACTTGTGCCATGACATTTACGCGGAAACGGGTTGTTCTTCGTCCCTCTTTGTCACTTTATGGTCATCCCCTTGAATACAAAGATTCCGCGAAGCTTTTGGGGTTATTCCTTGACACTCGTTTGTCTTGGTCTCCCCATATCTCTTACCTCCGTGTTGAGTGCTCTAAGGCCCTTACCCTCCTTCGGGTCTTGTCCCATACTTCTTGGGGGGCAGATAGGCGCACTCTCCTTGCTTTACATTCTTCTCTCGTCCTGTCTAAGCTCGATTATGGTTGCCCTGCTTACTCGTCTGCTTCTCCTTCTACTCTTCGCCGTCTTGATGCTTTGCACCATACTGGGTTGCGCCTCAGTTCTGGTGCCTTTCGTTCGACTCCCGTCCTTAGCTTGTATGTTGACACTGGCTTCCTGTCTCTCCAGGACCGCCGTGATCGCTACTGTCTTCGCTATCTTGCGCGGTCCTTGCAACATCCTTCCTCTCGCCTCTGTCGTGCTTTAACTTTTACCCCTCCTGCGGTTCCTGTTCCTCTTCACCACCTCCCTCTTTCTGTCCGGTTATCTCGCCTGCAGGATTCTCTTTCCGTTCGTATTTCTGATGTTTCTCCTCGTGTTGTTCCTTCTTTGCCCCCGTGGAGGGTCCCTCTTCCGCGGTTTTGTACTTCCTTGACCCGTGTCACTAAAGCTTTTACCCCTCCTACGGTTCTAAAACGCCTTTTCCTCGAGCACTTTTCTTCTCACTCCCGCTCCGTTTCTGTCTTCACCGATGGGTCTAAGTCAGCGGACGGTGTTGGCTACTCTGTTGTTTTCCTGATCGCACTTATATGTGTCGCTTGCCTCCGGAGACTAGCATCTTTACAGCGGAACTTTATGCTATTCTCTATGCTCTTCGTCTCCTACTTTCTCGTTGTCAGTCTTCCTTTGTAGTTGTTGTTGACTCTCGTAGTGCCCTCATGGCTCTCGGGTCCTTTAATCCAGTTCATCCAGTGGTTGTCGAGATCCAGCATTGGCTGTTTCTCGTTCATAGTAAATTTAAGTCGGTTGAGTTTTGTTGGGTTCCCAGCCATATTGGTGTGTCTTTAAATGAGCGTGCGGATGCTGCCGCCAAGGAAGCTGTCCGCTCTTGTCCCATCTCTCGTAAGGGCATTCCGTATTCCGACTTTTACCCGGTTATCCATTCCTCAGTCCTTACCCGTTGGCAGGCTTCTTGGTTGTCTGTTACTGGTAACAAGCTACGTACTCTTAAATGTTGTGTTTCCTCGTGGCAGTCCTCCTTCCACCGTAACCGGCGGTGGGAAACAGCTCTGGCGAGGTTGCGTATTGGCCATACTCGCTTAACCCATGGTCACTTGATGGAGCGCCGCCCTGCTCCTTATTGTCCTAGTTGCATTGTCCCTCTTACGGTCGTGCATGTCCTTCTTGAATGTCCTGACTTCCAGGACGAGCGTATGTTTTGCTTTCCGACCGCCCCTCGCGGTCACCTGTCCCTCGATAGAATTCTTGGTGACTCGGATACTTTTGATATCGTTCGCCTTATGCGTTTTTGTTCTCGTATTGGCATCCTTGGTGATATTTAGCGCCCTCTGATTATTTTGCGTATTTGATGGTGCTACATAGCCTTCCTGGTTTGGTGCCTTCTTTTGATAATTACTTACTTACTTTTTCCATGTGTGTCATCCCCCCCCCCACCCCCACCCGGCTCCATCTCGTTTATTCAATGAAATTTGTATTTAAGTTTCTTGAAGTCTCCCCTGTCGTTTTCTGTTAGCTACCTCCATTCTTTTCTTAATCTGATAACGTGTCAAGAAAGAAAGAGACAGACAGACAGACAGACAGACAGACAGACAGACAGACAGACAGACAGACAGACAGACAGACAGACAGACCGACAGACCGACAGACCGACCCGGATACCGCCATATGCCCGTTGTAGTGTGTATTTACTATTTGTATTTACTTTTTTGCGCCTGCAGAATCCAGCGATTAGCTCTTGAACCCCGCCTTTCTCACCAATCTATTTTTTTCTTCCATTATGTCTACTACATACATATCTCTCTAACACACACACACACACACACACATACACACACACACACACACACACACACACACACACACACACACACACACACACACACACACACACAGTGTAGGATATGGAGTCAGCCTCCACCACATCTCTGCCTGATGCATTCCATTGTTAACTACTCTGACGCTGAAAAAATTCTTTCTAACGACGTCCCTGTGGCTCATTTGGGTACTCAGCTTCCACCTGTGTTCTCTTGTTCGCGTACCACCCATCTTAAACAGTTTATCTTTATCTACCCTATCAATTTCTCTTGAGAATTTTGTAGGTAGTAATCATGTTTCCCCGAGCTCTCCTGTCTTCCAGCGCCGTAAGGTGCATTTCACACACCCTTTCCTCGTAACTTATGCCTCTTAGTTCTGGGACTAGCCGAGTGGCATACCTCTGAACTTTTTCCAGCTTCGTATTGTGCTTGACAAGGTATGGACTCCATGCTGGGGCCGCATACTCCAGGATTGGTCTTACATATGTGGTATACAAGGTTCTGAAGGATTCCTTACACAGGTTCTTGAAGGCAGTTCTGATGTTAGCCAGCCTTGCATACGCCGCTGATGTCATTCTTTTGATGTGGGCTTCAAGTGACAGGTCTGGCGTGCCATCAACCCCCAGGTCTTTCTCACTTCCTGATTCTTGAAGGATTTCATCTCCTAGATGGTACCTTGTATCTGGCCTCCTGCTCCCTACACCTATCTTCATTACTTTACATTGCTCGGGTTAAACTCTTAACAACCATTTGTTGGACCATTCCTTTAGTTTGTCCAGGTCAGCTTGAAGTCTCATGCTGTCCTCCACTGTCTTAATCCTTTTCATAATTTTGGCCTCATCAGCAAACATTGAGAGGAATAAGTCTATACCCTCCAATGATCATTTACATATATCAGAAGCAGGACAGGTCCGAGTACAGAACCCTGTGGGACTCCGGTGTTTGTGTGTGTGTGTGGCATGCTTATGTAGGTATGGGCTTCGCGCGCGTGTGTGTGCATATTTGTATAATCGAGAAGGGCTGGCGGTCGCAGTATTGGCTGTGTGTTTGTGTGGCAAGTGTGCAGGGGAAGGGGGGGGGGATAATAGTGAGGGGGGGGGAGGGGAGATTGAAGGTGGTGGGGAGGGGGTAGCGAGCTTGTGATAGTTTGAGTCGTCGGCGGCACCAGTGTACCGTCCCTGTGCACGCTGTTCTCACTCCCCGGTGCTGGCTCCTCCCGACACCCGCCATCACCCTGGATCACACACCACACCTCTCACTACACCTCATCACTTCTCCCCTCACCACACACACCCCCCGCACCTCACACCTCACTACACCCCTCACTACACCGCTCAACACACCTCACACACCCCATCCCTCACACCCCAGCTGTTTCCGTGTGTACCTGCCGCTCAGTGATCCCAAGTCTGTGCTGTGATCTTATTAATTACTAGAAAAATTAAATGATATTAAGCCGTGTTGATCGTTTCTATAACATATACAGATATACAAATACAGTATTGTGTATGCACTCCCAAACTGTGCGTGTTGTAAGCTGCATTACCCACTGGAAAAACTTGTGGTTGCTGAGACGTTATCGTGGCAGTGTTGTGTGTAGAAAGTAATGCTGATCGTACACAATTTATGAACAATTTCCCTGAACAATATGTGTCTTGCCACCTCCGTGTATGTGTGTTTATGTGAGCGGAAGGTGGAGTGTTGTTGATAGTGTAGCGGCCGCCGCCACCACCACCGCGGCCAGCCCGCCCGCAGGACCGGCAGGCGCGCTCCGGCAGGTGCTGCTGCTGCTGCCGTGATGTTCTCAGGGATCCCTCGCCATGATAACTGCGATAAAACATGGGCTGTCTTGCTGGGTAAGATTGTTGTCGCTGCGCAGGTGTATGGGGCTACTGGCAACGTTCAGGGTATCAGGGTGTGTCGGGGCTCTTGAGGCAAGGGCGGGATGTTTCTAGCGGGAGGGTTGTGGCGGGAATATATCGGATGGTTCTGGTGGGAGTGGGTGGGAGGGAGCAAGAAGGAGAACCAGGAATGCAGTGAACACTAGCAGGCAACCTTGGGTGTCTCGCTCGACAGCTCTTATTTCTGCACCTATCCACCCAACCACACACTCATCCACCCAACCACACACACACCCACCCAACCACACACACACTCACCCACCCATCCACAACCGCACCCCACAAACAACCCGCCCGTTGCCAATCTGCTCTCGTGTAAAGTTAAGAAATCATCGGCCATCTGCCAGCTAAAACTTTAATTTTCTTGGTAATTATAAAAAAGGCGGAAGAGGTGGTGTTAAACACGAGTCATACCGCTGTGGTGTGGAGCAGTACGGAACCCCACACGGATCTCCGTGTGGAGCAGTACGGAACCCCACACGGATCTCCGTGTGGAGCAGTACGGAGCCCCACATGGAGCACACAGCCTCGCACCCACCGACATACAGTACTTGTTCCTACTCTGGACGGCAGTACAAAATAGGAACTGTTACATTTAAAACAATTCCACGTTTTGAACTTCTCTGATTAGTTCAAAACAAATTAGAGTTACAGATCGAGTTAAAAGACAGCAACCAAACCAATTTTTTCCCTATGCCTAGTATAGTGCCTGTATGTGGTAAGTTAGGCTTAATATTACACATGTTAGAAAAACGATTGCTTATTAGGCTTTTTTTCATGCCTTCTACAAATTTGATAGAAAACGGGTAGTTTTATATAGGTTCTTTCGACAATGTATAGGTTCATTTGCTTGAGCAAATAGTTGTTAGAAGAACTGTCATATTAGGAGGATGGGCAGCTGTGTGTGGCGGGAGGTGGGGAGTGTTGCACCTGTGGCCGACGGCCTATACTGCCTGCCACCCCGGGGCGCGCCACACCCAAACAGGGGCGCTCCACACCCGCCCGCCCCGCCGGAAACATGTCTCCCCTCCCGCCCACCTATCCCTCGCTCGGCCTCATCTCTCTGTGTCAACACTCACCTGTTACTCACTCACCCTCCCATACACTCATTACCCTTCAATTACTATACACTCAGTTTGAAGGTACAGCGGGGGGGGGGGGGTTGTTACTTGTTCATGGCTCGTACTGTAGCTGGGATGACGGTACACTAAGTGGTGTATCTCGTATAAATATACGGAACGTACTTGGTGCATGCGTCTAGTGTCTTGTGTACTGTACACACGCTTGATGTACTACTGTGTACACTGACTCCAGATTCCTTCATGCAGTACAACTGAAAGTTGACCTTTGAAAATAAAAAAAAATATTCATTTGTTGTGTAAAGAAATTAAATCATGAATAATTGCAAGATTATCAGTATAATAATAATAATAATAGTTCCCTGACAATCTTACAATAATTGTAAGATTATCGAGGTAGTAAATCATACCTGTCCAAGATAATTACAGTTTGTCTATACACGCTGTGTTCAGGTTTTACTCAATACACACAAGGCTGTATTTTGTTGATGATTGTTTTGTATTGATAACGGAGGAAGGTCTTCGTGTTGTGACACGTCCCTGTAGGTAGCTTGGACATGCTCCACGCACACTGCCTGGAGGGCTTCACGCACACTGCCTGGAGGGCTTCACGCACACTGCCTGGAGGGCTTCACGCACACTGCCTGGAGGGCTTCACGCACACTGCCTGGAGGGCTTCACGCACACTGCCTGGAGGGCTTCACGCACACTGCCTGGAGGGCTTCACGCACACTGCCTGGAGGGTTTCACGCACACTGCCTGGAGGGCTCCAGCAACCTGCTCGCAGCTGCCTGTTGGTGTGCTCTTTCTCCCTATCCTACCGGGGAACATAATTTGCGAGCACCCGTGAGTTTCTTGGCTCATGGTGTTCGGATAACTTATCCAGGTATGTGTGTACTCCTTCCGGCCGCGAGTCACATCAAGGACACCGTGGGCTCCTGGGGGCAGAACACCACCTGGCGCGTGTCCACCTGGAGCCTCGCCCCCCGGGGCTCCCCACCACCGGGTTGCCCAAATGGTCACAATTAGTGGTCTTACCATAAAAATGAGTCTCACACACACACACACACACACACACACACACACACACACACCCATCCACCCACTGTGAGGCCTAGTTACCAGTGAGATTGAAATTGAATTGAAATTGAAGTAAGTTTATTGAGGTATAAATACACAGAAATGGATGAGGTAGCTCAAGCTATTCTCACCGCCGTTCAGTACAAAGTGTTCACATATATATAGACCACATCACAAACAATAATCATATTACTGAACATTGTGAGTGATAAACACATACATTTCTGCCTATACAAATGCAGTATGCTACCAGACGTCCACACAAGTACTTGTATGACTAGGTACACAGACCATTCAGATAATTCAACAAAGTTACAGTCTTGGTGCAAAATTCTTAATTAATATCGCTCCAGAATATCATCAGTCTTTTTGGATGACAGGTTCTGTATATTCACCAGAGGTCAGCTCTTGGCCTCCGCCTTTGGAGCTGTCTGTTTTGTAATATAATGGCTGGCGCCCCTCTGGGTTTCTAACGTAACTATATTAAAGTTTTAAACATGTATTAACATCAGCAACCTTCTCCTCCTCCTCCTTTATTTCACTTACTACCCTGAAGCTAAGGAAAAGTTTGTTTACATCGCTGTGTCTCATTTGTGTTTCCAGCTTCCATCCTCTGTTTCTCCTTCTACCGTTGACTCTTCTAAATATTTCCTCCTTATATAGTTTGCCAAATACACCTTAAGATCTTAAACGTTTCGATCATGTCTCGTTGTTAAAGTCTCTTATCTAATATAAGGTCCAGCTCCTTCAATGTTGCTCGTACTCCTCTAGTCTTCTGGGCTCTGGCACCAGTCTTGTGGCGTATCCCGCATACGGCTTTTATCATATTTATTTATGTGAATAAATATATTAGGCACAGAATATTATAGAATTGTAATGGAAAAGTGTTTGATAACCCAAGTAGTAGACGAGCGCTTTGTATGCCAGCGCCATCTTGAGGGGCCTAGTAGCGCACTGTTTCTTCCCTCACACCAGTAAGAAACTGTCTGTGGAGTTATCGTTTGGATTGAAATGGGCCGCTCCAACCAACAGTCTGTTGGACCAAGCTCTCACAAGTCAAGCCTGGCCTCGGGCGTGGCTTGGGGAGTAGAAGGACTCCCAGAACCCCATCAACCAGGTATATATTTCCTTCTTCCTTGTTTAAATAGTGTTAAATGAATAACATTGTCTCGTTAATAATATTTAAACAAAAGGGTGGACAAGTATGAGTGTTGTCGGTCGTGACATTATGAGAGGATGTCGTTGTGTGGGGGCGTGGAGGTGGGTATGTCGGGTAGACTCAAGGTGGGTATGTTGTCATGGATGGCGCCCCGTCCCTGATCTTTGCACCTGCAGCCAAAGGTCATTCTCTCGGTGCTTTGTCTCCTTCAGCAAGGGAACACCTCCCTTCCTGTGGTTTATATCTGTTTGATTTTCGAAGGTATTGGCCGGTTGAGCGACGTCCTCGTCTCTTGCAAGTCTGTGTTCGATCCCAGGTAGTCCAAGAGCATCGTCGTCCTCCTCCTCCAGTTTTGGACATCGTCCTCCTTCTCTTCCTGTTTTGATCCTGTCCTCATAACCCAGTGTGCTATATTAGTCGTACTGGTTTAGCGCATTCACGTGACCCTCCTGGAGTACTGGCACACACAGTGGTGGTGCTCCAGGCTGGTGCTCACTCTCATGGTGGTGGTGCTCCAGGCTGGTGCTCACTCTCGTAGTGGTGGTGCTCCAGGCTGGTGCTCACTTTCATAGTGGTGGTGCTCCAGGCTGGTGCTCACTTTCATAGTGGTGGTGCTCCAGGCTGGTGCTCACTCTCACGGTGGTGGTGCTCCAGGCTGGTGCTCACTCTCACGGTGGTGGCGGTGCTCCAGGCTGGTGCTCACTCTCATAGTGGTGGTGCTCCAGGCTGGTGCTCACTTTCATAGTGGTGGTGCTCCAGGCTGGTGCTCACTTTCATAGTGGTGGTGCTCCAAGCTGGTGCTCACTCTCATAGTGGTGGTGCTCCAGGCTGGTGCTCACTCTCATAGTGGTGGTGCTCCAGGCTGGTGCTCACTCTCGTAGTGGTGGTGCTCCAGGCTGGTGCTCACTTTCATAGTGGTGGTGCTCCAGGCTGGTGCTCACTCGTAGTGGTGGTGCTCCAGGCTGGTGCTCACTCTCGTAGTGGTGGTGCTCCAGGCTGGTGCTCACTCTCGTAGTGGTGGTGCTCCAGGCTGGTGCTCACTCTCGTAGTGGTGGTGCTCCAGGCTGGTGCTCACTCTCACGGTGGTGGTGCTCCAGGCTGGTGCTCACTCACGGTGGTGGTGGTGGCGGTGGTGCTCTCAGGGTTCATACATAACGATGCTGTCTCCTGTAAAGGTAAGTACCATTTCCTGTTGTAGCTGCCGTTATCTCACGCTTTGTATTCATCTGCAGCCTCACGCTCTCCCTCCCTCCCTCCCCACCCCCAGCGTTGCCTTCACCCTTTACCTTCCTCCTCCCTTTACCTTCCTCCTCCCTTTACCTTCCTCCTCCCTTTACCTTCCTCCTCCTCCCTCAGCGCACCCCGTCCTCTTTGCCTTACATGTTGTGTTACCGCCAGCGGCGATTAGTTCACCGTGTCAGCCGTAGCTCATCCTGTGCGCGGTAGCTCACTTACCGCAATGGCTGACGATTCCGCCCGACCTCCATCCACATGTTTCCCAACATCAATAAAACGGTCAATTTATGGCACTGTCAGTGCCACATGACCACTCATGGTGTCAGTGCCACATGACCGGACGTTTAGTGATTGTTTACATCAGCTGTTTACCTCCGTCGGGACGTTGGGAGAGGACAACGTGTCTGATAAAAAAAAACTGTCCCTCCTTCGCGTCATTATTGCTTCTTATTTCTTCAATTATCTTAAAATTTCGCCCATGTTCTATCTTAATTAGTTTTCTCATACATTTTCTTTATCCTTGCTGTTCCTTTTCTCTGCTCATCTTTATCCTCTGAGCGCCTGTTTTTCCTCTCCTTTCCTCCCTTTCATCTCAAAGACTTGGATTCGCCTAATCTCCCGTCAGGTCTTATCAGTGAGGCATGTCACTGGTCTTGTTCGAAACTTTGCCTCAGATAACGCCACTCGGAACTGACCAAATGATAGTTTTGTTTTATTTTTAAGTTTAGCACTTCAGCCATGTCACGTTTTCTGTGATACACAATTGATAAGCAATTGGTAAATCACATAGTTACGGCAGATTTGTCAACATTGTTTTATTTGTAAGGAAAATTCTTAGAAGACGGATATCTCGCACACAATTGTTTTTCTTGTTTTCTTTACGGAAGTGGATAAAAAAAAAGACGTTTTTCTTTGTGTCGTGACGGCCAGATAAACAGCCTGGCTGTTCTGTTGATCTGAACATCACGACATCAACATTTGTGTTGATGTCGTGGTGACATCAACACTAATTGGTGGCCAGGTAGGGGGGGGGGGCGGCATCAAAATAAAGTGGTGTTGATGTCTTGGGGAGCTTGTGTGAGGGTTGTGGTTGTGGTAGTGTGGTTGTGGTGATGGTTGGGTTGAGGCTACTGGAGCCGATTAGATTATTGAGCGCCATGTGAGCATGTGTTTTATTAATGAGTGTGACGTAGGCAGTTGTGAGCGTGACCCCAGCGAGCACCACCAGGAAGTTACCTTGTGAGCGTGACCCACCTCTCATAAACATACTGAGTACCGTGTGTACTGTACTCCCGTAGTATCCACCCCACCCTATTCTCCATGTAGTACCGCCTCTCGCTGGGAGCTGGAGGAACCACTCACGTGTATGAGGACAGTAATTCCCTGCGCTAACACGGCCAGAGTGACACAGGGAAAGATATGACCTATTTATAAATGTCACAGTAGTCGAGTGCATGCAGGTGCGGGGCTGGTGATGCCACAGTGAGGCGGCACCAGGTCAGTTAATGACCTGCCTGGACACGGGATTACTCTTCCCAACACATCTGGGGTTGATATTTTTTTATTTGGCCATAGTCACGTCGGGCCTTGTCGTGCAGCTTGAACAACTGCACGACATTTCTCGTGTATATTGTTGTTAGATTCAGCTACTCGGAACAAGTTCCAAGTAGTACGGGCTATGGTGAGCCCGTAACTTACCTGGCACAGGAGCGGTGCAAGTAGCACGGGCTATGGTGAGCCCGTAGTGGACTTGCCTGGCACAGGAGCGGTGCACCTTCTCGTGTAATAGGTCGTTTTTGTGTTATGGTGACCAACGTTACAAATGCAACCTACTATGAATATTAACGGCTCACAAATATCTGTTTTCTATGCATCGACTCGATGGGTTAGGTGGGATGCAGGGGTTCGTGCGTTTCTGATTAGGCAAGGAGGTTGCATCTTTTACGGTGTGGCACGTCAAGAGAGCGGGCATCACCCAGCACCGGGCATTTAGTGTTTGTGTTATAAGCGATCACAATCCGCACACCCTGTTAGTTATAACCTCTTACCAGCTGAACACAGAGGGTGGGTCTTCTTGACACCAAGAGGCAGCTGACACCCACGTGTATCACAGTAGATTGCATTAGGCAGTGTTGTGGTGGAGGCTGACTCCATACACAATTACAAATGTAGATATGACAGAGCCCAGTAGGCTCAGGAATCTGTACACCAGTTACAGTTGAGTTAGACAGTTGAGAGACGGGACCAAAGAGCTAAAGCTCAACCCCCGGAAGCACAACTAGGTGAATACAACTAGATGAGTAGTGTAGGGTGACCTCTTAGTGGACTAAGACCGTCAGGAAAGCAAAATTTAGTCTGTTAGCTTTGAACACCTGACGAAATAGTGAAGCAAATCTATATCAGTCTCTTGTGACTGCTGGATAAGGGATTACGGGCTCGCCATAGCCCGTGCTACATGGACACTTCGTTCTGAGTAGCTAAATCTGAAACAACAACAATAACATGCTGGATAATGTTATGCGGTTCATTTCAGTTGTTTCCTCTTACACAATTTCGCTGAAATCTTTCTAGTGTGATGGTTTGAAAAACGTTATGGCAGACGTATATTTTTGTGGGCGTGAGTTAAGATTATGGTTGGTGGCGGTGTGTAAGTGCCGTGACCGCCCCGCCAGAATTATGATTGAAATACCTGTGTTGGTGATGGTGTTGGTGGTAGTGGTGGTGAAGATGGGTGGTGGAGGCGATGGTTGTGGTGACGGTGTGGGTGCTGGTAGTCGTGGTGAACAGATAATGTTACTTGCTGTAACTGAATATTTACATTTTTTTTTCAAAACTAATATTTGATAAATTCATTAAATTCGTGTTCATTACGTGCCTAGTGTTTGTTAACTTGTTAACTGTGGCGTAGGAGAGGAACGCCACCAGCCTGTGAGGAAGGCAAGCCATTCTGTATGCTCCCTGGGCTGTGCTTCGTGCAAGCTGTGGAACGTATGATCAATCCTGTGGGTTGCAAGTGCCACATGTGTGAATCATGTATTGTATGAAGACAAGTACTGTTATATGTTAGGGATGTCATATGTATTGTTCAAGTAGACGCTACCAAGTGCTAGATTTTGATACTTAAGAGATATTGTAAGATGTCACATGTACTTACTGGCTGCATCCTTCAAGTGCCGGTGCTTATGGAGCTGTTGTTGTTTTTACATTTAGCTACACAGAACGAAATGTCCATGTAGCAATTATGAGTCGTGTGTAAAGTGTTTTTCGTTTATAGACTAGGGTCGGCGTCCGGAAGGGGGGGGAGGCCTGCCCACGAGAGTAAATTGTAGGGCCTTAACGACCCTCCTTCCACCAGTTTGAGGGGGTGGGGGAGGGGTGTCAGTGGGAGCCGATTGACTTTTAATATATCAGTGGGACTGATCCCGACCCACCCATGTTGGTCACCAACCCTTCACCAATCACCTCGAGGTGTGTTGGGTGAGGCTAGCCGCAAGCGTCGGGTCTCTAACCTTGGGCAGACAACCAGACAGACATTCTCTTCTATAGACATAACTTGATTTATGTTTAAGAAAATACTGTTTCGAATTACACATTATAGACAAAAATGCTAAATGTGCCATTGAATGAGGCCCTAGACTTAACGACCGTAGCCTGAGGATGGGTTGGGGGCCATTCCTTGCACGTTCATGACAAACATAAAGGTTAGGAAAGTCTGAAGTGTCGCAACTGAACTAGGTGTACACATTGTTGCTTGTCAGCTGAGGCAACTGAAGACATTCATTACATGGTGACAGCGGCCACCGGTCTACACCTGAAGTCGAAAA